>NC_134689.1:285197689-285540189 GCF_050947455.1 Rhinoderma darwinii | reverse complement strand
GCATCCGGACGAAGAAGGTTGAACTTCCTGTACCTAGACACTTCGTAGAGTTGGGACATAGCGTGCAACAGCTTAGATTCTGTATTGTTGATAGGGTTCCCCCCCTTAAACGTGGGGGCAATAGGGAACTGGTCCTCAAACAACGGGAGGTTCAATGGATTCATAAACTTAACTCCCTTCATCCCAATGGTCTTAACATGGATTATCCTTTGAATGTATTCAAACGCTGATTGTATATGTACAGTTAGAACTTTTGGATGTGGTTAACCTTTTGGATGTCTGTCCTTCTCTTTTTAAGGCATTTGTTTGATGTGCCTTTGTGGACCCTGGGGTTCTCTTGCCTGATGGTACCATTCATTATTTAGTTGTTACTCTGAAAATTTTTATATTTTTGATGTATGGAATAGGAGTAATTATATTATAAATTGATTTTAATGTGTTTACTAATTTGATTCTCTTTTGTCTTGTAGATTGAAGACTTTGAGATGTTGAGATTAACACTGAAGGACACTTACCAACTGGTATTAGGAAGGCTACGTTTAATGTTTTGTACTTTATTCTGCCTACGAGAATGTTCAAGAGTTTCAAGAAAGGTCTCTACTGTGTAGAAGATGTTACAGCGCTGACCTGCACGGATGATATATATTGTGTACCAGAATTAATAGGGGGGTAGTTGATAGGGGAATAAGCTCTTTTTTTCTCATAACTTGAAACACGAAGTAACCTAAAATGTATCCGGGATGAGGATCTGACATATTTGCATGTCGAGATTCTTCATATGACGGTATTCCCTTGATTGATTCATTTGGGGGATACCTTGTCTTTTGGGTTTTAATAAAACTTCATTGTGATGTTATTTACTATCTTTATCTACCTACATTCTTACCACATATTTTGTGAATACTGATGTGATATATATCTCTCCGTGCAGGGTTCTTTTTCAGCCATTGCTGCGCATACATCCCGAGAATGGTATCGCATTACTGGCAAGTTTTCCAGTTTTCACTATGGCGTGGCTAAAGCGTTTTATCGCATTGCGCCTGCGCGGGACTGCGGCCCCTCTATGATGTTGTAATCAGACTGCGATGTACAGGGTCATAGTGCTTTGTTTTGCACGTGTTGGCAGCAGCCAATAGACGGTGTGAGTTGGGGCATGCGCAATATGGCGATTATGGCGCCGGAATTCTTTTTTCTTTTTTCACTGACTTCTCGTGGACAGATGGTCCTTGTTTACCTAGATTGGTGAGTGCCAGCTTCTGTGTATCATACTGTGATTGTTGATTAATCTGTAATTAATATGTTTTCACTATTATATGCACATACATGTCACTTAATACAGTTGTGATTATCTACATCTAAATGTCAGTGATTGACTCATATGTTTCTGCACTATACTTTTTGCTACACTTTTATAATATATCGTATTTTTTGATACATTGTATAACTACTACGATTCATTACACCTGTTAATTGGGCTGTGGCTCTGTCTATATATGTCAATGTGTGGTTTTCATTCATTGCTTGAAAATGCTTCCATGGAGGAAGTGAAACGTTGCTGTGTTGGGTGAATAAATTCACATTTTTTTACTGAGTGCTGCTTCCAGTCTCTTTTTCTTGGATATATGCATGAGGAGCTCGTCACTCCTTGATATTTTGAAGCTAGCACCAACCGTTTCTGGCTATTGACACAGTGCTGCTCCTATGTTTGGATCTTCTATATAGTGTGCGTCTATGTATATATAGTGTGTGTGTATATATATATATATAGTGTGTGTGTATATATAGTGGGTGAATATATAGTGTGCGTCTATGTATATATAGTGTGTGTGTATATATAGTGAGTGAATATATAGTGTGCGTCTATGTATATATAGTGTGTGTGTATATATATATATAGTGTGTGTATATATATATATATATATATATATATATATATATATATATATATATACACAAACGAGGAAATAGACGCAGCACTCCAAAAGTAGTTGCAAAGATAGTGGTTTATTCACCCATGTACAGAAATAGCTATTTTTCAGTCCTCTCAGCAGGACCTTTGTCAAGCGGTCCTGCTGAGAGGACTGAAACGTAGCTATTTCTGTACATGGGTGAATAAACCACTATCTTTGCAACTAGTTTTGGAGTGCTGCGTCTATTTCCTCAGTTGTGTATCCAATTCAGGACCGTGTGGATGACGGTCAAGGACGCATAGCACCGTGATACTTGAATTCTCTGAAGTGCTGCTTTTTTCTACCTACTATATATATATAAATATATATATATATATATATATATATATATATATATATATATATATATAAAGTGGGTGTGAGTGCAGAATGCTATACCTGTTTTATTGATTTCGCTCGTAGTTTAATTACTGCAGATTTTACCAATGGATTTCGTTGCGTTAATCGCTCGTCCACACGCTCTGGAATTGACGCGTGCTGCAGAGTAGTAGCAGCATTGTGGATGGAATTTAACAAATCTCATCCACACGCTGCGTAAAATTTCAGAGCCGAAATTGACCTGCGGTGTGTATATTCCGTACCGCACCACGTCAATTCCTGCTACGGAAAGTGTGCAGAATTGCTGTGTTTTTCATAGGAGATATCTCCATCTCCTAACATTGAGAAAAACACAGCAATTTACGCACCATTTTCTGTCACAAAAACAGCAGGAAATGGTGCATTTTTGCCGCAGCGGAAAGCCTATGATTTTCAACAGAATTGCTGTTGTGTGTCGACAAACCCTAAATCCACAGTAGGGGTTCTCCACACGTAGTGGAATTGCTGCATAAAATGGTGCGTATTTTGCTTAGTTTTTCTCAATGTTAGGGAGATGGTGACATCTCTGAAAAACGCAGCAATTCAGTCCACTTTCCGCAGCAGGAATTAACATGCTGCAGTACGAAAAGTACGCACCACAGGTCAATTTCTGGCCAGAAATTTTATGCAGCGTTTGGATGGGATTTGATAAATCTCACCCACTTTGCTGCTACTGTATTCTGCTGCATATTTTCCATCCGCAATTCCGGATGGAAAATACGCAGCAATTCCGTTACGATTTAAACAAATCTCACCCACACGATGAGCGGAAAAAAGGCTCAGTAATTGTCCTGTGGTCCGTTTTTTTAATCCGCAACATATTAATTGTATTTGGGTAAATGCTGTTTATTTGTTTTTCGGGTTTTCCCCATTTAATTCATAAAACTCGCAACAAATAGCAGATGTTTTTTTGCGGCGGAAGTGCAGCGATTCGCCGCAAAAAATGCAACTCAGGAAAAATGTATCTTATACTTACCTAGAATTCTGTTTCTTTGTCCGGGCCGGCCTCCTGGGATGATGTTTCATCCCATGTGACCGCTGCAGTCAATCGCAGGCTGCAGTGGTTACATGGGATGAAACATCATCCCAGGGCTGCAGGATCTAGGAGGGAAGCGTTGCCATGGTAAGTATCCATTTGTTTTTTTCTGCTCAGTTTTTCACAATTTGGTGCTGTTTTTCAGCCGGAATTACCTGCGGCGCACAGGGCGGATACGGTGTGTGTGGTTTTACACAGCGTATTCGCCCTGTGTGAACATACCCGTACAGTATATACATATAGTAGCTGCTGTCTTACAACGATACAGCTGCAGACCATGTCAACATGCTGCATTCCCACGAGTCAGGGCAGTTTTCAAATGATTGTTAATGTCCATGCAGTTTTTTGCAGACAATCATTTAAAAACTGCACCGACTTTTGGTAAAACTACATGTGCTGCGTGTTTTACTGAACATTGGTTGTTGCAATATGATTGTTTGCATTAAAGGTTATGTACACCTTTCAAAGGTATTTTTATTTATTTTTTTAAATGTCAGTCAGCATGTTTTGTGCAGCTTTATAGTTAGTTTTTATTAAAAAAATCTTTTTACTTTTTGAGATACAGCTGCTCTGTATCCTGTATACAGAGCAGCTGTATCTTACGCTGAATCCTGAACACATCAGGTCTGTAGGACTGATGGGTTCAGTGTCAGCGGGTCCTGTGTGTCTCTGACACGCAGGATCCACCTGTAATACATCACATCTAAGTTAGATGTGATAGATTACAGGTGGATACAGTCGACTACTCTATTGATACTGCCAAAAAAACAGAAACCTTGTGAAATGGAGACAAACAGAAACCATTAGCAACGGAAGCATTATCATTGAAATCATTTTAATGGTAATGGAAAGCTATGGTTTCCGTTTGGATTCCATTCGTGGGTTTCCCTGATGGAAAGGTCTGATGCAACCCATGAACGAAACCCCGACGCAGGTGAGAATGAAGCCTAATTATTACTGTATGATCTGTACAGATGGTGGAGAGTACTATTGTTTGGGGTATAAGCAACTCCCAGTATGTCATTACCATTATTCAGGTCATACTGGAAGCTGCTAACCTGACTTCGCAAATGATCTCTGTACTGAAATGTATTTGTACTGAGCTTTGTTCTGGTGTTGTATTTATGTACTGAGCTTGGTTCTGGTGCTGTATATATATATATATATATATATATATATATATATATATATATATATATATATATAAAATGAGCTTTGTTCTAGCACTGTATATATGTAATGAGCTTTGTTCTGGTGCTGTATATATGTACTGAGCTTTGTTCTGGTGCTGTATATAAGTAATGAGCTTTGTTCTGGTGCTGTATATATGTAATGAGCTTGGTTCTGGTGTTGTGTATAGAACTATATTGCTTGTAAAATGTACAAATGTTTTTATGCTCGTGTTACATAGAAAAAATGTGGAAAAGAATTGACACATCATTGATTGGTAGAGAAAACAAACATGGCGAGGGGGAAGGAGATGTTGGAAAAGAGGTTGCGGGGGGGGGGGGGCATATATAAGCCCAACTGAATCTTTGCCCCGGGTGCTGGAGAACCTAGCTACGCCTCTGTGATCCGGATAAAGCTAAAATAACCAGAATAGCTTACCCAAACATAGAATTACATGCTATCTGTGTGTCTGTAGAGGGTAAAAATAACATATTAGACAAAGGTAACAACTGCTTCTTAGTGGATTAGGATGAGCTTTGAAGGGGAATTCTCCCCCAAAGTTACTGTACATGAGAATTTAACAGCACTGTTTTCACATTGGGTACGTGGACCCACTGGGCCATACCGCCTTGATGGTATGGCAGCTAGCCAACAGGACACAGGTCACAGTCTATAGTTCATATAGTGTACCTGTGGTTGCTCAGACAGTAGCAAGACAGGCTCGGCTGGAACTAGGCAGAAGGCAGGCTCCAGGCATGGTGTAGCAAAACAGGCGTGGTATCCAGCACAGCACGACATCAGCTGAACACAGTACTTGACCAGAATAGCACGGGATACAGGTTACAGGTAGCAGGAATGGGAAACACTGGGAACTTGGAAACACTAGGAGACCATTTGCATAGACATACTAGGATGACGACAACAATGCTCATGCATTGCAGCGAGGGGCAAAGCCCTTCTTATAGCCCAGGGTGCTCTGTGAGCAATCAGCTCAATCTCCCACCTGTGGGCGCTTTGGCTCCTTAAGTCTGGACTGAGCTCGCGAGCGCACCCTGGTGGTCACTGTGAAACAGGATGGCCGCATGTGCAGACATCTCTGGAGAGAAGGGCGTCGACTGGATGGAAGGAGTTTGTGGTTAGCGACCACGGACGTTACAACTGTGAAATTTCTTTCTTTATTTTTTTTCAACAGATGCACACTTTAAGTTTTCAAAATAATAACATGATGATAATTCTAAAAAATATATAATCTCCATCCCTTTCCTATTGAATACAATATATTGCTAGAAAATAATTTATATATATATAATAAATAAATGAATAAATATAAAGAAGGCTATAAAGATAACATAAATAATATATATATATATATATATATATATATATATATATATTAAGATTTACTGTTTACAACTGTTCAATCAAAGTCTGCTGTTATAACGTTAAATAATGAAGTATCACGACCATTGAAATTAACATAGTGTAAACAAATGTTTGCATTTTAATGTACAGTATAATGTACTCATCATAAGGTAGACAGCCATGTTTTCATACGTGGAAAATATGCAGATTATAAACATTTTAGTTATTATTATAACACCTGCTTTAGTATCACTACAGCAGTTGTTACTTTTAGTCTCATAACCATTATCTTGGTGGTTGGGGGTGGGGGAAGGGAAGTGTAAAGAATGTGTCGTACCAACTCTCCTTGCAAGTTTAGTATTGTGAATTTTAAAAATTAACCCCTTAAGGACACGGACAATTTTGGCCTTCAGGACAGAACATTTTTTTTAGATTTCCCTCTTTGCGTCCCGACGCTCATAACTTTTTTATTTTTTGTACGACGCAGTTGTATGAGACTTTGTTTTTTGCGGGACAAGTTGTACTTTACGTAAGTACCATTTTTTGGTACAAATACATTATCGTTTAATTTCTATAAATTTTTATTTTTGCGAAAATTCAGAAAAAAATCAGTCTTGCTGCAGTTTTAATATATATTTTTTTACACCATTCACCGATCATCATAAATAATGTTATTTGTTATACAGGTTGTTACGGTCATGGCGATACCAAATATGTCTATATTATTTCATGTTTTGGGACTTATACTTTAAAAAGTTTATTTATTATAAAAAAATGTGTTTGTGTATTTTTTTTATTTTTTATTTATTTATCATAAATTTTTTTACATTCATTTAACTTTTTTTTGTAATCCCATAAAGGGATTTATCATTTTGATTTTTATCTTATAACTGTAATGTACTGGCATAGATCTATATGCCAGTACATTAGCCTGTGTACTGATTGTACGCAGGCAGTTGTTAGGGCATACCTCAGTATGCCCTAACAACAGGAAATATGTTCAGACAGCCCTGTGGTCCTTCAATGGACCCTGGGCTGTCTGGCCATATGAGTTGTGGGCTTTGATCGCGTCACAGTTATCCTCTGTGACGCGATCTAAGTGCAGTCCCCCTTCCTTGAATGCCGCGATCAGCTTTCATCGCGGCGTTCAAAGGGTTAACGGTGGAGAGAAGATGTTTCTCTCCTCTCCGCTGTCAGAGCGGGACCGTGGCTGTGTATTACAGCCGTTGCCCCGCTCTCGATCGCACGCACAGACGGCTGTCACACATGACGAGAATGCTTGTCCTAATGCGCCAAGTACTTGCCGCTCAGGACGAGCATTCTCATCCTGTGTCGGCAACCAGTTAAGGTATTGATAAGGTTTATCTACTTTCTAATTTCATTTTCTTTAAAACGTATTCAGGTCTAATTAACTGTAACATATTTATCAGTGCAATTACACCAGTTCCTGGCAGAATTGCATTGAAAAGAATTGATCAAACATTTTATGTCTTTTTGTTTTTTTTTAACATATTTCTTATAAAATAGAGCATTGCTTTTAAGTGCATTTGACTGGTTTATAGCACTTATAAATACATTCAAAGTATTTTTGGTGCCTATAACAGACATGCAATGGGTGTTGCCATTTTGAATACATTAAGAGGAGTCTGTCACAAGACAGATCCCTTTAAAAAAAAAAAAAAAGAGTATCTAATATATGACATTGAACTGAATAATAGAAATGTATTTAATAAGCTCACTTTAGTGGTGGCTGCAGGTAGCCAGCAGTTTATTTTTAAAATCTATGTCTATACAGAGGATTTGGAGCTCTGTATTAGAAAACAAATCCCGCTATAAAAATATATATAAAAAATTATCAGCACAGAATTTTAAACTTTAAAAATGACAGGATATTAAAAGGTGAAGATTCACTTTAAGTGCATTTAATCTTGTGATTATAGTCTTTTTGTTGTAAGATCCAGCTTTAAAAATACTGTAGGTTATTTCTAACCCAGTATTTATCACAGTGTACTAGTCCACATATGATAACAAATGTTGAGTATCAATGAATACATACAGGGTGCCATTTGGGCTACATTTGAAACGGCAAAATCATTTTTTAATAACAGGCATTACTTTTATTAAGATGCTTTACGTTTGCATAGTGGGTTTTTTTGCAGGAAAGTTTATAAACATTTCAGTCACCCACTGAGAGTTTGCACTGATCTGTCAAACAAAAGTCATGAGCGCGGCAAGCAACTAGGTTACATATCAGATAATGGAGTCTTTAGTGGATAGATCTAAACATCAGATGACTATTGCAATCATACATATATGCATGTGTAATCCCCAAAAGGGAACCTGTTGTTATGAAACTGTGGTTCACGCATCCAATTTATTTTAATGGAAACCATAAAAAGCACCCTTCCCTGAAGCGGAATGTGTCATAGGAGGAAACCAGCTTTAAATGACTGTACATCAATTAGCATGGCCACTGTACAAATTGTGCTGATTGATGTTCAGCAATTATGAGACGCGCTTTTCAATGATCTCCTACGTACATCAAGTTAACGCTATTTTTAAGCAAACATCTGCACCCTGTTATAAGCAAAGTGTTCATTCGCTTTTCATGGGTCTATGGAGGCAGACGTATCCTAATGTGTACACAAAATGTGCATCTTGTTAATGCCGCCCTTGTAAATCTTCTGCATGTGTACTAACTATGTTTCTTGCCGGCTAATATGCAAAAATAATTCCAAAGACTACTGAGTTTTATGGCGCCCTTCAATTTTTTTCTCCTGAAGAAACAGCTAATGAGATCATTAAATACAATGCAATTATGTTTGCATTTATGATGCTCCATAATTGTAACAGCATGACATTGTTCTGATGATAATGTTCATTGATCATTCATAACGCAGTGGGCTCACGCCGTTAATCATGAATCAATCATGTCAACTCTTTTGCCGTTTAAAATTTTCCACAGAGAACAAAATCTGCATTTTTTCCTAAAGAACTCATGATTAATGCAAGAAATCAATGTTATCTGCTGCGTGACAACACTCGATATTAAGCACATTGGCTTCCTTAGACCATTGTCAAGTGCATGAATAGTATCTTGATAAGGTGCCTTGTCAGGAGTAATGTATAGAACACGTATGCAATATGTACTATACATCTTCATCTAAATTCACACCATGTTCAGTGTTAACATCCAACAGGACCGTTTAAACCAATCCCGCAGAATGTATGGACAGGTGTATGCAGCTGTGTGCCTATACAGTTACATACATCTGCCATTGATATTATAAAAAAATACAAAATTAAGCTATTACATGGTAAATATTTCAATATACTGCACTTTTCTATACAGTTTGCGAAGTAGGATCTCGATGTCTCCCGGGCAAACATATGTCAAAAGAACAACCTTTTGGCCTACATTTGCCATGAAAACTTATGGGTATGTCGGCATACACGTTGATAAACCGTGCACTGCAAACATTGTGGAAATGTAGCCTATCTTTTGGGTTTTTGTGCACGTAAAGGAAATAATGAGTCGGTATCTTTAACTGGCTCTGGGGGAGGGGCTGCTACTCTCTATGAAGGGATAGAGATGACAGTATGGCCTTAACAGAGGCTGTAAGTGGTCCAGTGGATTCCTCCGTGACAATGGCAGATGACTTTTTCACAACGGATTCAAAGATTGCAAAAATAAAGAGGTCAACACATAATCGCTAAGTGAATACAGGTAGAAGTGCAAAAGATACATAATAAAAGATACAAAAAAGTAAATTAACCATCAAAACGTATAAAAGCAGCTGAGTATTCATCTGGCTTATCTGAGGAGAGTCCGTTTTAAAAAAAAAAAAACACTCAGAAGTTCCAATGAGAGTAGCGCAGGAGTCCTGGATAATAAAACGCAGTTCCAGATGAGCTATGCCTTCTTTGTCTGTCCAATATTTCTTATTAGCCTGACTGTTTCTAGTTTCCCCATATACAAATTATGGAAACTCCTCAGATTCTAAAAGTTTCAAGGCTACCCTACTTTACTTTAATGATATTTTGCGCATGAATGTTCTAAGCTCTTACTCTTAGGAATTAATAAGATCCTGGTGCTATGGTATTCCCCTGGTACGTCTTTGCAACAACATTAACTCGAAGTGGTCACCCAATACATGCATGAACTATTGCTATGCAATGACCTAGGCAAATTCTGTTGGATATCTTATTATTCGAAAGCCAAATGTAACTCCAGTGGCTTTAAACATTATGACTTCTTGTAGAAATCTAAATTATGTTAGTATGACAAATCAATAGACATTCTTTTTTTATACCTTAAAAGAATAGGGAAAATTTACTAATATGTCTGAGTCTAGATTCAGTCGAAAATGTGGCACAATTTGGCACATTTCATTTAAGAACAGAGGTTTGTACCTTTCTAGATACTTTAAAAAAAAGTTCTGATAAAGGGATGGGCTTAACAGAGAGGGGAGCCTAATGCACCTAACTCGCCAAGGATCTGGCTTACAATCCTGACGCAAAGGAAGCCAAATCTAAAGTTGTATATGGAAGAGAAAAGTGTCTAGCAGGCTAGCTAGATGCATCAAAATTATCATACAGCATACACCACTGTGAAAAATTTTGTGCATCTTTTGACTGCCAAATCTAAGTTTACACTGTCTTAAACTTAGTAAATGTCTTTGATGTCCTTGTGGTGGAATAAAAGTAGAAGCAGTGAAGGCAACCTACAAGAGGGTCCAGACGTCCAATATGAAAGTTAAAAGCAACAATTCTGACTCATGCTGCTATTGGTGACCACTGTCACCAATCCCAAAATATATTTATAGGGTAACTACATTTAAAAAAAACTTTTAACATGTCATATTGACATGTCATAAGTTTTGATCGGTGGGGGTCCGAGCTCTGACACCCGCACAGACTGCTAAACAAAAGCTGCAGAATCGCTCGGACGAGCACTGTGCCGCTTAGTTTCTGATCGAATTTCCTTGGAAAGCCAAGTGAGTGGTGTACGGACTCATAGACTTTCTATTGAGCTCGTACGCCGCTCGCTAGGCTTTTGGAGGAAAGCCAAGCGGAAACCAAGCGGCACAGCGCTCACTAGAGCGCTTCTGCCGGTTCGTTTTAGCGATCCGTGGAGGTCTCAGTGTTTGGACCCCCACCGATCAAAACTTCTGACATGTAACTATGGCATGTCAAACGTTTTTAAATGTTTAGTTACCCTTAAAAATGAGATTTACAAAAATTAAATGTATGTTAAGTTTTGAAAACATGTTTTGTATTTACCAAATTAATTATTTTATATATAAATATATATATATATATACACACACACACACACACACTGTGTAATGTTCATTATTTTTATTTTTAAATAAAATTCTCTCTCAAAATAATATTCTGTGTAACAAAATGTTTTGTTCTTTCAGTTTTTCTGTTTTATAAAATAAAAATCTGTTTCTAATAGTAATAAAGCAGACAAAACCTGTTTTTAGTAATATCTTAAAAATACAGACTATGCTTTATAGTCATATAATGCCTAAATGTGGTACAAATGGAATGAAGTGTGACCAGTTTTTTGTGATGTATTTTATTACATAAACGTGGCATTGAGTAATAATTATTTATGGAGCACTGTGTTGCAATTTCCAAAGTAGGAGCAAAATGATACTCTAGAGATGAAAGTAGAATGTTAAGGCAGTAAATACCACAGTACACATGTATGCGTCTATTATCATAATGGATAGCAAAAATGCAACTATACACCAGCGGTATTGTCCTCAACCGTTTAATGTCCGAGGTACTCTAGGTACTCAGTTTGTGCTGGGTAAAACACTATACGCGTATAGGCGCATGCACACACACACATGCACGCAAGCACAACTATACACTCATACACAGGCACAAACATATACACAGAAAGACACATATATTTACACACAGGCACACAAATATACACACAACGTTGCCTGCCTGGGGTGAATAAACACACCACTTTTTTTCACCAATTTCCTTGGAGTGCTGCCTCTTCATTTTTTTTGGACTACACACATACACAGGTACATTATATTAATTCTTCAAAGGCATATGCATGCTATTTGAATGAGGGGATCCGTGCTGGGTGAGTCTTCACAATTGATCTGCAATAGAGAACAAAAAAAATCTCATTAATTTGAATAGTATATACACATGGTCTAATCCATTTTAGCCCAATATATAAAGTATACTGCAGGGCAAATGGGCAAATCACCTCCTATCCTATACCACTCAATTTAAAATCAGCATTTAATCCATATGGACGTAGTGTGTTTAATCTATAAATCCACTCTAACTCGCGTTTTTTCAGAAAAGATACTCTATCACCACATCGTCTAGGTCTGGTAATATGATCTATGATTAGGGTAGGAACAGTCACGTGCGAGATATCAGGCTTAGTGCATGAGCACTTGTTCTCGGAAGTTACCGAGAGATCAAAACAGCATGGAGGAAGTGAGGGGATCCGCCGGAGGGTGAGCCCAATATTAATAATTAAAAGCTTTTTAATGTTTTGTTTGTTATACACCTGCACTTTATTTATTGGCACTTATTTAATTAGATCATATTTAGATATTTTTATACAGTATGGGCGATATGCCCTCGTATTAGCTTTTGCACACAGTGATTACTAGATCATATTGAAACGCACTGGAGATTTTGTATTGTAAACTTTGTACTTGAATCAGAGAACCATGGAATATTGCGTATATTGTATTTTTTATTGCTCAATTATGTATTTTGACAAAATCATGTATTTAAATCTGCACTGTTCACTGAGATGTATTGTTTGAGAAAGGCCCCATGGAGTAGGGCTGAAACGTCGCAAGGGGTGATTAAAGTGATCCTATTTTTCACTACAACTGGAGTGCTATCTCATATTTTGGAGTGGGCTATATATATATATATATATACACACACACACACACACACACACACAAACAGGTACCCCATAATGACAAAGTGAAAATATAAATTTAATTATTTAATTTTTTCTAATTTATTGAAAAGGAAAAACGAAAATATTGAATTGACATAAGTATTCAGACCCTTTACTAAGTAGTTAGTTGTAGCAGCTTTGGCAGTGATAACAGTTTCCAGTCTTCTTGGGTATGATGCCACAAGGTTTGCACACCTGAATTTGGGGATTTTCAGCTAATTTTTCTCTGCAGATCCTCTAAAGCTCTGTCACGTTTAGAGATGAGCGAACTTATGAAAAGTTCGGTTCGGCAGGTTCGCCGAATTTCGTGAAAAAGTTAGATTCGGACCGAACTAGTTCTGACCGAACCTGTAATACAAGAAAGACCCTAAAAATCGTGTATGACACTGTTTAAAAGCCCTAGAAGCCCTGTATAACACTCTTAGGTCACCCATGAGTGTATCCAAGTACTTTTGAGCTGTCTTTAAGGCAAAGTTAGCGTCAAAGTTACGCCAACATGTATGACTCTAGGAAAACGGATGGGACACGGTGATAACTAACAGAAACCACTGCACTTGTGCATGTTGTATGCTTAATGCATTGTTAAAAAAGGTACAAAAATTAACCATTTTAGGCGGCTGATGCCTGCCACGGTTCATACATATAAGGTGGTAAAAGAAGAAGCAATGGCTTTTGACAAGCCCTCAAAAAATGTACCCTTTATGGTGGCAGATGCCTGCCGGGGTTCATCCATACATGGATGTAAAAGCGACAAGCAATGGCTTTTGACAAGCCCTCCAAAAATTGACCCTTTTTATTGGCAGATGCCTGCCGGGGTTCTTCCATACATGGATGTAAAAGCAACAAGCAATGGCTTTTGACAAGCCCTCAAAAAATTTACCCTTTTTATTGGCAGATGCCTGCCGGGGTTCTTCCATACATGGATGTAAAAGCAACAAGCAATGGCTTTTGACAAGCCCTCAAAAAATTGTCCCTTTTTATTGGCAGATGCCTGCCGGGGTTCATCCATACATGGATGTAAAAGCAAAAAGCAATGACTTTTGACAAGCCCTCCAAAAATTGACCCTTTTTATTGGCAAGGGTGGTAGTAGTAGTAGTAGCAGCACATTAAAAGACACTGGACAGTCACAGGACAAAGCCCTGTGGTGGGGCAGGCCTCAGGCCTGCTTGTAGCAGACGGGCGGCAGTGGAGGTGTATTGGTGGTAGTAGAGGTAGCCAACACAGACAGCAAGGGTGGTAGTAGTAGTAGCAGCAGCACATTAAAAAAAGAGACTGGACGACCGTCACAGGACAAAGCCCTGTGGTGGGGCAGGCCTGCTTGTAGCAGACGGCACTGGGGGTGGGTTGGTGGTAGAAGTAGTAGCAGCACCAACAGCGGCACATTAAAAAAAGAGTGGACAGGACAGAATCCCGTAGTAGCAGGCGTCAGTAGCAGGCGGCAGCGGCAGCAGCAGCAACAATGTTAGATCTAATCAGTGGCATCAGGCACAGGGGTTTTAAAATCCTCACCGATCCACGCTTGATTCATTTTCAGAAACTTGAGATTTTCCAAGCTGTTGGCGGACAATCTTGTTTGCTTAGGGGTGACGAATCCCCCTGCTGCGCTGAATACCCTCTCTGACGCTACACTGGAGGGTGGACAAGACAGTACACCCATGGCAAACTGGGCCAGTTCTTGCCAATGATCCAATCTGCTGACCCAGAAGTCCATGGGGTCTGGGATCAGCATTTCTGACGGAGAAAGGGCACAGTCCAGGTACGAGTGAACCTGGTTGTTTAGGTGCTGGTGATGGTGAACATTCCCTTTGGTGACTACGATGTGTGTCAGGTCGGGGTATTGGATGTAAAAATGTTGTCATCATATTTTCCAAACTGAATTGGCTGCTGCTGCTGCCGCTGCTGCCACCTATTGCAGAGGTAGATCTGCCAGAGGAGGTGGAACGATGAGACAGTGGGGAGCGGATAGTGGCCCCCCGGTCAGACATGCTTGCAGCAGGTGTTTGCCGTTTGAAAGCCGTGACAAGCTGGCTGCATAGCTTCTCTCGATAATAAGCTAATTTTGCCTCCCTCTCGGAAGGCGCAAACAACTCAAGTCAGCGCGCAAGTAACGAAGCATACAGCTCGCCATCCTGGCCAGCGTTTCAGAGGGCCCGGTTGGTTCCATCTCCGCCCCATACTGCCATGGTTGTCCATCATCAAGGTCGTCATCAGACTCGTCATCACCACCATCACTGTTATGTTGTGCGGCTGCCTCGTCCCCTATCCCTTCCTGTGATTCCATCTCCAAATCCAGCTCCTCTTCAGGTTCTGTTTCCTCATCCTCATCCTCCTCCTCCTCCTCCTCAACATCCATAGCCAGATGTGATCCTTCCTCCATCCTTTGCTGAATCATCGCTGTGAGCGTTTGCTCCATAATGAATATCAGCGGCATAACATCGTTCATTCCGCTAGCGTCACGGCTCACAAATCGTGTGGCCTCTTCAAAGGGCCTCAAAACGCGACATGCATCTCTAACACCGCTTCCACCTCCACCACCGCCGCAACACACTCCGTTGGCTGACTCGCGGAAAACAAATCATCATCATCACTATGTTGTTGAGTATCTTCCTTCGCACCCGAGGAGATGTCTCTTAGGACTCTCAGGAAAGATGGCTTCCCGCTAGGAAGTGGGAGCGAAAACATAGATGATGGAATGGAAACACTAGAAATACCTATATTACTACTGTCACTGTGCCAAGGAACTGTAGAGGATCTGGAATCAAACGAAACCTGGCTTGAAGCCAGATCGTCAAAGTCTTCCTGCTGAGATGACCTCGAGCCAGCCAACCAGTCCACAATGGCCGTATTGTCTAAAGTAACCCGCCCACCGGAGGAGATGGACAAGTCTGGCTTGCTGATACTGCTACTACTACCAGCAGGCACATGGCTGCTGCTACTAGTGGAACTGGGCACATGTCTTGTGCCACAAATGCTGGTACTGGGTCTGGCACCAACAGATCCAACATTTGGACTGGAAGAGGAGACGGCATGGGTGTTTTTTCCTCTACCCCGTCCTTTCACAACCTTTTTTTTAACAGACATTTCACTGCTGGAGTGCAGCAAGTTTAATCAAAACCTGGGGGATGAGCCCCTTCTAAAAGCGTATTCACACACTGACACTGGCTTGGCAAATGGTAATGAATGAGAATTTCTATCAGCCACGCTGCAGTGCACTCAGGGAATGCTGGGTGTTGTAGTACTACGTCTACTACAAAGGCTGCCTGTATTGCAAGTTGGATTGTTATTTGTTTGTTATGTTAACGGCCGGGGATGAGCCCCTTCTAAAAGCGTATTCACACACTGACACTGGCTTGGCAAATGGCAATGAATGAGAATTTTATCAGCCACGCTGCAGTGCACTCAGGGAATGCTGGGCGTTGTAGTACTACGTCTACTACAAAGGCTGCCTGTATTGCAAGTTGGATTGTTATTTGTTTGTTATGTTAACGGCCGGGGATGAGCCCCTACTAAAAGCGTATTCACACACTGACACTGGCTTGGCAAATGGCAATGAATGAGAATTTCTATCAGCCACGCTGCAGTGCACTCAGGGAATGCTGGGCGTTGTAGTACTACGTCTACTACAAAGGCTGCCTGTATTGCAAGTTGGATTGTTATTTGTTTGTTATGTTAACGGCCGGGGATGAGCCCCTACTAAAAGCGTATTCACACACTGACACTGGCTTGGCAAATGGCAATGAATGAGAATTTCTATCAGCCACGCTGCAGTGCACTCAGGGAATGCTGGGCGTTGTAGTACTACGTCTACTACAAATGCTGCCTGTATTGCAAGTTGGATTGTTATTTGTTTGTTATGTTAACGGCCGGGGATGAGCCTCTTCTAAAAGCGTATTCACACTGACACTGGCTTGCCAAATGGCAATGAATCAGAATTTCTATCAGCCACTGTGCACTGACTCAGGGAATGCTGGGCGTTGTAGTACTACAAAGCCTGCCTGTATTGCAAGTTTGATGCAACGGGGATGAGCCCCTTATAAAAGTGTATTCACACACTGGCTGAGTAGTGAGTAGTGGATGAGCCCCTTCGATTGCTGGATTCCTGCCTTTTAGATTCCTAAAGCTTTCCCTTACTGCACAGAGATGCTATCCCTACAGCTCCTGTCTGTAAAATGGCCGCTGAGCTCCGTGCATAGACTTTTATTGCAGGCTTGAGCCCGCCCCTATGCTGCCTCCCGATTGGCTGGGAGAGCCGTTTGCAAGGCATTATGGG
This sequence comes from Rhinoderma darwinii, assembly GCF_050947455.1. NCBI lineage: Eukaryota > Metazoa > Chordata > Amphibia > Anura > Rhinodermatidae > Rhinoderma > Rhinoderma darwinii. The sequence continues at coordinate 285,523,053 of NC_134689.1, read as the reverse complement.
GTAGCCTGATGTCAGGTGATCTTGTGAAATCCTCCATTTTAGATGTAACATATGGCAGGCGCCAAAATGTAGCCGGGTTCGGTCAAAACGGGTTCGGCCGAACCCGGTGAAGTTCGGAATCGCTGCGAACCGAACTTTTCCGGAGGTTCGGACTGAAACCGGGTTCGGTTGTCCCGGTTCACTCATCTCTAGTCACGTTAGATGGGGACAGACATTGTCACGAAGGGACTGTGGACGCACTGGGCCGTACCGCCTTGGCGGTAAGGCAGCTGGTCAACAGGGAGCAGGTGAGTGTCTATAGTTCTATACGTACCTGTGGCAGCTCAGACAGCAGCAGGGCAGGCTCGGCTGGGACTTAGGTAGCAGGCGAACGTCAGGCGAGGTGAAGCAGGTCAGATGTGGATGCAGCACGGCACGACTTTGGCACAGCTCAGTGCTAGACCAGGAAGGTATGGATTGCTAGGAGCAGGAACTGGAAACAGGTATAGGTACAGGGACTGGAACAGGAAACACGCTAGGAGCCCATTACATAGACAAACTATAGGGAACACAACAACGCTCAGGCATAGAACTAGGGGGCTGAACCCCTCTTATAGTCCAGGGTACTCACGGGTCAAAGTTCGTCCATGAGGTCCAGTGCGCACGCTGCCCCTTTAAGAGCGAGCATGAGCGTGCGTGCACACCCTACGGAATCCGGCAGAGGTGAGTGGACGCGAGCGCTGGCATCTCCTTAGGAGGAGGCTCGGGACAGCGCTTGCCGACTCGTGGCTGTGGCTGTCAGGGGAAGGTTGGGGCTGACAGCCCGCAGCCACAGAAATGACAGTATCCCCCCTCTTACGCCCCCTCTTCTTGGGACCAGAGCAAGAGAGAAACTTCTTCAGAAGATTCGGGGCATTGAGGTTCTCCTCTGGCTCCCAAGACCTCTCTTCAGGACCAAACCCCCTCCATTCCACCAAATAAAAAGTCTTTCCTCTCACTCTCTTGGTGTCCAAGATCTCCTTGACCTCAAAGATGTTCGAGGGGCCGCTGGGGGCAACCGCAGGGCTGTCACGAAGGGTCTGTGGACCCACTGGGCCGTACCACATTGGCGCTAAGGCAGCTGGCCAACAGGGAGCAGGTGAGGGTCTATATTTCTATAGGTACCTGTGGTAGCTCAGACAGCAGCAGGGCAGGTTCGGCTAGGACTTAGGTAGCAGGCGAACGTCAGGCGAGGTGAAGCAGGTCAGACATGGATGCAGCACGGCACGACTTTGGCACAGCTCAGTGCTAAACCAGGAAGGTATGGATTGCTAGGAACAGGAACTGGAAACAGGTATAGGTACAGGGACAGGGACTGGAACAGGAAACACACTAGGAGGCCATCACATAGACAAACTATAGGGAACACAACAACGCTCAGGCATAGAACTAGGGGGCTGGACCCCTCTTATAGTCCAGGGTACTCAAGGGTCAAAGTTTGTCCATGAGGTCCGGTGCGCACTGCACCTTTAAGAGCGGGCACAAGCATAACGCCCAGATTGGTGGAGTGCTACAGTGATAGTTGCCCCTGTGGAAGTTTATCCCTTCTGCACACAGGATCTTAAGAGCTCAATCAGACTGACCATATGGTTCTTGGTCACCTCTCTTACCAAGCCCCTTCCCCCCCGATTACTTAGTTTGATGGGGCGGTCAGCTCTAGGAAGAGTCTGATGTTGTTCCAAACTTCTTCCATTTAAGAATTATGGAAGCCACTGTGCTCTCGAACTTTCAGAGCAGCAAAAAAAAAATGTGTACCCTTCTACAGATCTGTGCCTCCACACAATCCTGTCTTTGAGCTCTACAGGCAGTTCTTTCCTACTCATGGCTTGGTTTTTGCTCTGCTATGCATTGTCAGCTGTGAGACCTTATATAGACACGGGTGTGTCTTTCGAAATCATGTCCAAACAATTGAATCTACTACAGGTGGACTCCAATGAAGGTGTAGAAACATTTTAAAGATGATCTAGAGAAATGGGAGGCCCTAAAAGCTGAATACACACACACACACATATATATATATATATATATATATATATATATATATATTGTGAGATTTTCAGAGAAATTAGCTCATGGGATCGCCAAAAACAAAGTCTCGTACAACTAGCATCTTCCAGTTTTGTTATCCCCTCATGCAGAAGAGACAAAAGTCGTTAATAGTACAGCAAAATAAAACCTAAGCTGTCTGGCCACTAACTAAACATATAGTGTCCCTCGCTTTCTGGCTCTAGCCCTACTTCCTAGCACCTCCAAAAACACTTTTGTTCTTTACCATAACATCTTGACTCCTACAGGCTGGCAATGCCTGTCTTTCCTAGACTGGGAGCTATTTTTTCCACCCGTTATTAGTGATGTTTTTTGTCCGTGGCCATTGAATCTAATGCAATGACTGCGGGCAAAAAACGCTTCAAAAATGCTCAGAAATGAGCCTTGCTGATTTTTTTCTTCCTCCCATTGATTTTAATGGGAGATCAGAAGTGGAAACCGCGGAAAGAAAAAATGTGCTGCTTTTTATTCCCGCGAGCAGTCAAAAGCCAGCCAGAAACAAAAACGTCTCTTTCTCCCATTGAAATTTACAGGGGCGATGTCGGGAGTTTTTGCCACTAATTCCAGCATGGTTTCTGCATCAACAACAGCGCCAAAAAATGTGTACTTACCTTTACACCTTTCTTTAAAGGGGTTTTCCCCATCTTGGACATTTATGGCATACCCACAGGATAACTGCTCGGCTGTTTCTATAAGAACCATACAACAGAATGGAGAGAGCCACTCGTATGCGCGGCCCTCTCTCCATCAGTTACCTCCTGTATTCTGCGGCCAAAGGCCGCCGCATCATGTGAGATGAGGGTCAGGTGACCCTTGTTCTCGATACAGATGTGGGTCCCAGAGCTTGTACCTGCATTTATCAAACATTTATGCCTTATCCTGTGGATATGCCATAAATATTTATGTTGGGAAAACCCCTTTAAGAAATTGCACACTTGGTGCTTAATTGCAGGCACCTGACAGTAAAAGACCAGGCTTGTACTGGTGGAGTGGGGGTTAACCCTTCTCTCATCACCCCAGCAACCAGACCCTTGTTCCACTTCTTTCAGAAGATCAACATTAAGGGAATAGCCTCTGGTCAAACACACATTCTGTCTGCTGTAAATATTTTCTTCTTTGACCAGCAGTGACCATGTCACAATATAAATTTTTATATGTATATATATATATTGTAAGGGAATTAGGTAGCGGGACAGTCGTCTCCTGGGGTAGACGGGCACTCGGTATCAAACACGCCAGTAAATTTCAGTCCGCACAGCAAAGATGTGGTACTACTGGCCTCAGCCAGTTTTATTTACAGGTTGTACATGAAATAAAAAGAAAACAAATAAAATAAAATTCTATGCCTGTCCAGCACTAACTATACAGTCAGGTATCCTAACTAACACAGTGCAGGCCTAATGCCTGGCACCATAAACCATGCAGACCATACAACCTGTTATGAATTCAGTCTGTTTGCTCTCACAAGCTCCACTCCCAAGGCTGAGAGAGAGTGTGACTGAACTGCAGCCTTTTTAAAGGGCTATCACACCTGACCCCTGATTAATAGCTAGACAACCCAAGACCAGGACTGTGTGGATGGAGTGGGGACCCACCCATCTCTCCCCACTCCAACAACCAGGCCCTTTTCCAGGTTTTAGATAAAACCTATTGCAGAGGGAGAACCACATTCTCTGCTGAATTTATTCCCTGGTTGTTTTCAGATAGCAGAAGACAGAAGTCTTGGGGAAATATAGACCCCATCCACAACCTCTCCATATGGTCTGTCACAATATATATATATTCCAGTAGATCAGTAGATCCTCACCTCCTCCCTTGCTGCACAGACTCGGACTTGGAGTTTATGTTTTAGTGCGTCTACTCCTCTGCCCTACCTGTGTGGACACCAGCAGATGATATAGGAAGACTGTTCCTCTTCACTAGAGAAGCAGACAATCATCTGGAGCTTAATAGCAGCTACTGGGCAGCTTGCTGAAGGATGAGGTCGTAGAACTGATTAAAAGCATAGCAGAGTCATCCATGCTGTGTCCTCTTTATGCTGAGAGGGTGAAGCACCCTGCATAACTGCACATCCCTATGGCCATCCCTGCCAAGGAATCACCATGTTCTGGCTGGTGAGGCTGTAGTAGAAAAAGATTGAGAAGCCCTGCTGTAAAGTTCCCATACATATTATCTTATTTTACTAATGTATATTTTAACATGTAACAGGTACACTTCAGGGTAGTAAAGCAATGGCCAGGTTTATAGTATGGATTTAATTTTAATTATGTTGTCCATAGTTTTTAAAATTGCATAGTTTTTCTTTTCTATTATTGCTGGTCATTACATTGTATCCTCCAAATCTACCTTATACTGTAGTATCTAAACCATGTTCATTGAGTGTTATCTTGATGGAGAGATCAGGACAGGTTATAAACCATACTACTAATCTCTTGTTGGATCCTCCGGCATTCACTGACCATAATAGGATTAAGGTCCCTTGTTACATGTTGTATGAAAGAAGCGGGCAGTCAAGGGGTTAGCATCTCTAACAAACTAATTCCCGATTGTGGATTGCTATTGTCCATTTACAGTGAACAGATTGGATGCTCACTCACTAAGTAATTAAATATATAGCATAATAGACACTAGTCAAGCAGTTTAATTGCTAATTATTGTATTTTCCTGGAAGGTATTCTTAGAAAGTATTACTCAATGTTATTAACTTTAAAAGAAATGTCAGCCTTTTAAAATGTATTTAGTTATTTGTCCCTTTTTTGATAATATATATATATATATATATTTGTTCACAATGTACAGTGGAAAATTTGTGCTGATAATGCTCTTTATGACACTCATTATACATGACTATTAATGCATAAGGACAAATGCAGAAATTCAAAGACAGTAAAATGTCTAATCAAAAGTATAGTAAGAAAAAAACATTGTTGCCTGGCTCAAATGCTGCCTTCACTGTGTTCAGTATTTATTTGCTAGACAATGCTACAAGTTATCTTGTATTTTTAAGAGCAAGCCTAACGTCTCATGTGCATGATCATATGTGGAATCCATATTACACCGATCCCAAATACTGCTTTTTAATGGAGCCTAGTGATGTTGTATGTGGTTTCGTTGTGTGGATTTTATTGTAAACAATACTGTTGGTTCCTTGTATCAGAGGATTCGTATTATATACAGAAAACCTGGGAGACAGAGCATGCGTTCCCTGAGGCATTCTCTAAGGCTTTGTTCACATCAGCGTCAGGGTTCCGTTCTGGCATTCCGACTACGGTATTCATTCCGTCAACTGAGACAAACGGAAACCATTTACACCGGATCCGTCACCTATAAAATCAATGGTGATGCAAACAGAAACCTATGGTTTCCGTTTGTTTCAGTCAGGGTTCTATTCTGACGGAAATCTCAGACGCAATGCCAGAATGGGAACCTGATGCAGATGTGAAAGAAGCCTTTAATGTATCTTCAGCTTCATCTTGTTCAACGGATTTGTCTACGTTGTTGGTACTCGATCTAAAGATGGTACAAGAAGAATTGAAGACATACTAAAAATACCAGATTTTCCAGGACTCCCACTATGTTTTTCTCTTTGGAAACTGTGCTTGATAAAGGCTGGATTCCCACAATTTTTTATGTAGTTTGTGGTGCAAAAATAAGCAAAAGTTTAAAGTGAACCTGTCACCAGCATTTCACCTATTAAACCAGCAATACCTGGTGATAGTGGGTGAAAAATAATTTCTATATAACTTATAATTGTCTTCTTAGTACCTTTAGTATTCAAAATGTTTGCAGACCGTTATTTACAGTCGAAGGAGGAGTTTAGGAGAGGGGATAACGGCAATGAACTTTTTATAGCAGCGACCTGGTGACAGATTCCCTTTAAAGGAAAGACTGATAGCTCTCCTCTCTTTTGTATCTACTCCTGTGTTTGCAATAAACATTGCTACACATAGTGCATATAGAACTTAATGTGTGTATTCAGCTATTTCAGCGCTATACTTTATGCCCAGTGCCAGAGTTTATTTGTGGTTCATAATTAGTAACTAGCATTAAAAGACAAATACAGTATGACCGTTTTAACATGTCATCGGCTTATATAGCCTGCACACAGCCAACACTTTCCTTCCTGCACACTACCCGCTTGTTGATAGATTTTTATATTGTTTTCATTAAGCATAACAAGTCTGAGGGTGTCAAGCCTTTAGGGCTCCAGATCTTAGGCTGGCCATACACTTGAAAAGATGTCGGTTGAACGATCGTTCCCAAACAATTTTACTGCAATGCCACCACAGGGGGAAATAAATGCCTATTCAAATCAATCGACTGTCCCTACAATGCAGGATAGGTTATCCAATGCAAGGCCATTTTGTAACAGCTTTCCATTCCAGCCAAGAGATGTGGATCCTGAACAGAGAATCCCCTCTATTAAATCCGAGTTCACTCATAGGCTATATGAAAATGTTTTTTTCTAAATTTGACAACCCGTTTAGGGATATGTGGACTCCAGACTCTCCTTATTAGTGGCTCCAGATTGAAAGCAACTGAACTGAATTTAAATCACCAATCTAGTGATTAACTCACTAGTCACCAATCCCCCCCCCCCCACTACCAGCATTTGGCAATGTACATGTATGTGTGTTTTGTGTGGTTAGAGTATTGAGTAGTACGATAATACCCTTTTTTTAAAAAAATCTGTGCATTGTTATGATCTTTTAAAGGTGTTATAGTATAAAGACATAGTTTCCTAAGAATTGCCAAAATATAGTTTTAGGTCTTGTGATCATTTTGAAGTCTAGAGTGATATAAAGTCAAACAATATATAAACAGCTGTCACGTAGGGTTCGTGGACCCACTGGGCCATACCGCCTTGGCGGTATGGCAGCTGGCCAACAGGGCGCAGGTCAGAGTCTATAGTTTATATAGGGCACCTGTGGCACCTCAGACAGTAGCAAGGCAGGCTTGGCAGGAACTAGGCAGCAGGTAGACGTCAGGTGTGGAGAAGCAGGACAGGTGTGGTATACAACACAGCAGCACGGCTACAGCAAAGCATGGCACTAGATCAGGATACAGGTTACAGGAACAGGAACAGGAAACACTGGGAGCAGGAAACCCTAGGGGAACATTTGCAAGAGAGACTAGGAAAACAACAACAAAGTTCAGGCGTGGGAGGATGGGGCTGGGACCTTCTTATAGCCCAGGGTACTCTGGACCAATTAGCTCAATCACAAACACGCTTGCTCTCTGGCTTCGCAAGTCTGGACTGAGCTCGTGACCGTGGTCACTGTGGAGCAGGACGGCCGTATGTGCAGACATCTCTTGAGAGAAGGGCGTCGACTGGATGGAGGGAGTTTGTGGTCAGCGACCACGGACGTTACAACAGCCAACATATAACACATATATATATATAACACACACAAAGATATACTATGTCGCTTTTACCTGATGTAGTCCTATAAATTGTTTTTATTCTAACAATAGAATAAAAAAAAAAAAGATAAATCAGGTATTTCCTGGCACCAAATCAAATGTTTACAACAAGTAAACAATGTTTACTACTCAAGCAGGTTGTAATGACGGGGGTAGGGAAACGGACAAGTGAGCCCTAATCTACCCGCCACTCTGTCCCTGCCTACTTGCAACGACCCGCCCTAGGCGACGGGGTACAACTGGGCGGCGGTCCCTACGCTCAGTAAGTGCACGAGACAAACAGACAAGGGAACACAAAGCAAAGGGAAAGGGGCAGTTGCCCACGGCAACACCGTGAGCAACAAGAGTGGTGAACGAGCCGAGTCAAACCAGGAGTGCACGAGGTACCAAACGCAGAGCAGGAGAGTAGTCAGTAAGCCAGGGTCAGTATGGAGCAGGATCAAATAGTTAGAAGCTGTAGCTGGGCCAGGAAACCACACGAGAAGAATCACAAGCAAAGGAGGAACAGGAAAGGCAGGTATAAATAGACAGAGGGCGGGAGCTAGCTCCGTCTGGCCAGGCTGCGATAGGCTCTCCCACTCCTAAGCCTGCCATCCTGAGAGGTGGAAGATGGAGTCAGTCTCAGAGACATAGACTCAGGTGCAGACTGATTACCTATGGGAGTAGACACAGAAGTTGTGCCTGGCAGATCCTTTACACAGGTAAAATATTCTCAGCATAGTAGGCATATGCTTTGGCTGAATTCTACAGAACAATAAAGCCAGGATAAGTCAGTTTCAATTATCTATCTATCTATCTATCTATCTATCTATCTATCTATCTATCTATCTATCTATCTATCTATCTATCTATCTATCTATCTATCTATCTATCTATCTATCTATCTATCTAATTAGATGATCAAATCTAGATGATCTAATCTTGTTGCTTAAAGAATCACATTTGCACAGGTAGAAACATACCGCAGTTAGTTTAGATAGTTTAGCTGTTAAATATTTTTACGTTATACTTTAAGTTATATTTGAAACCCGATAACACATCATTTCTGCAATTTCTATCTGCAAAGTAGTTTTCACCTATCTATAAATTTAGTTTCATTGAACTGGAGCGGTATGTCTGCAGGCTATGATGAAAAAGGATTGCTATGAAATTTTTCATTAGAAATAATCACTGCATAGCAGATAAGCAGACCTCTGCTAATGAGGTTGAACGCACAGGTAATCTGCAAGATGGCCAACTCTCTGGTGACACTATTTTTAAAGCATTGCTGTAGAAGGGAGCGGCGCTTGCACACATTAGTGATATTGCTCATTAGAATACACAGCTTGAAATGCATATATTGCTTTGTTTTCTACAAGAGCAAAAATTACGGGGAATCAATTTAAAAGATGTTCCTTCGATAATTAAATTCTTCACAAATGTCCATTGCTTTCTTTGTAAAGCTGTGCAAGGGGACTTAAGATAATATAAACTGCAGTGAATCTTCAGCTTGCAAATACCTGCCACCAAGTTCTTAGAGTTCTTAAGACTGTTATATTTTCAACAGATATTGGTCATTTTAGCTTGTTAGTTTACTTATGAATCTACTGCCACGCAAACGTTGTAAAACAGCAACAAAAAAACAAAAAAAATAGGTCTCTACAGGAGAAAAAATAAATAAATTTGCACCACGTGTATATATATATATATCATCAGAAATTGACGTGTGAACATGCCCTGATTTACTTGCTCCAACATGTCAGTAAGTATGCAAGTGTTAAAGGGGTCTCCTTACAAATGACTTCACCTATACATGAGATGAGGGTCTAATAGCTGGGACCCCTACCGATTACTAGAATCAGGGTGTCCCGGAGTCCCCCTTCCTTATCACCGCATGACCGACAGGTTAGGGTATGTGCACACGATAACTGCATTTACGTCTGAAATTACGGAGCTGGTTTCAGGAGAAATGGACGCAGCGAAAGACGCCTGCACATGCTATTATGGCTGAAATTACGGTGCTGTTTTCTCCTGAAAACAGTACCGTAATTTCAGCCTTAACGGACGCTGCCGTGTGAACATACCCTTAGAGTGGAAAATCAAAATTGATCCCCGTTAGTGCCTTCCATCACAGCTTTCATTCTTGAATAGAAAACCATGGTGCTTGTCTAACCCACTCCTGTTCACTAAAAAACAGAGAAGGGCAATGAGATCCATGCATAAGTACCCCACATTTTTGCACACAGCAATGCTTGTGTAGAACAGAGGCCTGCAGACATTCACAAAACTAATTAAGAAGCTTTAGTGGTACACATACCTTGGCAAATTAAAATGTTATGTCCCACATATGAGTTTGTTTAAATGAACATCATTTCTTTCTACAGATCCTGTGAAGCCTTTTTAAAAAAGTTTAAATCAAATAATTAGTAATACTAGTTAGGGTATGTGCACACGACCTAGTTTCAGACGTAATTGAGGCATTTTACGCCTCGAATTACGCCTGAAAAGACGGCTCCATTACGTCTGCAAACATCTGCCCATTGCTTGCAATGGGTTTTACGATGTTCTGTTCAGACAAGGTGTAATTTTACGCGTCGCTGTCAAAAGACGGCACGTTAAAATACGCCCGCGTCAAAGAAGTGCAGGACTCCAATGAAAACCAGCTCTAATTACGTCCGTAATATACGCCGCGAAAAACGTGAGTACTTGCAAAAACGTCTGAAATTCAGGAGCTGTTTTCGCTTGAAAACAGCTCCGTAATTACAGACGTATTTTGTGTTTGCGTGTGAACATACCCTCACAGACATTGGTGGCAAAACGCTAAGATAATATGCCTGATGAGACCCCTGCGGATCAGTAGATTGAACTACTGTACTACTGCTACTAATACTTTGAGTTGCTTTGTCCCTCTCCGACTACTGTCGGCTTTTTCCGGGTGGCCGCATGGTCAGTCATTATAGTCAAATTATATATTATGGGAGGGTTGCCCATCTAATGTTTATGGTGGCATCCCGACTGTTCTTCGAGGGCAGATGTAGCTGGAGTGAAGGTTCGGCTGTTAAATTTCAACATGCCCAATGCTTTTGTTTGCAAATAGATAAGGCGCTGTTAGATGAGTCTGGCAGCTGCTTTTTCACTTCTCCCTTTAAAACTCAAGCACTCTTGGCCAAGCATGCATGTGTTAGACATCATGCACACGACCCTAAGGCCTCATGCACACGACCGTAGCCATGTGCACGGCCGTGATTTTCGGGTCGGCCGGCACATCGCGGGCCGTGCACATGGCCGCGTCGATTATTTTCTATGAGCCTGGACCGAAAAACACGGCCGTAATAAGACATGTCCGTTCTTTCTGCGATCCAGGCTCCTGGGCCATGAACAGACCGTGAAAACCACGGTCGTGTGCATGGGCCCATAGAAATGGAGCCGCAATTCTCCCGTGGATTTTCAGGGGAATTGCGGCCGCAAAAGCACGTTCGTGTGCATGGGTCCTAAGGGTTTTTAAATACGTAACAGATGATTACGGATACACATCCGTAGCTGTCCGCAATTGTGGAAGCGCCCATAAACTTTTATTGGGTGAGTCCGTGCTGCAATTGCAGACAAGAATAGGACATGTTCTATAATTTGCGGATCATTTCTACGGCCCGGACACAAATCCGTAAATATACGGAAAGGTGTCCGTAGTCAATAGAAATGAATGGGTCAGCAATTTTATCTGTAATTACGAATTCCCTAATTATGGATCAAAATTACAGTAGTGTACATGGGGCCTAAGGTGGAGTCTGTAAGAATAGATGTCGGCCAAACGATCGGTCGGCAGCTATCTTACTTGCATGCTTAGCGGAAAGGTACTATTTGCGCCCCTCTAGGTTGGATAGGGTTCAAGTAGTGAGGTTGTCCCCTATGTGTGGGCTAGGCTGGTTATTATTATTTTTATAATTGCAATAACTTGAAAGCTGAATAAAGTTATTTCTTTTGGATGGATGTTTGCTTCTCTGTTATTTATTTGCCACTCAGCACTTCAACCACCTCTGTAGAGTCCAGGAAGCTGCTACCTTTAATGCTAAATTACCCCTGAGGCCAAATTCAGACAACTATAGAAAATACGTCCGCGTGACGGCCGTTAAAATAACGTTTGTCACACGGACGCATGTATTTCAATGGGGCCGTTCACACGGCCGTTGCTTCAACGGACCGTGTGAAGGGTCCGTTGAAAACAGAACATGTCCTATTTTCTACAGTTTTCACGGATCCCTCGATAAACTCAAAACGGGACCCACACGGGTGCAACTCGGACATGAAAAACTGACATTTTTTCACGTGCGAGTTTGCACTCGTTCATGTGAATCTGGCCTATGTGTCACATATGGTGGAGGATGTGAGCATGAAGATATTCACGCGAGTCCTGGAAACAAGTATTTTGTAGTCAACTGCAGTATTGTTAAATGTGGATTGTACCTGAATGTGTTTGACTACAGAAGAAAATATAAATATTTGCTACTGTTTAAAACCAAGGTTTTCTGTGATTATTGTGGGCGGCTGATATTGAACCATGGGCAAGAAAAAGAACATTTCAGTTTGCAGAAAGCAGTAAAGATACACCCAGGTGTGCTAGTACAACAGTCTCATGGAAGAGAGACACAAAACCCAGACTGGCATCTGCAGACTGAATGTAAAGCAAATGTGCTACAGGAGAGCGATTCTATTTTTATGAAGCACATCAGTTCTATGATTGAATATGAATGTACATGTGTCTCATATTAGTGCTTATGAAAACACAAAAAAGCGAACAATATAGTGCAGCAACTTAAAACCATCAGGGTTGTTTGAGGCTGAAATATCTGATTGGAAGTGGCATCTTGAGGTGTCAGAAAAAGACAATTTGAAATGACAAAAAGAGTTTAATTTCTGCACAGCGCAAAAAGGTGGTACTGGGTTTTCATGAAATAGACTATTTCACCAGAAAAGAGTTTGATGAGATGCAACAAGCACTGTCTAAGGCCCCCTGCACAAGGCCATAGTTGTGTGTACGGTCCGTGATTATGGCACCGATTGGCCGCCGACTGTCACCCGCATTTGCGGGCTGTGTCCTATTTTTTGAGGGTCATTTCTACGGCCCGGACACTTACCTGTAAATATATACGGGAAGGTATATATGGCCCATAGAAATGAATGGATCAGTATTTTTATCCGCAATTATGGATCCGTAATTGCTGATAAAAATTACGATCATATGCATGAGGCCTTATAGGGTTATGCAAAGTGTGGAGAAGAAGAAAATGCTTGAAAACCAATTGCGTGATTTAGAATAGGAACACGCTAGGCAGATACGCTGCGTAAAACTACACAGCGCATCTGCCCTGGAAGCCGCATAGAATTCTGTACGAAAAACCGCACAAAATTGTGGTGCAGTTATTCGAGCGGTATGTCCGCTGCGGAAATCCTGCAGTGAAAAAAAAAGTTTAGATTTAGCCATTAGGCCAAGGTCATGGCAACGCATTCCTCTCTTCTGAGTATAGCCCTGCCTATAGGGTTGACAGTGTAGTCCATGTGACAGCTGCAGCCTTTGATTTGCTGCAGCCGTCACATGGAATGAAACATCATCCCAGGAGGCCGAGCTGAACTCAGAATAGAGGATTGTGTCGCTAGGACTACAGAAGGGGGGTAAGTTTAAACTTTTTTATTAATATAAAATAAAATATAACTTTTTTTATCTTATGCAAGGGTTTCCGCTGGAAAAGTCGCAACACAGAGCTCTTTGTTGCAGATTTTACATCCCCATTGAATTCAATGGGGAAAGCCCTCAAAAGAAGAGCAACGATTCCGCAGCATCACTGCAGGTAATTTGTTGAAATTTTTTAGTCAGATTTTTTCTTATGTGTGTAGATGACATTTGTTCAAATACCATCCACTCTGTTGCTGCTGTGAAAATACGGCTCCAATACGTCGGCAAACATCTGCAGACGAGCTGTCATTTTACATGGCGCTGTCAAAATACGGCGCATAAAATGACGGCTCGTCAAAAGAGGTGCAGGACACTTCTTGGGACGTTTTTGGAGCCATTTTCTCATAGACTCTATTGAAAACAGCTCCTAAAACAGCCGTAAAAAACGCTGCGAAAACGCAGCGAAAAACGCAGCGAAAAATGCAGCGAAAAACGCAGCGAAAAACGCGAGTTGCTCAAAAAACCTCTGAAAATCAGGAGCTGTTTTCCCTTGAAAACAGCTCCGTATTTTCAGACGTATTTTGTTAATCGTGTGAACATACCCTTAGTGTGTTCCTACCCTTAAACGAACAGCAGGTCCTTCATGCCAGTTTCAAGGAATGCATTATTGAAACATTGCGGGTATGTTTACATGACAGCGCAAAATATATCTGCAATTACGGAGCTGTTTTCGGGTGAAAACAGCTCCTGAATTTCAGACGTTTTTGCAAGTGCAGGCATTTTTCGCGGCGTCAATTACGGACGTAATTAGAGCTGTTTTTCAATGGAGTCAATAAAAAATGGCTCCAATTACGTCCAAAGAAGTGCACTTCATAGAGGCGGCCGTATTTTTACGCGCCGGCTTTTGACAGCGGCGCATAAAAAAAAAGCCTGTCTGCACAGAACACCAATAGACCCATTGAATTCAATGGGCAGATGTTTGCAGACGGTTTAGAGCCATTTTTTCGGCCGTAATTCCAGGTGTAAAACGTCTGAATTACGTCCGTAAATAGGGTGTGTGAACATACCCTGAGAGATAACGATGACTTTCTAAAGTAAGAGCTTAAAAGCACTGAACATGCTAAAGTGACTTCTTTTGAAGTGTGAAAAGTTAACCGCTGAGTTGAAGAGAATCAAGTGGCACAGCTGATGAAACTAGTGTCTGACAGAGATGCACAATTTAAGTCTATGAATCAAACTTCCCAATTAGAGCGGACTTTGCATAAGATAAGGGATGTGCAACAGGAATGTTATAACGGAGTTATAGCTCTTGAACAAAGAGAAATGGAATTCCAAGATAAAATATGTAGCCTGGAGAGATTGAGATTAAAGTGTTGTGTGATGAAAATTAAAAAATGATTGTTTTTGTGCAAAACAAGGAAAAAGAAATGAAGGAGATATCATATTTCCATGCCCAGAATTTTTAGAGATTACAGGTGGATCAGAGTGACCTTCAGAAAAACCTGTCTGCCGCACATAAACTGTAAGAGGACAATGCTGGTGCAAACGTTAAACTGGACAAGACCAGAAGAGAAATGGAACGCCAGGTAGAAAACATGAGGATTCAGTTTGAGAAAACCACTTTTAGTTTATGTATTAAAATTGTAAATCTACAAAAACAAACTGCTGAATTCAAATTAGAAGTGGACAAAAAGGAGGAAAAATTGGAAGTTGCTGTAGCAAGAATCAGCGGCAGAATAAGCAGACCATAGGCCCTGGGCTGTTCCCCAAACTTCTCCACCCCTTCTCCACTACTGTCACTCTGCCGTGCCGTGTCTATAGTGAACACCACCTTTCTGTGCGAGCATTGACAAATGGATGTTCTGATTCCCTTTGTCAAAGGGCTTTGTCCATACATACTGTCAGTCTCCAACCATTGCTGACTGTATCACACTGTGTAGGGACACATCCTCCTGACAATGGGAATGGTAACACCCATTTGTATATTAGTCCTCGACTAAATTAAGACTTTATGTGGAATACAAGGATTTCCTATAACAGACATGTCAGGAGAGGGGACCAATCCTCTCCAAATCCAGTGACGTCTTCTCTGATGGGAGGTGTTCTCTTTTCTTTGCTTCTCCATCTGACTGACACAGACCGTTATGGCGAAAAGAGATAAATGTAAACATTATTTCTCTGATTAGTCATACCTTGATGCTATAGGAGACCTAGAAAGTCAGATTAAACCTGCACAAAGTGGAAAGCTAAAAAAGCAGGAAAAACACAGTGTTAAACTAAGGACAGTTGTAGAGTTACAAACATTGCCTGTAGTTATGGAATGTAGTATACATAAAGCAAAGTCCAAATGGGGAAAAGATAACTTTGGAAAGACCAAACAGGCTCATAACGGTAAGCATAGTGAGCTAGCCAATAAGGTCAATAAGAAGACTGGCCATGTTTGTAATTCCCTAACAAATAAACTATCTAATCCAATTGTTAAAAAAGTTGCTTGATATTCAAACAGTGGATGTTGTCTCCCTATTATATGCTAATGTCGATATCAGGAAGAAAAGGCTGAAATACAATGTAGCTATTTCCAAAACAAAAACTAATTAAAGTGAGCGGAAGAAAAAAATCTAACTGTGAAATGAATCACAGATTAACACAGAAAAGTGTAAAACAGCCGAATGTCACCATTACTGTTAAATTAGAGAGAATCTACAAAGAAACAAAGTTGCCAAGACCCTGGAAAAGTAAAGTGACTGGAAACTGCAAAAATACAAAGTCCCGCACAAGGATACCTGGATAGTCCAGACAGTGGCCGCAGCTCTGGCGTGGATGGAGGTGGGTGCAGCAGGTAACGCCAGACGCGGCGGATGACAGCGGGTGCCACAGGTTGTGCCAGACGTGGCAAATCTCTCTGGACATGGCCGATGACACAGGTGCCACAGATTGCGCAAGACGTAGCGAATCCCTCTGAACGTGGCAGATGACACAGGACATGGCAAGCAATAGCAGGTGCAGTAAACACGGCTCCAACTAGTAGGCACAGGAACAAGAACACAGCACGGGATACAGGAACAGGTAACAGGGCACGGGTAACAACTGGAACGGGAAACACTAAGGGACCATTTGCAAGACAGACTTGGGAATAACTAACACAGCTCAGGCAAGGATCAGAAGGGCTGGGGCCTTCTTATAGACCAGGAAATCATGTGGTTGATAATGATGATAGTTTTACAGGTGTGGACAATGGCCCTTTAAGAGCGGGCACGAGTGTGCACGCGCACAATACAGGACACAGCAGACCGGAGCGGAAGTGAGCGCTGGCGTCTCCTAGGAAGAAGATGGGGACCAGCGCTCACGGATCCATGGCTGCGGGCGTCGGGAGGTGAGTAAACCCGAAGGCCCGTGGCCCATACGCTACACCTTTGATGCTAAATTACCCCCAAGTATATATATATATATATATATATATATATATATATACACAGTATATATATTTATATTTATACAAACTGTTAAGCCGTAACATTAAAGCCACCTTGTGTAAGTACCACAAGACCTCTGAGGGTGTCCTGTGGTATCCAGCACCAAGATCTTAGCAGCAGATCCATTAAAACCTGCAAGTAGCGAGATGGGGCCTCCATGGACTGGACTTGTTTTTCCAGTCTTCCCAATGAATCCTCGATTATGTTGAAATCTGGGGAATTTGGATGTCAAGTTAACACCTTGAACTCTTTGTTATGTTCCTCAAACTATTCCAGAACAATTTTTGCAGTGTGACACTGCCATTAGGGAATATCGTTTACGATGTAGGGTTTTACTTGGCCTGCAACAATGTTTAAGTAGGTGGTGCAGGTCAAATTAACATCCACATAAAAGCCAGGACCAAATTTTTCCCGAAGTATTACGCTGCCTCAGCCGCCTTTTTCTCATAGCGCATCCTAGTCCCATTTCTTCCTTAGGTAAGTGATGCACCTGACCATCCACATGATGTAAAAGAAAATGTGATTCATCAAACCATGCGACCTTCTTCCATTGCTTCAAGGTCCAGTTCTGGTGCTCACATGCTCATTGTAGGCACTTTTGATGGTGGACAGGGGTCAAAATGGGCACTCTGACCTGTCTGCAGCTACGCAACACCATACACAACAAGCTTTGATGTGTATGGTGTTGTGTGTTTTGACACCTTTCATAGCTCTTCTAGGTGACTACACCAATTTTGCACTCTGTTGTTTAGATTCTTCATTGTCACACATATATAAATGAAGGGTTGGCGGTAAATGTTCATACACACCTCTACCTCCACCACAGAGAGATGTAGATCGCTACTAAAAAGCCACATCGTAGACTGACAGTGCTATTGTGATTGCCAAAAAATTCTTATGATTTATCAATATGCTCCATCCCCCCTTTTTTCAGTTTGTTTTTTTTATAAACCAACTACTCTACTTTTAAAGGAAACATTTTACCTCTACAAAAGACTTGGAGAAAATGAGATGCATAATACAGTGAAAAGATAAAAAATAGATTTATAAATTCATTAGAGAATCAGGTTGCACTTCCCATTTTAGCCATTCAGTGAAAGTATCAATTTACATGCCAATCCTTTACAAGTAAAAATAGTAAGATGGAAAGCAACTTTTCTTATACCGAATAATAAAAAAAGAAGTCTTTAATCTGGAAATGTGAATGTTCTGTGAATATTATTATAACAAGTTTGAATCAAATTCCCGAAGTTGTGAAAGTCAATACCAATTTGATTCAGGAAATTAATACCTTGAAATTAAGTGTAGGAAGTTATTGTATTGTAAGGATCCACTGTGCAGATCATTACTGTAGGGTGAATGGCACAGTAATGCTTGAGGAAAACAAGAGAATAGGGACTTATAGTGTGGAATACTGGATAGTAAACTATTCTCTTTAAACTTCCTATTTATTGTAAGGTAATAATAAATAAGAAGGTTAAAAAGAGTATATTTACCTTTTCAAACCATGTTGTTTTTAGGTCCAGCAATCTGTTCAGGTTAATATCATAATTTAATTAATGCTCTATTTTTCTTATAAAGAGCTCCAAATACCCTGCATAGACAGAGAGTGAAATTATAAAATTCTGTCTGTCTACATCCAGTGCTTGGGAGGAGGGGGGGGGGGGTAAGGCTATTGCATTAAAGTTTATTATTGAGTTCAATCTATAAACCTTATGTAGTAAGTTCCTAAACTTTTTCCTAGTAGTTACTGCAGGCAGCCAGTGTTTTAGAAAAATTATTATTTTACCACTTATCAGACTCTTCTACTTCTCCCACCTGCCTTCTGCACTGATTGCTCAATCTAAATTCAATGATAAAATCCATGCACAGGAGTTATACACTGAAGGATCATATTTTAGCTGCTGCCCACAGAAGTCTATGGAAAGGGGGAAGGAGCTGCTGCGGAGTGAAAGACAAATACAGACATACACAGAGACTGCTGCTTCTGCTGTCTTACCCTAGTGCTGAATTCACAGCTACACTGCTCAGTACAGCTATATAATGGCCTCCATGCAGCTGCTATCCCTGAGGGTGTGCTACAGAGAGATAGGGGCAAACCCAAAACCAAATGGGTATGTATACGGCAAAAAAACTATAAATTCTCTATATATAACACTAAAATGCTTTATTCAAATAAAATATATCACATGTACAAATTTAAAACCATTTTAAATAGCATCGACATACTAGACATAAACTCTTGGGGGTTGCCACCCTGATGAGCGGCCAAACAATGCCCCCACAGAACCACCAAAATCCCTCAGCGTACGTAACTAGTACATAACTATAAATAAATCTAATAGATATATTGTATCAGACCATTTGAATGCATAAAGCGTAGTTGCCAAAAAGGGGAAGAGGGCCTGAAATCGGGGCTAGGTGTCAGAGAGATAGGAGAGCAGAATCCCCTATTATCTATTTGTGCAGTGTAACGTCCGTCGTCGCTGACCACGAACTCCTTCCATACAGTCGACGCCCTTCTCCAGAGATGTCTGCATATGCGGCCGTCCTGTTCCACAGTGACCACCAGGGTGCGCTCGCGAGCTCAGTCCAGACAACGAGCCAGGTCGTACACAGGTGGGAGATTGAGCTGATTGCTCCCAGAGCACCCTGGACTATAAGAAGGGCTCTGCCCCTTCCTACCTTGCCTGAGCCTTGTTGTCGTTATCCTAGTATGTCTATGCAAATGGTCTCCTAAGTGTTTTCCAGTTCCCAGTGTTCCCCGTTCCTGCTACCTGTAACCTGTATCCCGTGCTATCCTGGTCAAGTGCCGTGTTGAGCTGAAGTCATGCTGTGCTGTCTTCCACTCCTGTCCTGTTACACCATGCCTGACGTCTGCCTGCTGCCTAGTCCTAGCTGAGCCTGTCTTGCTACTGCCCGAGCTGCCACAGGTACACTATATGAACTATAGACTGTGACCTGCGTCCTGTTGGCCAGCTGCCATACCGTCAAGGCGGTATGGCCCAGTGGGTCCACGTACCCAACGTGACACAGACCTCAGACCCCAATGGCACTTTTGGGGACACAAAATGTTACAAAAGGGAGACCACCTCCACATAAAATGTATATAAGAACATTCCCACATCATGTGCCATCAATTTGCATTAGGTCTGGGAAATCTATGACATTAAGAGTGAAACAGATGTCCTACCCGATGTGGGCATACTGGGGATAAATAACATTGGTGTAACAGAGTATTTGCCACTGCACCCGTTTGAGTAAAACTTTATCCTTTATTGCATTTAAATTCGCAGTAGTTAAGGCTGACTTGACTGTATCTGCAAATTAAAATGCAATAATTGATAACATTTTACTCAAACCGGTGCAGTGGCAAATTCTCTGTTGGATCTATATTTGCTGGAAGTTGGTGGAGCCTGAAGCCATTTTTTTTCACTGTGTAAAAGATACAAGTGGTGCTGACGACCTATCCTGCACTCTTCAAATAACATTGGTGCAAAATATACAGCTGAATCAATGTATTATTTGCTGCAGGTGATACGTGCAATGTGACTCCAAAGCCTCACCCAAGACTTTCATATGTAAGAGTAGGCATCAAAGTTTTACATCTCAACTCAATAGAGAAAGGCCTTGAAACCAAACTCACTCTCAAAAGAAAAATATTCCCATTAGAGGATAGGTTGAGCCCTAGGGAACATTATTGGTGACCTCATTGGTGTCGACATGTTACCACCACATCCGGCTATTAGCTACAGCGGTCACATGGTCACAAGTCGTGTTGACATATCATGGCTGGAGCAGGATGAACAAAGAATGTCAGGGGATCGGGAAAGCAGTGGCATGGGAGCGGCAGAGTATTGATAAGGTATTCCATCTTTTTATATTTTACACTATTGTGAGCATTTTTTTTTTTAAATGTCCTGGCTTTGGACAACCATATGTCCTCCTTCACATAACTCTGTGACAAAAGAATAATTAAAAAAAAATGCATTAAAGCATACATTTGCGCCTAAAACTCACATACAAGCAGAAGTTTATACCCAAAAACAATGTAAAAATAATAGTCCTAAGTGTACAAAGCTCATATACATATACGTCTACATAAACTAGAGCTCAAAAAATGCTGAAACAGAGCCGATGCAATATTTGTCTATCATCCACAAATGTATTTAAAATATATACTGCATATGGAAAACAGCTACTATGCTACAAAAATCTACATTTTTGAGAGCGCACAGCATACCATGTATAAAGATACAACTTAATAATTTATGCACACAACCACCTTTACGCAACTTTGCATCAAACAGTGATTGTAAGCAAAAATTGCAACCAGACACCTTATACAAACAAGCTGTACTCTGCAAGAAACTGTAAGGTCTTTGGAGTTCATACATACCACACTTGTCTATGTTCATAGATGCGTGTGTTAAAGAAACGTCACACCTGCAGGAATGTGCTAAACAATTTTTTAATGCAAATTAAATTTGGCATTATATACTGTAGGTATATCATTTCCATCCCTTTATACAAACCCAACTACACACACGTTGCGTTTAAATCATGTTTGTTTCTTTTATGTTTCTGCAAAACTGCTCAATTTTTGCCGCGATTCAGTGAAAAAAATGCTGCAAATTCAACACAATGTGTGAACACAGCCAAACTCTAATCAATAATTGCAAATCCCTAAACCTAATCTAATGAGTTAATTAATCCTTTTTTTTTTTTTTGTGGAAATAGAGCCGTGAACCAGGTCTTGTTTTAAAACTAGGATTCTTAACATATCCAGAGCTAGAGCCTTGAGTTGCAAGGACGTATTAGATACATCCTTGACCACTGAAGTGCTTTCCTGGCAGGATGCATGAGATACGTCCTTGGCAGGGGAAGGGTTAAAGCTCTGACCTACGGATAAATTATAGTAGATATCAGGCCAATCCTCATACAAAGGGATATCAGTGCCGATTTGGACCAATTGATCTGAGGCCTGAAATAGTATCCAAAACTGTAAATCAATTGGGTTGATCAAGGAAGATTTTCCTCCACATTAGACGTAAATAGGGCTTAGAGCAAATCTCATTCACCAGAACATTAGCTTTAGATAGAGACCCATATCATAATGGCGGAGCCAAATCCAAACCTTCTTAGTACCTCTAGTAGTTACTCAGCCAAATAGTCAAATGCCTTGGCCACATCCAGCGATGCCAAGGCCCACTCCCTTTTCTGACTTTCCAGACTAAAACCCACCTGGGAAACCGCCTGCACCCTGCTAATATTTTCAGACATAGACTTACCAGGAATGAACCTGGACCAATCCGCATGTATGATATAGAAAATTCAACTTCAAAGTCAAGATGTTACTAAGAAGCTTATAATCTATATTAAGACGAGAGATGGGCCAAAATGACCCACACATTCCCGGGTCCTTGTCCTGCTAAAGGAGAACCACAATAGTGGCATCATATAAAGACCAATAGTATATACTTCATGATATATCCACAGCATCTGTGGACAGAGAATCTTGGAACAGTGGAGATATGTCTCAAGGGAAATGCCATTTGGTCCTGTTGATTTTCCTTTCGTCATATATTTAAGCGTATTCTGAATTTCTTCCAGAGAAATGTCCCTAAAGGCACTATCTCAAAATTCCCTATCTTCATCCGACTGGTCAGGGGCGGTAGGAGATGCCAGGTAAGTATGGAGGTTTTCGGTGTCATAGTCAATCCTAGTACAATCTTTCAATTTAACATATAGAACCACTGGGGCAGCTTGAATAGTGTGGACAATTTAGGCTAGCAATTACCTAGTTTAACAGTTTCCTATCAGTTCACCCATTCGCTGCCAGGACAATTTTCATATATTGACAAACACAAATATAACCAGAATTAAAAAACATTAGATTATATCCCCATGCCCATATATTTTCTGAAAGTGGACACCTGACACATTGTGAAAATGCACACCCTATACATCCTTTCATGCAGTTTTGCATCAAAGTGTAACATTTTGCGAAAATGCATAAAAATCCACGTTTGCGTCTAAAAATCTGACTCAAGCAGAGCCCAAAACGCATAAATACTCCTAAAAATTAAAGTTCAAGATGTGCAAAGTTCATTCATGTCACTTATGCCTATGTCTTCATGCACCGATCTTCACAAAATCATCGAAACTGAAAAGGCACAAAATTTCTGCAAGTCTGGTGCCGGTTAAATGGAGTTAGTAAATGATCTAATTAGTTGCAGGGGGATTACATTTGTTCATATTCTCACTCCTCTAGTAGGGAAAAAAAGATCCCCTAAAGTGATATGTCAGAGAGCACATATCCTCTCTCATTGTTAATAGAGGTGATAACATGAAGAAAAGTTCCTGTATAACCCCCTGGGGTCACTGGAGGCTATATAGGGGAAAAATGACAGTAACAGGCTGTGATTTTTCGTTCCTGCTTTCACTTGCAGCTACCCCACTCCCACCCCTTTCTTACACAGACCAACACAAAATCAGGAAGTAAAACACTTCTTGCTGCTCTCGACTTAAAACGAGTGTTGCTCATAGAGTATTGCACCTAGAATATTGGGCATCATTTGAAAGCTAAGATTCTGAGCTTTAAATAAAATATGAAGATCTGAGTTCTAGTCCTTATATTTTAGCCAAAACAAGTGTTTAAAGCGTACCTAACTTTTCAGGTGACTTTTTAGAACAAACTGTCATACTGTATGTATGTCATTCCTCCCAACTTTCCGGGATTCAGCGGGACAGTCCCGGATTCCAGGCGATGTCCTGGTGTCCCACTGTCCCGGACGGCCAGTGGTATGTCCCGATGTCAAATGTATCTGCGTCCTCAGGGCGCAGATACAGTTGAATCCAATGCTGAAGCAAGGAACCGTCAGCTGGCTGCTTCAGCATTAATGCAGAGCAGAGGAGCAGAGAGAGCTCCTTCACTCGTCGAGGACTCCCCGGGCGCAGCGCTACTTTAAGTGTTGAGCCTGGGGAAGCCGTTGACATCACTATCCATATATGGACAGTGTTGTCAGGCTTTCAACTGTGGAGTCTCTGGCCAGAGAAACGCGAGCTCTCCGGCTGGGGACTCCTGTCTTGGGAAAGCCATATGTGGACAGTGATCCTCTGGCCGCGTTTTCTGCTCCTGGAGAAGCACCTGGCATATATAGGCAGTGACGTCAGGGGCTAATCCTGGAGTGGAATCCCCTGCCAGAGCGGTGCCAACTCTCTGGATGGGGATTCCTCTCCTAGAGGGAACCCTTGATGTCACTGTCCATATATTTTCGGACACTCCCCTGTTGGCATAATCAATTCATAAGAGGAGAACATAAGTAAGAGCAGTACCAAACACATAATCTATTCTTGAAAGAGCCCTCCTTGTAGGAGTATGACAAAAATACACTTTGGCCAGAAGATTGTGTTGCCACCAGAGATCCAGCTATCCCATTTCTGTAAGGAAACGTTACAAAACGTTACAAAATTGAGCAGGATGCACAGTTGACATAAGCATGTACTCAAACATATTGTCCCACAGGGTTAACAAGGACTCTAGTAGCATGCCACCTCACCATCTGGTGTACTAAAAGCATCAATTAATTTGCATGGATTAACCAAAAACTCAAATACACTGCTTTTACACCTCATAGCTGGATCAAAATGACTAGTATTCACCCTCTGGAGTACCTCATAACTACTTAATACTTAAAGCCTCACAATGACTAAATAAGGTGGACAGAGTATACCACACTGAAGAAGCAGCTGGCATATCAAATTGCTAAATCCACATTTCCTACATATCTGAAAACCCTGGCAGAAATTTTGTAACACAACAATATTCATTACATCACTCACAAACCCCTAGTTTATTGTTTATATTCAACATTCCTCTTTACTATCTGTAATGGAATCGCTAGTTGAGCAATTCCCGGAGTGCAAGTTATGGAATTGCTCTGTAAGCGATTCCCCAATGGCAGCTGGAAACTGTCAGGAATAAGCGTGCAAATAATCCGCTACTTCAGGTCCCTCACTACTCTGATCAGCAGAGTCTAAGGCTACTCTATGGTCTTCACCAGAGCCCACTGCAAGGCAGGTTGGATTTGGATGCATAGAACCAAGGTTGCATTAACAGAATACGGTGTTGGACAGGAAACGGAACGGAAAACCAAACAGCCAGAGGGTAAACAGCAGGCAGAGTTCACAACCGGGAGAGACTGTAATCCAAATCAGAAAACAGATGAATACCAGGTGTTACAGAGGTCAAAACCAGCCAGGAGCAGAATGTCCAAATCAGTGAGAAAAAGGGTTAACCAAAAGACAAAGCCAAGGTCCAGTTCCAAGAATCCAAATTACAGGGTGTAGCTAGGAGCTTGATCAGAACTTGCATACACAAAGAAATTCAAAAGCAACAATGAAAGAACTGACTAGACTTAAATATTCCACCCTAGAATCTAATGGGATAAAAACAGAGAAATGAGATTGGCTCTGCAACTCAAACCAGAGCCGCCCAGAAGCTAGGCTACTAGTCATGACAACCTTAAATAAACTGATGTTTCCTAACAATATCTACTATCTCACTACATCACCTTCTATTACTCACACCCCACTCTCATGATTCCAAAGAAATCTTCTAAACAAAGTTCTTACTTTAGTTATTCATAAACTCGAACTTAAAATGAAAAAACAGTGTTACTTTACATAATATATATGGTTGGATGCCTAAGGCACCCATAGCACACCTGAGGCTTCTCAGGCAGTCAACCTAGAGCACACCACACCTATACCTACTTGCATCTTTCTAGGATGTTAATTTTCTTTCTTGTAATCTTCGTTGTATAACATAGTTACATAGTTAGTATAGTTGAAAAAAGACATATGTCTATCAAGTTCAACCAAGAGATGAGAGAAAGGGAAGGGATGGGAGAAATTTCTGTAACAAAAAACATACTTATAAAAGAAAAAATTAGGCCAAAGTTGCGACAGAGAGATGATAGATACAGTTGGAGAAATATTTTCTTTATGTCTTTTAAAACATTGTGATCAAAATGTCTTAACAGTAAATAAGGTATTCTGCATTACATTGGCTGCATTGTTATTCTATACAATTAATCCTAATTAGCAATGATGTTTTGTCATGATATTTGAAGATACAGATGACTTATTGTGCTTCCAAGATACAGGCAAAATGTTAATGATTCCGTTTTCATGAAATTTATATCCTTGTTCGTTATTCTTTAGCTGATCATTGTTGGCTCATCATAACTTTTATGTTATTTCTAATGAACTAGTGGACTCCAAGGAATAATGATACAATCACCAGTATATTTTTTTCTTCCCTATATGAAAAATTTAAAAATGCAGATACCTTTACAAAAATTAAGCAGAACACGGGGGCTATAATGATATCAATTTCATCTGTAAATTATAATTTGCTTGTCTAATGATTTTAACATTAAAAAGGATTTCTGAGGAATTAATTTAACTACAATAAATTCAGCATTTTAAGCCTGTGAGACCTATTTTAAACAGACACTTTACTGATTTTTGTCCTCTTTTTCATTTTTTGGTTATTTTATTTAACGGGAGCCAAATAAGCTACTGTCATAATACATCCTCACTAATAAATACAGAAATATAAAAGGAGATATTATTAGACAAAACTATCAAGTTGCCTTAATAGAGAGGGGTTACCAGAACCTACTCTGCTTATTTCACAAGGTCAAATGGTAAAAAGTGCGGATTGCAATGTAGAATTGTGAGAGTCCCCAATGGCACTTTGCATCGGTTAGAAGGGGACGGCTGAGGTGTTTTAATATTCATTAAGCTTACTATAAATTCCTGTTCTGACTATATACAGTACATATGTAGATATGTATGTATATATATATATATATATATACAATTATATATGTATATATATATATATATATATATATATATATATATATATATATATATATATACAGTGAAGGAAATAAGTATTTGATCCCTTGCTGATTTTGTAAGTTTGCCTACTGTCAAAGTCATGAACAGTCTAGAATTTTTAGGCTAGGTTAATTTTACCAGTGAGAGATAGATTATATAAAAAGAAAAAAAGAAAATCACATAGTCAAAATTAGAGATGAGCGAAGCGGGACAACCGAACCCGGTTTCGGTCCGAACATCCGGAAAAGTTCGGTTCGCAGCAAATCCAAACTTCACCGGGTTCGGCCGAACCCGTTTTGACCGAACTCGGTCAAAAACATTATACAAATCGGCAGCCACTTATCTCTATCAATCACTGATAGAGAAAAGAGGCTACAGATTAAAAATAAAAAAAAAGCATTTCATACGTACCCGGTCGTTGTCTTGGTGACGAGTCCCTCTTCTTCCTCCAGTCCGACCTTCTTTTCTGACGCGGCAGCCTGTGATTGGCTGCAGAGGCCTCTGCAGCCTGTGATTGGCTGCAGAGGCCTCTGCAGCATTTGATTGGCTGCAGCGGTCACATGGGCTGTATCGTCATCCAGGAAGGTCGGGCTGGATATCGAGAGGGACGCGTCACCAAGGCAATGGCCAGGAGACCGGACTGGAGGAAGCAGAAAGTTCTCGGTAAGTATGAACGTCTTTTTTTTTTACAGGTTACTCTATATTGTGATCGGTAGTCACTGTCCAGGGTGTTGAAACAGTTACTGCCGATCAGTTAACACTTTCAGCACCCTGGACAGTGACTATTTACTGACGTCGCCTAGCAACGCTGCCGTAATGACGGGTGCACACATGTAGCCACCCGTCATTACGGATAATATATTTTATAATAGGAGCACGGCTCGGAAAAACGACCGGCTGCCCGTGGCCGGCCGTGCCCGGCCGTGCTCATCTCCTTAAATACTCTGTGCTGCCTTAAACTCTGTGGACAGGTCAGGATCCTGTTTCTTTTAAATGCTGCTGGGGAACCCGCTCAATCCACTATATAAGGCTGCGCTACAGTGCAGCATTTAAAAGAAACAGGATCCTGACCTGTCCATAGAGTTTAAGGCAGCACAGAGTATTTCAGGAGATGAGCGTGCAGATTCAGTGCAGCGGTGAACTCTGCTCTTACCATTACGTAGCTCAGTTGTACCTCTCCTCCACTCCTGTCCTCAATAACACCTTCACATGATTGGCAAGTCACCACGTAATGGTAAGAGCAGAGTTCACAGCAGCACAGAGTATTTCAGGATATGAGCGTGCGGATCTTGTGTGGGGTGGTGACTTGCCAATCATGTGAAGGTGTTATTGAGGACAGGACTGGAGGAGAGGTAACAGACTGAGCTACGTAATGGTAAGAGCAGAGTTCACAACAGCACAGAATCTGCACGCTCCTCTCCTGAAATATTCTGTGCTGCTGTGAACTTTGCTCTTACCATTACGTAGCTCTCAGTCTGTTACCTCTCCTCCACTCCTGTCCTCAGGAACACCTTCACATGATTGGCAAGTCACCACCGCGCACAAGATCCGCACGCTCATCTCCTGAAATACTCTGTGCTGCTGTGAACTGTGTGTGTGTGTGTGTGTGTGTGTGCAGATGTTTGTGCGTGTGTGTGTGTTTTTGTATATGTGTGTTTGTGTATATGTGTGTATATGGGTGTGTGTTTGTGTGTTTATGTGTGTGTGTTTGTGTATATATGGGTGTGTTTGTGTATATGTGTTTGTGTATATGTTTGTGTGTGTGTGTTTGTGTATATATGGGTCTGTTTGTGTACATGTGTTTGTGTATATGTGTGTGTTTGTGTATATGTGTGTGTTTGTGTATATGTGTGTGTTTGGGTATGTGTGTGTTTTTGTTTGTATATATGTTTGTGTATATGTGTTAGTTCGTGTATACGTGTGTGTATATGTGTGTGTGTGTGTGTGTGTGTGTGTGTGTGTGTGTTTGTCTCTTTGTGTGTGTGTTTGTGTATATCTTGTTGTGTTTGTGTATAACTGTGTATATGTGTTTGTGTATATGTGTGTGTGTTTGTGCATATGTGTGTGTTTGGATATGTGTGTTTTTGTTTGTATATGTGTGAGTTCGTGTATATGTGTGTGTGTTTGTCTGTTTATGGATGTGTGTGTGTGTGTGTGTGTGTGTGTGTATATCTTGTTGTGTTTGTGTATATATCTGTGTGTTTGTGTATGGTTGTTTGTTTGTGTGTGCGTGTATATATGTGTGTAGGTGAGTAGAAGTATTGTTATTGTTCACATTGATAACTTTTTTTTATGTTGTTGCAGATTTTGATGTACCGATTGGACTACATCTTCGATTCGTTGGACTATTGCGTAGATCTACGTTTTTTCAAATTTTAATAAAATTGTTAACGAGGGTTTTGTTGGGGATTTCTTATTTCAATAAAAAAGAATTGTCTTTGTGTTTTTTTAAAACTTTATTATTGCCTAGATAATGGCAGTTGGCTGATTGACAGCGTCCATTATTAAGGCGGTACTTAGTGTTAGCCGGTGCAGAGGCTAGCACTAACCACCCATTATTACTCCGGTACCCACCACCACCAGGGGTGCCAGGAAGAGCTGGGTATGATCCAGTACTCGACCATCTGTTGTGATGGTCGGGTACTGGGGCGGCCGTAGGCTGGTATTATGAGGCTGGGAAGGGCCAAAAAAAGTGGACCTTCCCACCCTTGTAATGCTAGGCTGCTGCTGTGTTGTATCGGGCTGGTTATAAAAATGGGGGGGACCCCCACGTCGTTTTTTTTTTTTAATTTAACAAATTTAACAATAGACGGGTCCCCCACATTTTTAATAACCAGCCATATACAAGGCCGCAGCAGTCTGGCATTACATTGGTGGGAAGGGCCACTGGTTTTGTCCATTCCCAGGCTAATAACACTGTGTTGTATGTGGCTGGTTATGATAAATTGGGTGGAATCCCATGTCTTTTTTTTAAAAAAAATAAAAAAATTATTAATTTAAAAAAATGACGTGGGGTCCCCCCCACTTTTATAACCAGCCAGATACAACACAGCAGCAGCAGCCTAGCATTACAAGGGTGGGAAGGTCCACTGTTTTTGGCCCTTCCCAGCCTCATAATACCAGCCTGCGGCCGCCCCAGAACCCGACCATCACAACAGATGGTCGGGTACTGGATCGTACCTGGCTCTTCCCGGCACCCCTGGTTAGCCTCTGCACCGGCTAACACTAAGCCTCGCCTTAGTAATGGATGTTGTCACTCAGACAGCAGCCATTACTAAGGTGGTAGTAATAAAATTTGAAAAGAAAAGACAAAGATATAGATAAAATATTTTATTGAAATAAAGCACCCCCAACACAACCCTCATTAACCATTTTATTGTAGAAAAAAAAACCGTCATCGAAGTAGTCCTCGAAACCGACGTAGTCCAAACACCAAACCTGTAAAAAAAAATGAAATAAAACATGTCGTAGGCTTAGATTCAGTTTAATGTGTGATACTGACTGTTATACCATGTATAGAAGCCTGCCGCGAAGCTGACTTAGATACAGGGCGCCAGCAGACCGTATCATACATGGCCATACAGACATATATACAAACGAACATACATGCAAACATACATACATACATATATACAAACATACATACATACATATATACAAGCATGCACAAATATACATGCAAACATAAATACATGCAAACATAATTACATACATGCACATATATATAAACATACATGCAAACATACATGCAAAAATAAAAACATGCAAACATACATACATGCACATATATACATACATACATACATACATGCCAACATACATACATGCCAACATACATACATGCAAACACACATACATTCAAACATACATACATACATACATACATACATGCAAACATACATACATACATACATGCAAATATATACATGCAAATATACATACAAACATGCACATATATACATACATGCCAACATACATGCAAACATACATGCACATACATACATACATACATACATGACAACATACATACATGCCAACATACATATATGCAAACATACATACATGCAAACATACATGCACATATACACATACATACATACATACATACATGCCAACGTACATACATGCCAACATACATGCACATATACACATACATACATGACAACATACATACATGACAACATACATACATACATACATGCAAACATACATACATAAATAAACTCACCTAAGACGTTCTCACGAAGATTTGAACGGTCCCGTCACTTTTCTTCTAACTGCTCCCATTCACAATAACAGAGCGGTGGGCGCAGATGACGCAATCACGTGTGCCTGATATGATTACGTCATCTGCGCCACAACGCATGTAATGTAATGTAATGTAGTGTAGTGTAGTGTAGTGTAGAGTGCGCTGCAGCCTGTGATTGGCTGTGATGAAGCGTCATCCCTGGAGGCCGGCCTTCTGAAGTCATCCTGACGTGCGTGACCGCCACTACAGCCTGTGATTGGCTGCAGCGGCGACATGGATGAAACATTATCGCTGGAGGCCAGACAGGAGGAATGTAAGTATGAATGTATTATTTTTTTTTTATTATTACATAAAAATTGTATTTTCCGCGCGCCGAGCATGTACTGTCAAGGTTGCTGAAAGAGTTAGTGCAGCCCATTAACTCTATTAGCACCCTGGACAGTACCATGCTCGGCGCACGGAAATTACAGGTTCGGTCCGAACTAGTTCGGTCCGAATCAAACTTTTTCATGAAATTCGGCGAACTAGCCGAACCGAACTTTTGATAAGTTTGCTCATCTCGCTCAAAATTATATATATTTATTTGCATTGTGCACAGAGAAATAAGTATTTGATCCCCTACCAACCATTAAGAGTTCAGCCTCCTCCAGACTAGTTACACGCTCCAAATCAACTTGGTGCCTGCATTAAAGACAGCTGTCTTAAATGGTCACCTGTATAAAAGACTCCTGTCCACAGACTCAATTAATCAGTCTGACTCTAACCTCTACAACATGGGCAAGACCAAAGAGCTTTCTAAGGATGTCAGGGACAAGATCATAGACCTGCACAAGGCTGGAATGGGCTACAAAACCATAAGTAAGACGCTGGGTGAGAAGGAGAAAACTGTTGGTGTAATAGTAAGAAAATGGAAGACATACAAAATGACTGTCAATCGACATCGATCTGGGGCTCCATGCAAAATCCTGCAGTGCCCGCAAGGTCCCCCTGCTCAAGAAGGCACATGTACAGGCCCATCTGAAGATTGCAAATGAACATCTGGATGATTCTGAGAGTGATTGTGAGAAGGTGCTGTGGTCAGATGAGACTAAAATTGAGCTCTTTGGCATTAACTCAACTCGCCGTGTTTGGAGGAAGAGAAATGCTGCCTATGACCCAAAGAACACCGTCCCCACTGTCAAGCATGGAGGTGGAAACATTATGTTTTGGGGGTGTTTCTCTGCTAAGGGCACAGGACTACTTTACCGCATCAATGGGAGAATGGATGGAGCCATGTACCGTCAAATCCTGAGTGACAACCTCCTTCCCTCCACCAGGACATTAAAAATGGCTTGTGGTTGGGTCTTCCAGCACGACAATGACCCGAAACATACAGCCAAGGCAACAAAGGAGTGGCTCAAAAAGAAGCACATTAAGGTCATGGAGTGGCCTAGCCAGTCTCCAGACCTTAATCCCATCGAAAACTTATGGAGGGAGCTGAAGATCCGAGTTGCCAAGCGACAGCCTCAAAATCTTAATGATTTACAGATGATCTGCAAAGAGGAGTGGGCCAAAATTCCATCTAACATGTGTGCAAACCTCATCATCAACTACAAAAAATGTCTGACTGCTGTGCTTGCCAACAAGGGTTTTGCCACCAAGTATTAAGTCTTGTTTGCCAAAGGGATCAAATAATTATTTCTCTGTGCACAATGCAAATAAATATATATAATTTTGACAATGTGATTTTCTGTTTTTTTTTAAATATAATCTATCTCTCACTGTTAAAATTAACCTAGCCTAAAAATTCTAGACTGTTCATGTCTTTGACAGTGGGCAAACTTACAAAATCAGCAAGGGATCAAATACGTATTTCCTTCACTATATATATATAGAGACTGACGTATACATCTAAAAATAGTGTGATAAAAACAATAGAAGAGTATCAGGGTAATTTAAATTGATACATACTGTGAACTCATGAGTTAATTCTAAAAACAACACATAACATACATAATTTGAGCAAGAAAATTGCATAATTACATTGATTACAATTAGAGATGAGCGAACCGGGACAACCGAACCCGGTTTCGGTCCGAACTTCCGGAAAAGTTCGGTTCGCAGCGAATCCGAACTTCACCGGGTTCGGCCGAACCCGTTTTGACCGAACCCGGTCAAAAATATTATACAAATCGGCAGCCACTTATCTCTATCAATCACTGATAGAGAAAAGAGGCTGCTGATTAAAAATAAAATAAAAAGCATTTCATACGTACCTGGTCGTTGTCTTGCGGACGAGTCCCTCTTCTTCCTCCAGTCCGACCTTCTTTTCTGACGCGGCAGCCTGTGATTGGCTGCAGAGGCCTCTGCAGCCTGTGATTGGCTGCAGAGGCCTCTGCAGCCCGTGATTGGCTGCAGCGCTCACATGGGCTGCATCGTCATCAAGGAATGTCGGGCCGGATGTCGCGAGGGACGCGTCACCAAGGCAACGGCCAGGAGACCGGACTGGAGGAAGCAGGGAGTTCCCGGTAAGTATGAACGTCATTTTTTTTTTACAGGTACTCTATATTGTGATCGGTAGTCACTGTCCAGGGTGCTGAAACAGTTACTGCCGATCAGTTAACTCTTTCAGCACCCTGGAGAGTGACTATTTACTGACGTCGCCTAGCAACACTGCCGTAATGACGGGTGCACACATGTAGCCACCCGTCATTACGGGGCCTCATGCACACGACCGTAAAAACACCCGTTATTACGGGTCGTAATTACGACCCGAAATAGCGGGCCCATAGACTTCTGTTAGCCACGGGTACCTTCCCGTTTTCTCACGGGAAGGTGCCCGTGCCGTTAAAAAGATAGATGAACCCAAAAGAAGAAATGATCGACTGGAGCACAACAAATTAATGGCAAAAATACAAAATTTTATTAACATGAAAAAATGACAAGGTTAAAACTATATATATATAAGGCTGCGCTACAGTGCAGCATTTAAAAGAAACAGGATCCTGACCTGTCCACAGAGTTTAAGGCAGCACAGAGTATTTCAGGAGATGAGCGTGCAGATTCAGTGCTGCTGTGAACTCTGCTCTTACCATTACGTAGCTCTCAGTCTGTTACCTCTCCTCCACTACTGTCCTCAATAACACCTTCATGATTGGCAAGTCACCACGTAACGGTAAGAGCAGAGTTCACAGCAGCACAGAGTATTTCAGGAGATGAGCGTGCGGATCTTGTGCGCGGTGGTGACTTGCCAATCATGTGAAGGTGTTCCTGAGGACAGGAGTGGAGGAGAGGTAACAGACTGAGAGCTACGTAATGGTAAGAGCAAAGTTCACAGCAGCACAGAATATTTCAGGAGAGGAGCGTGCAGATTCTGTGCTGTTGTGAACTCTGCTCTTACCATTACGTAGCTCAGTCTGTTACCTCTCCTCCACTCCTGTCCTCAATAACACCTTCACATGATTGGCAAGTCACCACCCCACACAAGATCTGCACGCTCATCTCCTGAAATACTCTGTGCTGCTGTGAACTCTGCTCTTACCATTACGTGGTGACTTGCCAATCATGTGAAGGTGTTCTTGAGGACAGGAGTGGAGGAGAGGTAACAGACTGAGAGCTACGTAATGGTAAGAGCAGAGTTCACAGCAGCACTGAATCTGCACGCTCATCTCCTGAAATACTCTGTGCTGCCTTAAACTCTATGGACAGGTCAGGATCCTGTTTCTTTTAAATGCTGCACTATAGCGCAGCCTTATATAGTGGATCGAGCGGGTTCCCTAGCAGCATTTAAAAGAAACAGTGTGTGTGTTTGGGTATGTGTCTTTGTCTGTTTTTGTTTTTATATGTGTGTTTGTGTATTTGTGTGTTTATGTGTGTTTGTGTATATGTGTTTGTGTATATGTTTGTGTATATGTGTGTGTATATATGGGTGTATGTGTATATGTTTGTGTGTAGATGTTTGTGTGTG
This sequence comes from Rhinoderma darwinii, assembly GCF_050947455.1. Lineage (NCBI taxonomy): Eukaryota > Metazoa > Chordata > Amphibia > Anura > Rhinodermatidae > Rhinoderma > Rhinoderma darwinii. The sequence continues at coordinate 285,488,335 of NC_134689.1, read as the reverse complement.
TGTTTTTGTATATGTGTGTGTTTGTGTATATGTGTGTATATGGGTGTGTGTTTATGTGTGTGTTTGTGTATATATGGGTGTGTTTGTGTATATGTGTGTGTATATATGGGTGTATTTGTGTATATATGGGTGTATATGTGTGTTTGTGTATATGTGTGTGTTTGTGTATGGTTGTTTGTTTGTGTGTGCGTGTATATATGTGTGTAGGGGAGTAGAAGTATTGTTATTGTTCACATTGATAACTGTTTTTTTATGTTGTTGCAGATTTTGATGTACCGATTGGACTACATCTTCGATTCGTTGGACTACTGCGTAGATCTACGTTTTTTCAAATTTTAATAAAATGGTTAACGAGGGTTTTGTTTGGGGATTTCTTATTTCAATAAAAAAAGAATTGTCTTTGTGTTTTTTTTTTAAACTTTATTAGTGCCTAGATAATGGCAGTTGGCTGATTGACAGCTTCCATTATTAAGGCGGTACTTAGTGTTAGCCGGTGCTAACCACCCATTATTACCCCGGTACCCACCACCACCAGGGGTGCCGGGAAGAGCTGGGTACGATCCAGTACCCGACCATCTGTTGTGATGGTCGGGTACTGGGGCGGCCGTAGGCTGGTATTATGAGGCTGGGAAGGGCCAAAAACAGTGGACCTTCCCACCCTTGTAATGCTAGGCTTCTGCTGCTGTGTTGTATCGGGCTGGTTATAAAAATGGGGGGGACCCCCACGTCGTTTTTTTTTTTTGAATTTAACAAATTTAACAATAGACGTTGGGTCCCCCACATTTTTAATAACCAGCCATATACAAGGCCGCAGAAGTCTGGCATTACATGGGTGGGAAGGGCCACTGGTTTTGTCCATTCCCAGGCTAATAACACTGTGTTGTATGTGGCTGGTTATGATAAATTGGCTGGAACCCCATGTCTTTTTAAAAAAAAAATAAAAAAAAAATAATAATTTAAAAAAATGACGTGGGGTCCCCCCCACTTTTATAACCAGCCAGATACAACACAGCAGCAGCAGCCTAGTATTACAAGGGTGGGAAGGTCCACTGTTTTTGGCCCTTCCCAGCCTCATAATACCAGCCTGCAAGAGTTAGTGCAGCCCATTAACTCTATCAGCACCCTGGACAGTAGCATGCTCGGCGCACGGAAGTGACAGGTTCGGTCCGAACTAGTTCGGTCCGAATCGAACTTTTTTGTGAAATTCGGCGAACTTTTGAAAAGTTCGCTCATCTCTAATTACAATATTCAGCAGCTTGGTAAAGATTTGAGACTGCACGACCACTGGCCAATCGGAGAGCAAGCATTTGATTGTTGTGTGACGTGTGGAACCTGTCATCCACAATCAGCGTCTGTCCAACTCCAATGCGCCTGTGTCGGATCAGTCCAGACCGGAAATGACATATCGTTCTGGTCGCTTAGATACCGATCGCTGGTAAACAAAATCTCCTGGACAGATCTTTACAGGAAGTAAATTAGAAGACAGCATAGCATATAATGTCTGTGATCAGCACAAAGAAGGTATATATACCAAAAATTTACAGACGCACAAAGCGGGCAATACCACTCAGCTATAAAGTATAGGGTCCACATGAGGGAGGAGGGTCCCTGATCACATTACGTGTTCAACGGTAACCACCAACCAGGTTCATGGAAAAAAACACGTACCACTTTCGTGTGTACGGTCCAACACACATAAACATTTACTCGTGTATCGGACCCGTAAGGACGTTCATGTTAAAACAAGAGAAGAAAAATGTACTTTTAATATAACCCTACTATAGGTCAAGAAATAATAATAGTATAATATCAAATATACTGATCACTGGACATAATGAGCCAAATGTCTGTTAATAATTGGTCTATATTTTATTCACATATACAAATCACATTGATACATTTGATATTATATCAATATGTATGATCTGGAGTGGTCCTGCAGTCCCATGATAATCTACAATAAAAGAAGTATTATTAAAAATTTTATCAAAAAGAAATGTATCACAAAATCTGTTTACTAGAGGAGAACAAAGCCAAGAATTAGAATGTGACTGAAGGCGGAGTCCTTGGAAAATAGCTCTAGCAACATTAAATTCGACATTTAGACCATTAGGTCGCAAAGAATTCAATAAGAAACTCCACTTTAATTCACATTTGTGTAACAACGTATGTCTGTCGCTACCCCTACAAGATATTGGGATATGGTCAAGGATCATAAAACTTAAATCCTTTTCCGTATGACCATGCTCTGTGAAATGTTTTGCTACGGGTAAATCACACTTCTTTTTTCTGATTGAGTATCGATGGTTATTCAATCTAGTTTTAAAATCACATGTGGTCTCACCCACATACAACAACGGACAGGGGCACCATAGTACATAGATTACCCAATCAGTGTCACAAGTAACATTATGTTTAATCTTATATGTTTTATGTGTCACAGGATGTTCAAATATATTGCCCCTATGCATAAGATTGCAATTAATACATCTATGGAATGGAAAATTGCCTGGATTTGAAGATCTAAGCAGAGTTTGTTTCCCCTTGAGCGGAATCTCACTCACCCTAGTTTTCACCAGTTTATCTCGTAGGTTACTAGATCTTCGATAAGACATAAGAGGCGGGTTATTTAATTCACAAATGTTTTTAATTATAGGCCAATGTTTATTCAATATTTTTGAGATATTACCACTTAAGGCATTATACGTAGATATAAATGGTATCTGTTTGCTTTTAATATGCTTAGACGTACTCAATAGTGATTCCCTAGAGATATTATTAATTTTCATTTTGTGAGCATACAGTAAATGTTTAGGGTACCCTCTTTGTGTAAAGTTAGAGATCATGAGGTCTAAAGATGTATCTAAATCAGTCGTGTCATCCACAATCCGTTTTGCTCTCATCATTTGACTAAATGGTAGTGACCGTATCATGTTTTTAGGGTGGCAACTCTCAAATTTTAAAAGGGTATTACGATCTGTATCTTTCGTGTGTAATCCAGTAGTCAGAATATTATCTTTTAACATAACATTGACATCAAGAAACTGGACCTTCTCATTTGAATAAGTCATGGTAAATTGGATATTTTGATCGATCTGATTAAGGAACTGATGGAATGACTCCAAGGAGGTCATAGTGTCTGTCCAGATGAGGAAGATGTCGTCTATGTATCTCCACCACCCCAAAACACGAGTGAAGTGGTGGGACACATAGACGCACATCTCCTCTATCATGTCCATTAATATATTGGCGTAGGTTGGGGCCATATTCGACCCCATGGCCGTACCTTTTAATTGGATATAACATTTCTCATCAAACATAAAGTATTTGGAGGTCAGGATGAGCTCCAATAGAGTAATAATAAACTCTCTACATGAAACTTCATACTCCGAATTATTAAGTTTATGTCTCACCGCCTCAATACCTCTGTCATGTCCTATAGACGTATAAAGGGAAACAACATCAAAAGACACTAAGAGTGCCCCTGATGGAGGTTTTATCTGTTTTAATTTATACAGAAAATCTGAGGTATCCCTAATGTAAGATTTAGTTCCTGTTGCAAAGTGTCTTAGTGCCCTATCTACAAAAATAGAGATGTTACTTAATAAAGATCCTCTGCCAGATACAATCGGGCGACCTAGTGGATTCACCAGCCCCTTATGGATTTTAGGAAGTAAATAAAGGCAAGGAGTATTTGGATGGTCAATAACTAGAAAGGTACGTAATGCAGAGTCAATAATGCCCTCATCAAATGCTTGAGTCAAGAAGTTTTCTATCTTTTTTTTCTATATCACCTCTATGGTCATAATTTAATACTCTATATACATCTGTATCACTCAGTTGTCTGTATGCTTCAGACATGTATGTTTTGGTATCTATAACCACGACCGTACCCCCTTTGTCCGGTCTGGACTGATCCGACGCAGGCGCATTGGAGTTGGACAGACGCCTATTGTGGATGACAGTTTCCACACGTCACACAACGATCGAATGCTTGCTCTCAGATTGGCTATTGGTTGTACAGTCTCAAATCTTTACCCAGCTGCTGAATATTATAATCTATGTAATTATGCCATTTTCTTGCTCAAATTATGTATGTTATGTGTTGTTTTTAGAATTAACTCACGAGTTCACAGTATGTATCAATTTATATTACCCTGATACTCTTCTATTGTTTTTAACACGCTATTTAGAGATATATATGTCAGTCTCATTATTTTAATGAGATTGATTGTGTATTTTGGATATACACTTTATCAACCACTGAATGTGCATGTATCACTATGCTTGAAAAAGGTCCCAAGGTGGGACGGAAACGTTGCACTTGCCATGTTGGCACAATAAACCACATTTTTTTAACCTGGATTACCGGAGTGCTGCTGGATTTATTTCTGGGATATCTGCATGGTCTTTGGATCAAGACTATCAGCTGGCACCCTTTATTATTGGACTATTTTGCTTGGAAACTGAGTGCTGCTGTCTCTCTTTGCTGGTGTGTATTTGATCTTATCAGCTGGCACCGATCATAAAGTCGCATATACTATCTTTACAATGGAACAAAGTGATAGAATTAAGGATATACCGTCCGCCAACATTGCTGCTATTTTTACTGAGGAGGACATCGCTAGAATTTTGAATGGGGCTGAAGGTGATATTTCTTTTTCAAGCTTGACAAAGACCCAATTGGGGTTGAAACGTTGCAGTTTTCTATGCTTGGTGAATAAATCTACACTTTATTGGACATCTGAGTGCTGCGGTCTTTCTTCTTACTACTGTGTACAAGTTGTCCCGTTGGACCTGGGACATTTTCACTGCTTGCACCATCCCTGGTTGGGAATGTCTACCTTGTTCCCCTCTGAAAGAATTATTTTGGTTGTGCTGCTGATTTCTATTGCATGCTATCCTAAGGATAGGCCATCAATATAAAAGTCCCAGAAAACCCCTTTAAAGGGAATGTGTCGCAAATGAAACCTTTTTTTAAGTGTCGTTACTTATTTCTATTATATTTTTTAATTTTTTTGCTGTATTTATTTTTTTTTTTCCGTATGGTGGAAAGTATTAAAAATTAAATAATAATTTGACATGTTTTCCAATGTTAGCCACCAGGGGGACCACTTCCCAGAATTCCAGCAAGGTGAATAAGGCAAAGCAACCTGACTCACAGCTGCTGTAAATGTGGGAGGGAACCTCACCCCCCCTCTCACAAGCCAGGTAATGGTGTCTTCAAATTGCTAAGCAGTGTCCGGCAGCCATATTGGGTGTGATTCTGCAGCTGGAAGAAGTTATAGGACACACCAAAAGGCTAAGTGTATGTTCACACGCTTACTAAACAAAGGGAAAACAGCTCCTGATTTTCAGCCATTTTTTAATCAAACTCACGTTTTTTAACGGCCGTTTTTGGAGCTGTTTTTCTAAAAAAAAGTCAATGAAAAACAGCTCCAAAAACGTCCCAAGAAGTGATGTGCACTTCATTTTGGTCGGGCGTTTTTTTACGTGACGTTTTTGGAAAACTACCACGTAAAAAACGCCCTGTCGGAACAGAACGCTGTATTTCCCATTGAAACCAATGGGCAGATGCTTGTAGGCGTTCTGCTTCAGATTTTTCAGCTGAAAACATTGTGTGTGAGCATACCCTTAGGGTATGTGCACACGCTAACTGCATTTACGTCTGAAATGACGGAGCTGTTTTCAGGAAAAAACATCTCCGTCATTTCAGACGTAATTGCTTGTACTCGCGTTTTGCGAGGCGTCAATTACGGCCGTAATTTGGAGCTGTTCTTCTTTGAATTCAATGAAAAACGACTCAAATTATGTCCCAAGAAGTGTCCTGCACTTCTTTGCTGAGGCTGTTATTTTACGCGCCGTCTTTTGACAGCGACGTGTAAAATTACAGGTCGTCGGCACAGTACGTCGGCAAACCCATTCAAATGAATGAGCAGATGTTTGCCGACGTATTGGAGCTGTCTTTTCAGGCATAAATCGAGGCGTAAAATGCCTCGTTTACGCCTGAAAATAGGTCGTGTGAACCCAGCCTTAGAATGATGAAAGTGAAGTGAATGACTTTTCAGTTGACCGGTTCACACACCGTGTATTTGACATGTTTTTTTTTTTGCACATTTTACGTACAAAAAAACACATAAAAAACGCTTGATTACACTTGATTTTGCGTGTTTGGGGAATTTGTGTGTGTGTGTGGGGGGGGGTGCTCGCCGCTGATTCTTCAAAACAGCTGATAAGTGGCTATGAAGTATCAGCGGCGCCCGTGCACACTCCGCTCTGCCACACACACGGGAAAAGTCTTAAAGGGGTCGTCCAGGAAAACATGGCGCCGCACCTGTCCTCAGGTCGTGTGTGGTATTACAGCTCTGTCCTATTCACTTCAATGGAGGTGAACTGCAATACCAGACACAACCCGAGGACAGGTGCGGCGCTGTGTCTCCAATCCGGACACCCCTTCTGTCCTGAGATGACCCGACGGGAGAGGCGGGTGTCAGAGCCACCCACCGCCATCACTGCAGACAGAACCACACAACTACGGCATGAGGGCAGGGCTTGTACTGAGTGCACTGTCTCTTGTTACGGACAGATTTATAGACACATGAACCCCGTCTGCATCAGAACCGCTAACCTAGGTCCGATCACATGACAGAGGGGGATCACCAAAAACCCTGTGCACCCTCAGCCCGTCCATCCAGCCCTTTCCTGGTTATATCTGCGTCTGGGAAAGCTGGGTGACCACCATTACCACTCATACTGGAGTGTTTAGGGATGTGACTAATGAACCTCTCACACTCCAGTGGGAGGGGTAATGGGGGTCACCCAGCTTTCCCAGACCCCTGAACGGTAAATCTCTCTAGTTGTGCTGAGACTGTTTGGGGATGTGACTAATGAACCTCTCAGTCTCAGCAGAACTAGAGAGATTTATCATTCAGGGGTCTGGGAAAGCTGGGTGACCACCATTACCCCTCCTAGTGGAGTGTGTTTGGGGATGTGACTAATGAACCTCTCACACTCCAGTAGGAGGGGTAATGGTGGTCACCCAGCTTTCCCAGACCACTGAATTATAAATCTCTCTAGTTGCGCTGAGACTGAGAGGTTCATTAGTCACATCCCCAAACAGTCTCAGCACAACTAGAAATTTATCGTACAGGGCTTTCCCAGTACAGTTGCATCATGTGTCCTTCATACAAGGGGGGGGGCCGTTAGGAGGGGCCGTCGGGGGGGGGGGCGTTGGGGGGGGCCGTCGGGTGGGGGGGCCCGTCGGGGGTCACGAGAGCGGGGGTCTGTGAGATAGAGAGTGGGACATGCAGAGACACAGACCTTACCTGCAGTGCAGCTGGTCTTCAAGATGGCGCCTGCTGTCTCCCTGCAAACAGCTGCTCTGCTCTGTGTGACTCTGACCTGCGTCTGCGCAGTACAGAGCTATAGAGCAAAGTCAATGGAACGGCTCCCATTCATTGACTCCTATGCACTGTAGCTGCCGTATTCCATCTCTGTATGTGTCGTTAATCGACACATACAGAAATGAAAAATAAAATGGCAGCCCCCATAGTGAAGTAAAAGTTATAAAAAAGAAAAAAGTAAAACACAAACACACACATAAATAAAAGATTTTATAATAAAACACTAAATGCAAATTGATATCAAAATTTTTTTTTTCGTGACACTCGTCCTTTAATTATAACTCTATTGTACTTCAGAGGCCTAGATAAATCAGGATTGCAATACTGCACTGTGTACACAAATATACTGAAAACAGTAGTAGTCTATTGACAATTATCTCCCATTCATTGCAGCTGCCAAAAAGCACACATACCCTCCTGTAATGTCTCTATAAGGGTATGTTCACACGGCCAAATTTCAGACGTATACGAGGCGTATTATGCCTCGTTTTACGTCTGAAAATACGGCTCCAATACGTCGGCAAACATCTGCCCATTCATTTGAATGGGTTTGCCGACGTACTGTGCAGACGACCTGTTATTTACGCGTCGTCGTTTGACAGCTGTCAAACGACGACGCGTAAAAAATACAGCCTCGTCAAAAGAAGTGCAGGACACTTCTTTGGACGTTTTTGGAGCTGTTTTCTCATAGACTCCAATGAAAACAGCTCCAAAAACGGCCGTAAAAAACGCTGCGAAAACGGCGCGAAAAACGCCGCGAAAAATGCGAGTTGGTAAAAAAACGTCTGAAAAGCAGGGTCTGTTTTCCCTTGAAAACAGCTCTGGATTTTCAGACGTTTTTGTTGACTACGTGTGAACATACCCTAAACATTACAGGAAGGAAGTGTATGCCTCCAATAAGGAAGCCTTCAGGGAAGTTTTTAAAAATAAATAGCTACAACATTTAACCGCTTCCCCCTGCTTGCATTCTGGGCCCTAATGACCAAGCAATTTTTTTAGTTTTTCCATCGTCACATTCGAAGAGCTATAACTTTTTTATTTTGATGTGGACATGGTTGTATGAGGACTTGTTTTTTGCGGGATTGAGTTGTATTTTTCAATGGCACCATTTCAGGGTATATTGAATTTTTTTTATTAACTTTAATTACATTTTGTTTGAGGGGGGTGATATAAAAAAAAACAGCAATTTAGCCGTTGTTCTATGTGTTTTACATTTACGCCCATTACTGTGCGGCGTAAATAGCATGCTACCGTTAATCTATGGGTCAGTACGATTACGGCGATACCAAATATGCATTTTTTTATGTTTTTTTTTCTTCCACGAGGTGGAAAGTATTAAAAATTAAATAATAATTTGGCATATTTTCCTATGTTGGTTACCAGAGGGAGCACTTCCCAGAATTACAGCAAAGTGATTTAGGCAAAGCAGCCTGACCTACAGCTGCTGTAAATGTGGGATGGAGACTGCCCCCCTCCCTATTTTGGGCTGCAAGCCAGGAAAGGGTGTCTTCAAATTGCTAAGCAGTGTTCAGTTCCCATTTTGGCAGTGTTTTTGGCAGAAGCTACAGGACACACCAAAAGGCTAAGGGTATGTGCACACACACTAATTACGTCCGTAATTGACGGACGTATTTCGGCCGCAAGTACCGGACCGAACACAGTGCAGGGAGCCGGGCTCCTAGCATCATACTTATGTACGATGCTAGGAGTCCCTGCCTCGCTGCAGGACAACTGTCACGTACTGAAAACATGATTACAGTACGGGACAGTTGTCCGGCAGCGAGGCAGGGACTCCTAGCATCGTACATAAGTATGATGCTAGGAGCCCGGCTCCCTGCACTGAGTTCGGTCCGGAACTTGCGGCCGAAATACGTCCGTCAATTACGGACGTAATTAGTGTGTGTGCACATACCCTAAGAATGATGAAAGTCAAGAGGGAAGACCCTGTGGTGAATGACTTTTCAGTTGACAGGTTCACACGGCGTGTATTTGACTCCAAAAACGCGTCAAACCCTTGATTAATCTTCCCATTTACAGCAATGGGAAAACAAGCCGTTAGTACACACAACACAATTTTATACGCAAGTGTTTTTAAAAAAAACATGTTGCGGAAAAAATAAGTGTCTTGTCAATTCTTTGGCACGTAAAGCACGCCAAATGTTCCCATAGTCAATGGGACTCCTAGTTACGCAAAATGCATCAAAAAACATGTGAAAAACACGTAAAAAATGCCTGTATTTTAAAAGCCTCTTCATAAGAAACGCTAGTGTATTTTACACGTTTTATTTTTATTATTTCTTTAACTTTATTTTTTTACTTTGCAGGTTCTGCTCGACCGTTTGGGCTACGTTGTAGATACGTTGGACTACTTCGATGGTCTGCGTTTAAAAAAAAAATAAAATGGTTAACCAGGGTTGTGCGGGGAAGTTTTTATTTGAATGAAAAAATATTTTCTTAGGCCTCATGCACACGACCGTGCTCGTAATTACGAGTCGGCCGCTTTTGCGAGCCGTGCTCCCATTATAATGCATAGCAGCACGGCCCGTAAAATGAAGAAAAAAAAAACATGTTCTATTTTTTTAACGGCACGGGCACCTTCCCGTGAGAAAACGGGAAGGTACCCGTGACTAACAGAAGTCTATGGGCCCGTTATTGCGGGTTGTAATTACGACCCGCAATAACGGGTGTTTTTACGGACGTGTGCATGAGGCCTTAGGGTGTTTTCAAACAGTGCGGTTTTGCTGGGTTTTCACCATGCAGCCGAAAACCGCATCGAAAAAATTGTGCTAAAATCGCATTCGTTATTTGATGGGGTTTTCGGCCGCGCGGGAAAGATGCGACAAAACTGCACTGTGTTAATACACCCTTAGGCCCTGTACACACAGAGTTTTTTTTACAGACAGAAAAGAAATGTGCCTCATAATTCCTTCAGGAATTTTGAAAGAAATGTTTGAGGACAAAAATAGGACCAAAAAGTAGAGCTGCAATGCATTAAGCTCAAGGACAATACAAGTAATAAAAATGTATTTATTTGTATAAGGCTACGCGTTACGACGTCGTACCAACCTCTCCATCAGGTCATATGGCAGCACTACTTTTTGGTCCTATTTTTGTCCTCAAACATTTCTTCCACTAATTGCGGTAACATATCGTGTTACTGGAACGGACCGTGGCAGCAGCATACTTTCTGGATGTTTAAGCCCTAACTTCAGTGTTGTGTTTGAACTAGCACAACCAATATAGGTGAGCACATTACTGTTGCTACCTTTTGTACCCTTCTCTTTAGTTTATCTGCACTATGTTGGCGCCGTGCATCTTTCCCCTTTTTCTCTTTATAGTTCAGGAATTTTGAAGTCAATTTTAAACTGCTTGCACTTTTTTCCCTGTTTTCGCAGCAGTTTTCGTCCGCAGCAATTGAAGCTAATGCAAGAACCATGGTCAAAAACACCACAAAAAACGCCTCCGAAAAGATTTCAATGGGAGGTCAGAGGCGGAAGCAGCAAGTAAGTAAAAGCCACTTTTTTTCCCCCGTGAGCGATCAAAAGCCACCCGGGAAAAAAAGCGCCTTTGCCTCCCGTTGAAATCAATGCAAGGAGATTTCGGGGGTTTTATGGCGCTCTGTGTGTATCTCTGTTTTTTAATACTTTATTACCACCTTAGTAATGGCAGTTGTCTGTTTGACGACATCCATTACTAAGGAGTGGCTTAGTGTTAGCCAGAAATAAGACTAGCACTAACCCCCCATTATTACCCCAGTACCCACCGCCACCAGGGGTATCGGGAAGAGCCAGGTACGATCCAGTACCCGACCATCTGTAGTGATGGTCGGGCAATGGGGCGGCCGCAGGCTGGTATTAATAGGCGTGGAAGGGCCAAAAACAGTGGCCCTTCCCATCCTGGTAATACTAGATTGCGGCTGCTTTATTGTATCTGGCTTGTTATGAAAAATAGGGGGAACCCCACGTTGTTTTTGTCAATTTATTAATTTTCTTTATTTTAAAACAAAAAACAACGTGGGGTTGCCCTCATTTTCATAGTTAGCCAGATACAATAAAACAGCTGCAGCATAACATTACCAGGGTGGGAAGGGCCACTGTTTTTGGCCCGTCCCGGCCTAATAACACCAGCCTGCGGCCTCCCCTGTGCTCGGCCATCACTACAGATGGTCAGGTACTGGATCGTACCCGGCTCTTCCCAATATCCCTGGTGGCGGTGGGGTAATAATGGGGGGTTAGTGCTAGCTTTTTTTACAGGCTAACACTAAGCCCCGCCTTAGTAATGAACGTCGTCAAACAGACAACTGCCATTACTAAGGTGGTAGTAAAGTATTAAAAAAACAGAGACATAAGAAAATATTTTTTTATTTAACCCCTTAATGACCAGCCCTGTTTAGGCCCTAATGACCAAGCTATTTTATTCGTTTTTCTATAGTCGCATTCAAAAAGCTATAACTTTTTTATTTTTTCGTCTACATAGCTGTATGAGGACTTGTTTTTTGCGGGATTAGTTGTGCTTTTTAATAGCACCATTTTTGGGTACATATAATTTTTATATTAACTTTTATTAACCTTTTTGGGGGGGATTATAAAAAAAAACTGAAATTCCGCCATTGTTCTATGCGTTTTTAAATTGACGCCGTTCACTATGCGACGTAAATAACATGTTACCTTTATTCTATGGGTCGGTACGATTACGGCGATACCACATATGTAGAGGTTTTTTTATGTTTTACGACTTTTGCACAATAAAAACACTTTTGAACTAAAATTATTTGTTTTTGCATCGTCGCTTTCCAAGAGCCGTAATTTTTTTATTTTTCCATCAATGTAGTGATTTTTTGGGCTTGTTTTCTGCGGGACAAGACGTAGTTTTGAATGGTACTATTTTGGGGTGCATGGGACTTATTGATTCATTTTTATTATGACTTTTTTGGGGGGCAATGGAAAAAAATTGCAATTTCGACATGGTTTTTTGCGTTTTTTTTTACGGTGTTCACTTTGCGGTTTAAATTACATATTAACTTTATTAATGGAGTCATTACGGTCGCGGCGATACCACATATGTGTACTTTTTTTTTTTTTTTATACTTTTACTAAATAAAACCACTTTTTATGGAAAAAAATGGTTTTATTTATTTTTTTACTGTACTTTTTATTAATAATCTTTATTTCACTTTGATGACTTATTTTATTAGTCCCACTAGGGGACTTTACTGTGCGATCTTCCGATCGCTGCTATAATGCTCTGGTATACTTCGTATACCAGAGCATTATTGCCTGTCAGTGTAAATCTGACAGGCAATCTGTTAGGACGTGCCTCCGGCGCGTCCTAACAGGCATATGTCCACGGCAGACCTGGGGGCTTTTATCAGGCCCCCGGCTGCCATGACACCCCATCGGAGACCCGCGATTGCATTCGCGGGCCGCCGATGGGTGACAGAGGGAGCGCACTCCCTCTGTAAACAAAGTTAAATGCCGTGGTCGCTATTGACGGCGGCATTTAACGGGTTAAACGGCCGCGATCGAAGTAAACTTCGAACGCGGGCGTTGGAGCAGGAGCTTAGCTGTCATCAGACAGCAGAGCCCCGGCACCAGCCTGCACGGGAGACCCGTGCAGGACTTAGACTAGGCTGACGTGAAAAGGCGTCAGCCTAGCCTAAAGCCCATTAGTGACCGACGTAAAAAGGCGTATTTGTGGTCACTAAGGGGTTAAATAAAACCTCCCCTACACAAACCTCTTTCACGATTTTTTATTTTTTTTAAAAAGTAGATCATCGAAGTAATCCACCGAATCTACGATGTAGTCCAAATGGTCCAGTGGAACCTGCAAAACAAAAAAATAATAATATACGGCTGCTTCTGCATTCCTTGCTTCTACTGTGAATCATCATGTAGTTAAACGGCGGCTCACAGAAGGAGCAGGGAACGACGGAGTAGCGGTGCTCGCCACTGATCCTTCAAAACAGCCGCCAATCAGCTGTTTTGAAGGAATAGTGGCGAGCACCGCTGCTCGATCAAGCAGCGGCGAGCATCGCTGCTCCATTGAGCGCCCCCCCACACCCCCCCCAACATGCAATCGCGCCACAGACCCCCCCCCCCCACACACACACGCAAAACCATGCAAGCGCACACCTTATCTGTATGTTTGGGTGGGTTTGTGTGGGGGGGGCGCTCGCCGCTGATCCTTCAAAACAGCTGATAAGCGTATGTAAAGGATGGGCGGCGCTCATGTGCCGCTGATGCTTCATAGCTGCCAATCAGCTGTTTTGAAAGAACAGCGGCAAGCACTGCTGCTCCATCGGGCAGCAGCGATCACCACTGCTCTGGCGATCACCACTGCTCCGTCGACCTCCCACACAAACACACACACAAACCCCCCCAAACATGCAACCGCGCCACACACAGACCCAGACACATACAAGCGCGCGCACACACACACACGCCTTACCTGCAGCCAGTCTTCTCCAAAATGGCGCCGGCTTTCCCCTACAAACCAGCTTCTATGCTGGGTCGCTCTGAACTGAGCATGTGCAGTACAGAGCGAGACGGCAGAAGCACAGGATGTAACGAACGGGTCCCTTTCGTTATGTCTTATGCCCCGTAGCTGCAATATTCCATCTGTGTATGTTTCGTTAAGAGACACATACACAGATGAAATAAAACATGGCAGCCCCCAGTGAATTAAAATAGTGTTAATAAAAAAAAAACTTTTATGTGAAAAAAGAAATAAAAATACATATAAAATTTTATTAAATAAAAACACAAATGAATTTAAAAAAAAATCATGACACCTTTCCCTTAGACTGCATCCACAACAAACCATTGTTATAATGGATGTTTGTGACACACAGCGAAATTCACTACTACCGTACATGCAACTTGCCTGGCATCAATAAGTCTATATTTTAATATAATTTCTTTATCTTGGAGTAATGCCATATGTTTATAAAATGTATGCAATAGATGACAACTAATGACAACGGATAACAACAGATCATAGAAGATCTATAAAAACTTTAATGTTTTAAAAAACATTAATATTTTCAAAAACAAAAGAAAGGGCTCAAACTCTACAGAGCTGATGTAAGTAACCAGGGCCGTCATCAGAAATTTCTGGGCCCCATACAGCCAAGGAGTCTGGGGCCCCCCTCACTATTGGGCGGGTACAAAGTAAAGGGTTGGGAGGTAAGGCAGCAGTGAAAAGCAAACTAGTAGGGTCTCTTTGGAGGGGCAGGGCAGAGACAGCTGGTGTCATGTCCGTGGCTGCGGGTTGTCAGCTCTGATCCTCCCCTAACAGCCGCAGCCACGAGTCGGCGAGCGCTGGCCCCAGCCTCCTCCTCAGGAGAAGCCAGCGCTCGCGTCTACTCACCAATGCCAGATCCCGTAGGATGCTCGTGCACGCTCGTGCCCGCTCTTAAAGGGGCAGCGCGCGCACCGGACCTCGTTCCTGACCTCTGACCTGTGAGTACTGTGGACTATAAGAGGGGTCCAGCCCCTAGTTCTATGCCTGAGCTTTGTTGTTGTATCCCTAGTCTGTCTTGCAAATGGCCCCCTAGTGTTTTCTGCTCCCAGTGTTTTCCTGTTTCCTGCTCCTGTATCCTGAATCTAGTGTTGTGCTTGCTGTAGCCGTGCTGTATTCTACGCCTGACCTGCCTCTCCACACCTGTCGTCCACCTGCTGCCAAGTTCCTGCCTAGCCTGCCTTGCTACTATCTGAACTGCCACAGGTACCCTATACGAACTATAGACTTTGATCTGCATCCTGTTGGCCAGCTGCCTTACCGCCAAGATGGTACCGCCCAGCGGGTCCACGAACCCCTCGTGACAGTAAGCTCAGGCCCTGGACCCCGCTGGTCAATCCAAGACCATGACGACATCACAAGAGATGCGGGCGGATTCCAACTCCTCCAAGCTTTGAACACTCTCGTTCATCAGCAGGAAGCAAGACCTGCCGTTCCTCCTACTATACCTCCTGGCAGTGTTGATCCTCAGACTACACCTCCTGGCAGTATCGACCCGCGTTTTTCTTTGCCACTTCCGGACCGCTATGAAGGAGACGCAGGTTCCTGTCGTGGATTTTAGAACCAGTGCCAGATCCATTTCAGCCTGTGTCCTAGGACATTTTCATCTGACGGCGCAAGGGTCGCATTCATCATTTCTCTCCTTTACCGGAAAGGCTCTTGCAAAGGCGAACCCTATCTGGGAGAGACAAGGACCTGAGACCCATGACTTCCAAGCCTTTCTCTGGACCTTTCGCATGGTGTTTGAGGAGCCTGGACGGGTCTCATCTGCAGCGGCTGCCTTGATTAAACTACGCCAAGGGGACACCTCCGTGTGTGAGTACGCCATCCACTTCCGCACTCTGGCGGGAGAACTGTTGTGGAACAATGAGGCTCTGGTGGCGGCATTCTGGAATGGACTGTCCCCTAAGATTAACGATAAAATTGCCACTCGAGACCAGCCATCTACCCTGGATGACCTCATCCTTCTGTCCGCCCGGATTGACATACGGATCCGAGAACGCCTCCAAGAGGTTCGTCGGGAGGGAGACCCTCCTAGTCTGGGACCTACTTTGCAGCAACCCCTGCTGTCCTCATGAATCCTCCTAAAGAATCTGTGATGATGGACCGGGGTAAGCTATCCACCCAGGTGAGACAACGCAGGCGCACTTCTGGACTTTGTCTCTGTTGCGGCCTCCATGGCCATCTTGTGTGTCTGTGTCCCCTAAAGCCCCAAAGCCTAGGATTGTTAGGAGTGACAACCCTGGGTAAAAAAGGACTTTCATCCAAATTGTCCATACCAGCGACCATAGTGTCCGGCGAGAGAATGCATCAGGTCTCTGCTTATGTGGACTCGGGATCCGTGGCTAATTTCATCTGTAGAGACCTGGTGGACCTTCTTCAGTTGCCTACCACCCCTATGGAGAGCCCATTGACACTTGCTTCTGTAGATGGTCTACCCCTGCCTAGCCCAGTTGATGCTGTGACCAAACCACTGAGGTTCCAAGCAGGGGCCCTCCACTCCGAACTGCTGTCGTTCTATGTCCTACCCAGAGCCGTTGATCCTGTGTTGCTGGGCCTGCCTTGGCTCCGATTGCATGCCCCAGTCCTGGACTGGAACTCTGGAGAGGTTCTCCAGTGGGGCCCCGAGTGTCACAATCGTTGCCTGGGACAGATTCGTTTGGCTCAGTCTCCTCTGCCTCAGTCACTGGCAGGATTGCCTAGTCATTTTGCTTCATTTGTGGACGTCTTCAGCAAGACAGAGGCGGAGACACTGCCCCCACATCGGGCATATGACTGTCCTATCGAGCTGGTTCCTGGTGCTTCCCTTCCCCGTGGCAGGGTATATCCTCTCTCTCTGCCAGAGACTCTGTCTATGTCCGCATATGTTAAAGAGAACTTGGAGCGGGGGTTCAAACGCAAGTCTTCCTCCCCGGCAGGAGCCGGGTTCTTCTTCTTCAAAAAGAAGGATGGTTCTCTTCGTCCCTGTATAGACTACCGGGGACTCAACCAGATAACGGTGAAAAATAAATATCCATTGCCAATGATGTCAGAATTATTTGACCGTATACGTGGTGCCAAGATCTTTTCCAAGTTAGACCTGCGACGGGCTTACAACCTAATACGGATTCACCAGGGTGGCGAATGGAAGACGGAATTTAACACTCGAGACGGACACTATGAATATCTTGTAATGCCCTTCGGCCTGTGTAATGCTCCCGCGGTCTTCCAGGAGTTTGTGTGTAATGTCGGGGTAGGGAAACAGACAAGTGAGCCCTAATCTACCCGCCACCCAGTCCCTGCCTACTTGCAACGACCCGCCCTAGGCGACGGGGTACAGCTGGGCGACGGTCCCTACACTCAATAGGTGCACGACAGACAAACAGACAAGGGTACAAAGAAGCCAGGGAAATGGGGAATTTGCCCACGGGAACACCGTGAGCAACAAGCGAGGTGAACGAGCCGAGTCAAACCAGGAGATGAGAGAGGTACAAAAACGCAAAGCAGAAGAATGGTCAATAAAGCCAAGGTCAATCACAAGCAGAGGCTCAGTAGTTGAAGAAGCTGCAGCAGGGCCAGGAAACCAACAGAGAAGAATCACAAGCAAAGGAGGAACAGGAAAGGCAGGTATAAATAGACAGAGGGCAGGAGCTAGCTCCGTCTGGCCAGGCTGTGAGAGGCTCTCCCACTCCTAAGCCTGCCATCCTGGGTGGTGGAAGATGGAGTCAGTCTCACAGACATAGAAGCAGGTGCAGACTGATTACCTATGGGTGTCGACACAGAAGTTGTGTCTGGCAGATCCTTTACAGTACCCCCCCTTTTATGAGGGGCCACTGGACCCTTTCTAGGTGGACCTGGTTTATTGGGGAAACGAAGGTGGAACCTCCTGAGCAATACCCCAGCGTGAACATCCCGGGTGGGTACCCAAGTCCTCTCTTCAGGCCCGTATCCCCTCCAATTGACCAGGTACTGGAGGGAGCCTTGGACCATCCTGCTGTCCACAATCTTGGCCACCTCGAATTCTACCCCCTCAGGGGTGAGAACAGGGACCGGAGGTTTCCTCGAGGGAGCCAAGGACGGGGAGCAGCGTTTAAGGAGGAGGCATGAAACACGTCGTGTACTCGAAAAGACAGGGGCAACTCCAGTCGGAAGGAGACAGGGTTAAGGACTTCAATGACCTTGTATGGCCCTATAAACCGGGGAGCAAACTTCTTGGACGGGACTTTAAGGCGCAAATTTTTTGACGATAGCACACCAGATCCCCGACCACAAACAAGGGGTTAGCAGAACGTCTTCTATCTGCCTGGGTCTTTTGTATGCTCTGGGACGCCTCTAGGTTCTTCTGAACCTGGGCCCAGACTGTGCACAGTTCCCGATGAACGACATCTACCTCGGGATTGTTGGAACTACCAGGTGAAACGGAGGAGAACCGTGGATTAAACACAAAATTACAGAAAAAGGGGGAGACCCCTGACGAGTTACTGACCCGGTTATTAAGGGAAAATTCGGCGAGGGGAATGAATGAGACCCAATCATAATGACAGTCAGAGATAAAACACCTTAAATATTGTTCTAGAGATTGATTAGTCCTCTCAGTTTTACCATTAGTTTCAGGATGGAAGGCAGAGGAGAAGGACAGATCAATCTCCAACTTTTTACAGAAGGCTCTCCAAAACAATGAAACAAATTGTACCCCTCTGTCAGAAACAATATTGACAGGGACCCCATGGAGACGCAGGATGTGTTTGACAAACAGGGTAGCTAACGTCTTAGCATTGGGTAGTTTCTTGAGGGGCACAAAGTGGCACATCTTACTGAAGCGGTCTACTACAACCCACACCACCGACTTGCCTTGAGATGGAGGCAAATCGGTGATAAAATCCATGGAGATATGGGTCCAAGGTCTCTGAGGAATGGGCAAAGAACGTAGTAAGCCCGCTGGTCGGGACCTGGGAGTCTTGGACCTAGCACAAACCTCACAAGCGGCGACGTAGGCCTTAACGCCTTTAGGCAACCCAGGCCACCAATAGTTTCTGGCAATGAGGTGCTTGGTACCCAGGATGCCTGGATGACCAGATAGTGCGGAGTCATAATTTTCCCTAAGTACCCTTAGCCGGAATTGCAGGGGAACAAACAGCTTGTTTTCAGGAAGGTTCCCGGGAGCTGAACCTTGATCAGCCGCAATTTCAGAGACTAAATCAGAATCAATAGAGGAAATTATTATACCTGGAGGCAAAATACAAGCAGGATCTTCTTCCGAAGGAGGGCTGGCCATGAAACTACGCGACAGTGCATCAGCCTTAATATTTTTAGACCCAGCCCTATAGGTAACCAAAAAGTTGAATCTGGTAAAAAATAACGCCCATCGAGCTTGTCTCGGCTTTAGCCTCCGGGAAGATTCTAGGAAAACCAGATGTAAAGGATCTGCCAGGCACAACCTCTGTGTATACGCCCATAGGTAATCAGTCTGCACCTGAGTCTATAACTCTGAGACTGACTCCAGCTTCCACCACTCAGGATGGCAGGCTTAGGAGTGGGAGAGCCTATCGCATCCTGGCCAGACGGAGCTAGCTCCCGCCCTCTGTCTATTTATACCTGCCTTTCCTGTTCCTCCTTTGCTTGTGATTCTTCTCGTGTGGTTTCCTGGCCCAGCTACAGCTTCTGACTATTTGATCCTGCTCCATACTGACCCTGGCTTTCTGACTACTCTCCTGCTCTGCGTTTGGTACCTCGTGCACTCCTGGTTTGACTCGGCTTGTTCACCACTCTTGTTGCTCACGGTGTTGCCGTGGGCAACTGCCCCTTTTCCCTTTGCTTTGTGTTCCCCTGTCTGTTTGTCTCTTGCACTTACTGAGCGTAGGGACCGCCGCCCCATTGTACCCCGTCGCCTAGGGCGGGTCGTTGTAAGTAGGCAGGGACGAGTGGCGGGTAGATTAGGGCTCACTTGTCCGTTTCCCTACCCCCGTCATTACACCAGATTCTTGTGGTCGGTAAGGACCGTTACCTGGTGCCTAGCCCCCTCCAGGAAGTGGCGCCACTCTTCAAATGCCCATTTAATTGCTAAGAGTTCGCGGTTGTCAATATCATAGTTACTCTCAGTGGGCGAAAACTTCCTGGAGAATTAGGCACAGGGACGGAGATGGGTGAGGGACCTGGTACCCTGGGGCAAGACAGCCCCCACTCCCACCTCGAATGCGTCAACCTCCACGATAAATGGCTCCATTTGGTTTGGCTGAACCAGCACAGGGGCCAAGATAAAGCACTTCTTAAGGACCTCAAAAGCCTGGACAGCCTCAGGAGGCCAGTGGAGGAGATCAGCACCTTTGCGAGTGAGATTCGTAAGAGGCTTAGCGATGACCGAGAAGTTAGCAATAAATCTCCTGTAATAATTAGCGAACCCCAAGAAGCACTGTAACGCCTTCAGGGAGGCAGGTTGGACCCATTCCGCTACAGCCTGGACCTTGGCGGGGTCCATGCGGAATTCATGAGGAGTGAGGATTTGACCCAAATATTGTATCTCCTGCACCCCAAACACACATTTTTCGGTCTTCGAAAACAGTTTGTTTCCCCGAAGGACCTGGAGCACCTTCCTGACATGCTCAATGTGGGAGGACCAGTCCTTGGAAAACACAAGTATGTCATCAACGTACACTACAAGAAATACCCCCAGGTAATCTCTTAAAATCTCATTTATGAAATTCTGGAAGACCGCGGGAGCATTACACAACCCAAAGGGCATGACGAGGTATTCGAAATGACCTTCGGGTGTGTTAAACGCAGTCTTCCACTCATCCCCCTGTTTGATGCGGATAAGGTTATACGCCCCCCGTAGATCAAACTTAGAGAACCATTGGGCCCCCTGAACCTGATTAAAGAGATCAGGAATCAAAGGAAGGGGATACTGGTTCCTTACAGTGACTTTATTCAAGTTAAGGTAGTCAATGCATGGCCTAAGACCACCATCCTTCTTCCCTACGAAGAAGAAGCCAGCACCTACCGGAGAAGTAGAGGGGCGAATGTAACCATTGGCCAGGCATTCCTGGATATACTCTCTCATGGCTTCACGTTCGGGAGAAGAGAGATTAAATATCCTACCCTTAGGGAGCTTAGCTCCTGGTACCAAATCGATAGCGCAATCGTATTCTCTATGATGAGGTAACGCTTCGGAGGCCTCCTTAGAGAAAACATCAGCGAAGTCCTGAACAAACTCAGGTAGCGTGTTCACCTCCTCAGGGGGAGAAATAGAATTAACAGAAAAACATGACGTCAAGCATTCATTACCCCATTTGGTAAGCTCCCCAGTATTCCAGTCAAACGTGAGATTATGCAACTGCAACCAGGGAAGGCCTAAAACCAAATCGGACGATAATCCCTGCATCAACAGTACAGAGCACTGCTCCAAATGCATGGAGCCAACAAGGAGTTCAAAAACAGGGGTATGCTGTGTAAAATAACCATTAGCAAGAGGAGTGGAGTCGATACCCACTACTGGGACAGGTTTAGGCAAATCAATCAAAGGCATAGCTAGAGACATAGCAAATTCCACAGACATGATATTAGCAAAAGACCCTGAATCCACAAAGGCACTGCCGGTAGCAGACCTACCACCAAAAGAGACCTGAAAGGGAAGCAAGATTTTATTACGTTTCATATTTACGGGAAATACCTGTGCGCCCAAGTGACCTCCCCGATCACTTAGGCGCGGAAGTTTTCCGGCTGCTTATTCTTACGCCTAGGACAGGTGTTCACTTGATGCTTGTCATCCCCACAATAGAAGCAGAGACCATTCTTCCTGCGGAACTCTCTACGTTGTTGGGGGGACACGGAGGCCCCGAGTTGCATAGGTACCTCCGAGTCTTCCGTGGAAGAGCGAAGCAACGGGACCTCGGGAGGCATCATGGGGGAGTCAGAGGGGAAAACACAAAAACGTTCAAGTTGTCGTTCCATGAGACGTCGGTCAAGTCGTACCGCTAAAGCCATAACCTGGTCTAGGGAGTCAGAAGAGGGATAGCTAACTAGCAGGTCTTTCAGGGCGTTCGACAGACCCAACCTAAACTGGCACCTTAAGGCAGGGTCATTCCATCGAGAAGCTACACACCACTTCCTAAAGTCAGAGCAATACTCCTCAACAGGTCTCTTACCCTGACGTAAGGTCACCAGCTGACTCTCGGCAAAGGCAGTCCTGTCAGTCTCGTCATAAATGAGTCCGAGAGCAGAAAAGAAAAGATCAACGGAGGAAAGTTCAGGGGCGTCAGGAGCCAAGGAGAAGGCCCATTCTTGGGGCCCTTCCTGGAGCTGGGACATAATTATACCCACCCGCTGGCTCTCAGAACCTGAGGAGTGGGGCTTTAAGCGAAAATAGAGCCTACAACGCTCCCGAAAAGAGAGAAAAGTCTTCCGGTCCCCTGAGGCAACTTGAGGTGGGGTTCAAGAGGTGAGGTGACGGGCACTACCATGGTAGCGTCAGGCGGGTTGCCGCTCTGAGCCAGGGCCTGGACCTGTAGGGAGAGAACCTGCATTTGCTGAAACCAGGAGTGTACGAGGTACCAAACGCAGAGCAGGAGAGTAGTGAACAAGCCGAGTCAAACCAGGAGTGTACGAGGTACCAAACGCAGAGCAGGAGAGTTGTCAGTAAGCCAGGGTCAATATGAAGCAGGTTCAAATAGTTCAGAAGCTGCAGCAGGGCCAGGAAAACAAACGAGAAGAATCACAAGCAAGGAGGAACAGGAAAGGCAGGTATAAATAGACAGAGGGCGGGAGCTAGCTCCGTCTGGCCAGGCTGTGATAGGCTCTCCCACTCCTAAGCCTGCCATGCTGAGTGGTGGAAGATGGAGTCAGTCTCACAGACATAGAAGCAGGTGCAGACTGATTACCTATGGGCGTTGACACAGAAGCTGTGCCTGGCAGATCCTTTACATAAACCTTTGAATGTGGTTTTTTGTTTTTATACCAGTCTGTTTGGTGCTACTTTTTATTAAAAATTATTTTTACTTTATCAGATACAGCTTTTTTGTATCCTGTATACAGAGCAGCTGTATCATGCACTGAAACCTTTATCTGTCAGGTCAGCGGGACTGACGTGTTCAGTGTCAGCGGGTCCTGCGGGTCCTGCGTGTCCCTGTTCATAATTTAGATTTGATCGATAACAGGTGGATCCTGACCTGCTGACACTGAACCCGTCAGTCCCCTGGACCTGACGGATAAAGGTCTCAGCGCACGATACAGATGCTCTGTATACAGGATACAAAGTAGCTTTATCTCCAAAAGTAAAAATTATTTTTAATAAAAAGTATTTACAAAGTTTCAAAACACATACTAATAAACTTTTTTGTATAAAAAAAAGAGGTGTACATAGCCTTTAAGATTTCTCTCCCTCCCGCACATATCCTCTCTCCTTCCTCTACCCCTCCCTTCAGATATCCTCTTTTCCCCCAGTTATCATCCCCCTAGTATAATGTCTCCTTTAGTGTCATCCAGCCTCCATTATTATCTCCTACCCACTACAACATCATCTCCCTGCCCCTATTGTCATCTAACCCCCCCCCCTCCGTATAAAGCACCACATTGTATCACTAGCAGCAGCTCTACGAGGGCTCTTATCTCCTGTGCTGCGTGACAATAAACATGTCTTCTCCCTCTGCTTACACAGCACAGGAGATAAGAGGTAAGAACTGCTGCTAGTGATACAAGATCATGAAGCAGAGCTGAGAGGGTATAGTACCTACATGAGTAACATTGCTTGTTATTGGGGGGATGTGATGTGAGGATTCTCCGGGCAGCAGCAGCCTGACAGACATTACATACTGAAAAATACATCACGTACTCACTGTGTCAGGAGTCTGCTGCTGCTGCTTGTCGCCTCCACTGCATTCAAACCTCCCGCTGTCATCTTGATGTTTCCCCTCCTTGTCTCCTCCACGCAATGTCACGCCGCTGTGGAGAAGGAGGGGGGCACTATGTGAATAGCGGGCCCTTATGATTTTTCTTTGATTTAAAGAACGGGCCCCGGCTCCGTGATGGGAACAGTTCCTTTCACCAAAGTGAAATCATAAGGGCCCGTGAGCAAATAAATTCCAGCAGTGGAGCACGGTCCCCTGTTTTTTCACATTTATGACCGTGCCCATGACAGCAGTACCGCCAGTACTGCTCTGATGGCGGCTATGTAAGTAACAGAAATGTTATAAAACCCTGCAAATATTGGTGTTTGGAAATCTAATTATTTTGATCACATTTAAAGTGGGAAACATGAAATAGTATGTTTTAGAGCGAAATAAATGACTGAAACAGGTGATTGACTGTAAAGTCATGTCAAATGCAGCAAATGAAAGAATAACACTGCTTACAACTATTAAGGATGCATTTTTTTGGGTATTTCAATGCTAAGTACTGCTTATTGAGTGATATTTCAAATGACTATGTGACTAGAGAAAGAAAGAGCTAGAGGGGCAGTTACCCGTTAAGCTACATTAGCTATTGGGCTATGTTCACATCTGTGTCAAGGCTCCGTTCCGACGTTCCATCTGAGCTTTCCGTTGGAACGGAGCCCTGACTGACACAAACTGAAACCAAAGGTTTTCGTTTCCATCACCACTGATTTCAATCGTGACGGATCCTGTGCAAATGGTTTCCGTTTGTCTCCGTTGTGCAAGGGTTCCGGAAACCATTTGCACCGGATCCGTCCTATTAAAATCAATAGTGATTCAAACGGAAAAATATGGTTTCCGTTTGTTTCAGTCAGGGTTCCAATCTGACGGAAAGCTCAGACGGTATGCCAGAATGGAGCACTGACGCAGATGTGAACTAAGCCTTAGTTGTTGCTACTTTATGTCAAATATTGATACTTTGTGTTATTATTATTTTTTATTGAATATAGCACAAAGTAAAACAAAATAATAATAAATTGAGCAAGCAGACCTTTTTTTCTCTGGCTACTAATTTTTGTGCTCAGTGACATTTCCAGAACACAGCATACAAAAAGAAAGAGCAATAAAATTCTTTCAAATTTGGACAGCTTAGAAATTTTCTACTGCCCTTTGTCATACAACTTAATAAATTCAGTTTCTTGCCGTTTTTTTGCTTGGTGCTGTTAGCCTTTTGAAATACTGAATGATGTGCTTATACATTTTATTTATTACATTTTTATTTTTTTATTTTTCACATTTTTCTTTTTGTATTGAAAAGGCTTTTGTCTTAATAAGTGACATGTAATTCCTTTTTCAGTTCTCACATTTTTGTCAGTTTAACATCATTGAGGAGAGAACAAGGTAAAGCAAAACCTAAGTAAGTGATAGAAAATCATCACTTGTCCTTCAGTCTTAAAAGATATAAAAAAAAATTATTGGCATTTTTTTTTTTTATTCAGATGATCAAATGGAATAAGGATGCATTGTAAAATAAACTTTAGAAGCTTCCTTTTTTTTTAATTACCAAAACTAATGTAGCGTCCATGGCGGCGGGCCGTCTGGTTTACTTACCTCCCGACGCCCGCAGCCATGGATCTGTGAGCGCTGGTCCCCATGTCCTTCCTAGGAGATGCCAGCACTCACTTCCGCTCTGGTCCGCTGTGTCTCGTAGGGTGCGCACGCACGCTCGTACCCGCTCTTAAAGGGCCAGCGCGTGCACATGAAAATAATCATCATCCTCAACTCACATGATTTCTTGGACTATAAGAAGGCCTCTGCCCTTCTGATCCTTGCCTGAGCGTTGTTTGTCATATCCTAGTTTGTCTAAGCAAATGTTCTCCAAGTGTTTTCCAGTTCCAGTGTTCCCTGCCCTGTCCTGTATCCTGTATCCCGTGCTATCCTGGTCAAGTGTGGTGCTGTGCTGTAGTCGTGCTGTGCTGTATCTATGCCTGTCCTGCTGCTCCACGCCTGACGTCTACCCACTGCCTAGTCCCAGCCGAGCCTGCCTTGCTACTGTCCGAGCTGCTACAGGTACCTTATACGAACTGTTGACTGTGACCTGCGCCCTGTTGGCCAGCTGCTATACCGCCAATGTGGTATGGCCCAGTGAGTCCATGAACCCAACGTGACAGTACGCTCAGGCCATGGACCCCGCTGGTCGATCCAAGACCATGACGTCGTCACAACAGATGCGGGCGGATATGCTAGACCTCCGGTCTTGACAGGACCAACGCCTCCAGGCCTTGAACATTCTCGCACGTCGGCAGGAGTCACAAGCTGCCGTTCCTCCTACTACACGTCCTGGCAGTACTGTTCCTCAGACTACACCTCCTGGCAGTGTTGATCCTCGTTTTTCTTTGCCACTTCCTGACCACTATGATGAAGATGCACGGACCCGTCATGGATTTTTGAACCAGTGCCAGATCCATTTCAGCCTGTATTCAAGGGCATTTTTGTCTGATGGCGCAAGGGTTGCTTTCATCATCTCTCTTCTTACTGGCAAGGCCCTTGCATGGGCGAACCCTATCTGGGAGAGACAAGAACCAGAGACCCATGACTTCCAGTGGTTCCTCCGGACATTTCGCACGGTGTTTGAGGAGCCTGGACGAGTCTCATCTGCAGCGGCTTCCTTGCTGAACCTACGCCAAGGAGACATCTCTGCTGGCGAGTACGCCATCCACTTCCACACCCTGGCGGGAAAACTGTTGTGGAACAATGAGGCCCTGGTGGCTACATTCTGGCATGCACTGTCGCCTAAAATTAAGGACGAACTTGCCGCTCGAGACTTGCCATCTACCCTGCCCGGATTGATAGAAGGCTCTGAGAAGGTTCGTCGGGAGTGAGGTTTTCCTAGTCCAGTCCCTACCTTGCAGCAACCCCTGCCGTCCTTAGATGCCGATCCTCCTAAGGAGTCTGTGAGGATGGACCAATGTAAGCTATCTACCCAGGAGAGACAACGCAGACGCACTTTGGGACTCTGTCTTTATTGCGGCCTCGGAGGCCATTTTGTGTGTCTGTGTCCCCAAAAGCCCAAAAGCCTAGGGTTGGTAGGAGAGACAACCTTGGGCGTTGTGAGACAGTGACAGGTAAAGTCATTGAGGGAAGGTACATTTCCCCTAGAATCCTGTCATATGTATCCTAGGCTCCAGGGAATGAGTATTTTTTTGCAATAGAAAGCTCTAGCTTTCCAATCTCGGCTTAAGGAAAAGCCAGAAAAGGGCCTGGAGTTGGATTGGGGAAGAGCAGGGCGGGTTCCCCAATCCCTAGTCCATCTCTGTTTGTAGGACAAGGCTGCTGCGCAATTAGCTGCACCTGCAGCCTGTGTATAAAAAGGTGCAGACACAGTGTGTGTCAGTCTCACTACTAAGTCTGGAGTAGCCTTTATTCTATGTGAGTAAAGACCTGTGTTACTTTGTGTCCAGTGCCTGGTAGGAAGGCACTTGGTATAGTTAGATAATATCTTGTTTAGTTAGTGCTCAGACGAGCAGGACTTATTTTGTATTTTGCCTTGTTGTACAAGAGGCTGTTTCTTTGACAAGAATAAAACACAGGCAAAGCCCTGTTATGAACTTTAATGCACGGCGTCCCTGTCTCTGGCTACTAAGAAACCGCTGTACCAACCTCTCCTGATGCTAAATATTCACATATGGTGGAGAATGCGGGCACGGTCTTAAAGAGACATAAACCTATTTAAAAGGACTTTTGCTGCTCCAAGCGGAAAATCGTTGCCAGGGGCAACAACACAATTTTTTTTCTCCCCGAGAGTGCTTGAAAGTGTATGTCTTGGGTGAAGGCGGCAACAGGGCTAGAAAAAGAGACTGTTAAAATGGATGAAATACTTAAACAGCTGATTCAGGCTAATATCAACCAGGGGAAGTTAAGCACAGCTTTGCAAGATCCAGCGCGACTCAGCGAATGGTGCATGAGGAAGCCATGCGTGCACAGGCTGAAACCAATATTCTGCTGGGTGAAGCCCACAGACTGGCCTTAAAAGAACAGCAGCAAATTAATCGCCATTTGCAAGACCAAATTCAGGCCTCATTGGAGAGGTCAGCGGGGCCTCATGGTTTGCGCCAAACCACTCGTGCAGCGGTACAGACATCTCTGCAGAAGATGACACCCACCGACGACGTTGAGGCCTATCTCATGGTGTTTGAGTGAATGGAAGAACGAGAGAAGTTATCTTCAGATCAGTGGGCAGCAGTGGTGGCACCTTTCCTAACCGGAGAGCCGCAAAAGGCGTACTTTGATCTCAATGAGCAGGATGCCAAGGATTACTCCAAGCTGAAGGGTGAGATCCTTGCCCGTCTGGGTGTTAATATGAATGTGCGTGCTCGACGGGTGCACAACTGGACTTTTTTGGAACACCTACCTGCCCGATCACAAATGTATGATCTTGTCCATCTTGCAAGGAAATGGCTACAGCCAGAGGAATCAACCCCTGCGCAGATCGTGGAGAGAGTGGTGCTTGCCAAATACATCCGCTCCTTACCACCGAAGGTTCAGCGTTGGGTCGGTCAAGGAGATCCTACAGATGCGGAACAGCTGGTGAACCTGATTAAAAGGTACAGAGCTACTCAGGATCTACTCCAAGAAGTACCGCCTGGATGTTCTAACCCCAGGAACAGCAAATCGTGCGGAGCACCCGGTAAGACTGTTCCATTTACTAGAGGGGTGAGAAATGTCTTTAAGGGAGGTGGCTCAGAAGGGGAGCAGACGGAGGGAAGAAATCCCAGAGAGACACTGAAGGCCAGACAAGGGTCTCAAGTTGGGGACCGGGGCCGCATACAGTGCTGGCGGTGTTATGGACCTGGGCATATTGCTGCCAATTGTCCCCTGACTACTGAGCCAATGGAGTGTGATGCAGCAAGGTGTTCGCTGTGATTAGCCCAGAACCCTTTAACGAGGATGCTGAGGTGCCAGCAGTAGGGGTGACCACTGAGCCTGATAAATTTCCTCTGGCTGTTTTTGCTGGTGAAACAGATGAGCAGGAGGAAATTTCTGAGATACCAGAGTTAAATGTATCACGTAACAATTTTGGGATTTCTCAACTTAGCGATCCCACATTGGTAAAAGCCAGGGAAAATACTAAGGTATTAAATGGAGTGCCTCAACATCCAGGGGCTGATAAGGTGTTTCCACACATGGCGGTTAACCAGGATTTGCTGTATCGGATAGATAACGTACGTGGGGAGGTTGTTGAACAGCTGGTGATACCCCAACCGTATCGTAGAACGGTGTTGGACCTGGCTCGTAAACACGTGCTGGGTGGACATCTAGGTTGCGAAAAGACCATATAGCGTATCTTACAACGATTCTTCTGGCCGGGGGTATATACGGAAGTTTAGAGGTATTGCGAGTCCTGCCCGGAGTGTCAGATAACGGCTCCTATGTCACATTTTAGAAGTCCGCTGGTGCCTTTGCCTATCATTGGGATCCCTTTTGAAAGAATTGCCATGGATCTGGTCGGCCCTTTAGTCAAATCCTCTAGAGGACATCAATATATCCTAGTGGTGTTGGACTATGCCACACGCTACCCTGAGGCAGTCCCTTTGCGAAATTCCTCTTCAAAAGCCATTGCAAGAGAGTTGTTTTACATGTTTTCCTGTACTGGTTTACCTAAGGAAATCCTTACCGATCAGGGAACTCCCTTTATGTCCAAAATCACAAAGGAATTATGTAAACTGCTGAAAATTAAACACCTGCGTACCTCTATATATCACCCTCAAACTGATTGTCTTGTTGAAAGATTCAATAAGACATTAAAAGGCATGTTGAGGAAGGTGGTTAGTAAGGATGGGAAGGATTCGGACTGTCTTCTGCCCTATTTGATGTTCGCTGTATGTGAAGTTCCTCAATCATCCACAGGGTTTTCTCCTTTTGAACTTGTATACGGCAGACAACCCCGTGGTCTCCTGGACATAGCCAAGAAAACCTGGGAGCAAGAGTCCACACCTTATAGGAGTGTAATTGAGCATGTCACGTTGATGCAAGACCGAATCGCTGCGGTCATGCCGATAGTTAAGGAACACTTGGAGCAAGCTCAGGATGCTCAGAGCAGGGTGTATAACCAAACTGCTAAAGTTAGAAATTTTAACTCTGGTGATCGAGTGTTGGTCTTAGTGCCAACCGTAGAAAGCAAATTTCTTGCTAGATGGCAAGGGCCGTATGAGATAATTGAAAAGGTGGGGGATGTAAATTATAAAGTTTACCAACCAGGTAAAAGGAAGACAGTGCAGTTATACCATGTAAACTTAATTAAGCCATGGAAAGAAAGAGAGACCCTCGTGGCAGTAAGTACCCCCTATAGTCTTAACCCAGATGTGTATGTGTCAGAATCCCTCGCAAAGCCACAGAAACAGGAGACAAAAGAGTTTGTGCAGAGAAACACAGACGTGTTTTCAGAACTGCCAGGACAGACTAGTATAATAAAACATGACATTGTGACCGAGCCTCAGGTTCGGGTCCACTTGAAACCCTACAGAGTCCCTGAATCTCGTAGACAAGCCATATCTGAGGAGGTCAAGAAAATGCTAGACCTTGGGATTATTGAAGAGTCAAAAAGTGAATGGTCAAGTCCCATTGTATTGATTCCGAAACCAGATGGGTCATTAAGTTTCTGTAACGACTTCCGTAAGTTAAATGAGATGTCAAAGTTTGACGCATACCCAATGCCAAGAGTTGACGAGTTAATAGAGAGACTGGGCCATTCAAGGTATTTTTCAACACTTGATTTAACCAAAGGCTATTGGCAAGTACCCCTCACGGAGGGCGCCAAAGAGAAAACTGTGTTCATCACCCCAGATGGTCTGTTTCAATATATTTGTTTACCATTTGGGCTACATGGGGCTCCAGCGACCTTTCAAAGGTTAATGGACATAGTCCTCAAACCCCATCGTCGGTATGCTTCGGCATATCTGGACGACATTATAATCTTTAGTGATGATTGGGAAAGCCACTTACCAAAAGTACAAGCAGTACTAAACTCCCTCAGAGCCGCGGGGTTAACAGCAAACCCAAAGAAATGTTCCTTAGGCTTGGAGGAAGCACGGTTTCTGGGGTACATAATTGGGAGAGGGGTGATAAAGCCACAGGTCAACAAAATTGAGGCTATCCAAAACTGGCCCCAGCCCTCAACCAAAAAGCAGGTCAGAGCTTTTCTAGGAATTGTAGGTTATTACCGCAGGTTCATTCCAAACTTTGCCAGCACAGCAGCGCCCCTGACAGATCTTACCAAGGGAAGTAAGTCTGTCATGGTCGAGTGGGACACGAAGGCTGAAAGCGCCTTTCAAGAGTTGAAACTGGCCCTGTGTAACCAACCAGTCTTAGTCACTCCTGACTTCAAAAAGGAGTTTTTGTCCAAACTGATGCTTCTGATGCGGGGGCTCGGAGCAGTTCTGTCACAAGAGGTGGGTGGTGAGGAACATCCTGTGACCTATTTGAGCAGAAAACTTACCCCGGCTGAGAAAAACTATAGCATAGTTGAACGGGAGTGCTTGGCAAATAAGTGGGCACTTGAGTCCCTGAGATATTATTTATTGGGTCATCGGTTTAGGCTGCTTACAGACCACTCTCCTCTTACGTGGATGTGTCAAGCTAATCACAGGCTGCAGCGGCGACATGGATGAAACGTCATCGCTGGAGGCCGGACAGGAGGAAAGTAAGTATGAACGTATTATTTATTTATTTTGGCATGTATGTATGTTGTCATGTATGTATGTATATATGTGCATGTAGGTTTGCATGTATGTTGGCATGTATGTATATATGTGCATGTGTGTATGTATATTTGCATTTATATATTTGCATGTATGTATGTATGTTTGCATGTATGTATGTTTGCATGAATGTATGTTTGTATGTATGTTTGCATGTATGTATGTTTGCATGAATGTATGTTTGCATGTATGTATGTTGTCATGTATGTATGTTGTGATGTATGTATGTATGTATGTATGTATGTATGTATGTATGTTGTCATGTATGTATGTATATATGTGCATGCATGTTTGTATGTATGTTGGCATGTATATATTTGCATGTATGTATGTATGTATGTTTGCATGTGTGTATGTTTGCATGTATGTATGTATGTATGTTGGCATGTATGTATATATGTGCATGTATATATTTGCATGTATGTATGTTTGCATGAATGTATGTTTGTATGTATGTATGTTTGCATTTTATGTATGTTTGCATGTATGTATGTATGTATGTTTGCATGTATGTATGTATGTTGTCATGTATGTATGTTGTCATGTATGTATGTATATATGTGCATGTATGTTTGCATGTATGTATATATGTGCATGTTTGTATGTATATGTGCATGTATATATTTGCATGTATGTATGCATGTTTGCATTTATGTATGTTTGCATGAATGTATATTTGCATGTATGTATGTATGTTGTCATGTATGTATGTTGTCATGTATGTATGTTGTCATGTATGTATATATGTGCATGTATGTTGGCATGTATGTATATATGTGCATGTTTGTATGTATATTTGCATGTATATATTTGCATGTATGTATGTATGTTTGCCTGTATGTATGTTGTCATGTATGTTTGCATGTTTTTATTTTTGCATGTATGTTTGCATGTATGTTTATATATATGTGCATGTATGTAATTATGTTTGCATGTATTTATGTTTGCATGTATATTTGTGCATGCTTGTATATATGTATGTATGTATCTTTGCATGTTTGTATGTATGTATGTTTTCATGTGTGTGTGTATGCATGTATGTATGATAGTTTGCATGTATGTATGTATATATGTGTGTATGTTTGCATGTATATATGTGCATGCTTGTATATATGTATGTATGTTTGTATATATGTATGTATGTATGTATGTTTGCATGTATGTTTGTATATATGTCTGTATGGCCATGTATGATACTGTCTGCTGGCGCCCTGTATCTAAGTCAACTTCGCGGCAGGCTTCTATACATGGTATAACAGTCAGTATCACACATTAAACTGAATCTAAGCCTACGACATGTTTTATTTCATTTTTTTTATTTTTTACAGGTTTGGTGTTTGGACTACGTCGGTTTCGAGGACTACTTCGATGACGATTTTTTTCTACAATAAAATGGTTAATGAGGGTTGTGTTGGGGGTGCTTTATTTCAATAAAATATTTTATCTATATCTTTGTCTTTTTCTTTTCAAATTTTATTACTACCACTTTAGTAATGGCCGCTGTCTGAGTGACAACATCCATTACTAAGGCGAGGGTTAGTGTTAGCCGGTGCAGAGGCTAACACTAACCACCATTATTACCCCGGTACCCACCACCACCAGGGGTGCCGGGAAGAGCCAGGTACGATCCAGTACCCGACCATCTGTTGTGATGGTCGGGCTCTGGGGCGGCCGCAGGCTGGTATTATGAGGCTGGGAAGGGCCAAAAACAGTGGACCTTCCCACCCTTGTAATGCTAGGCTGCTGCTGCTGTGTTGTATCGGGCTGGTTATAAAAGTGGGGGGGGACCCCACGTCATTTTTTTAAAATTATTTTTTTTTTTTTTTTTTTTTAAAAGACATGGGGTTCCACCCAATTTATCATAACCAGCCACATACAACACAGTGTTATTAGCCTGGGAATGGACAAAACCAGTGGCCCTTCCCACCCATGTAATGCCAGACTGCTGCGGCCTTGTATATGGCTGGTTATTAAAAATGTGGGGGACCCAACGTCTATTGTTAAATTTGTTAAATTAAAAAAAAAAAACGACGTGGGGTCCCCCCCATTTTTATAGCCAGCCCGATACAACACAGCAGCAGCAGCCTAGCATTACAAGGGTGGGAAGGTCCACTGTTTTTGGCCCTTCCCAGCCTCATAATACCAGCCTACGGCCGCCCCAGTACCCGACCATCACAACAGATGGTCGGGTACTGGATCGTACCAAGCTCTTCCCGGCACCCCTGGTGGTGGTGGGTACCGGGGTAATAATCGGTGGTTAGTGCTAGCCTCTACACCGGCTAACACTAAGTACCGCCTTAATATTGGACGCTGTCAATCAGCCAACTGCCATTATCTAGGCACTAATAAAGTTTAAAAAAAAACACAAAGACAATTATTTTTTATTGAAATAAGAAATCCCCAACAAAACCCTCTACACAGTAGTCCAACGAATCGAAGATGTAGTCCAATCGGTACATCAAAATCTGCAACAACATAAAAAAACAGTTATTAATGTGAACAATAACAATACTTCTACTCACCTACACACATATATACACGCACACACACACAAACAACCATACACAAACACACATATACACAAACACACATATACACATATATAAACAAACACACCCATATATACACAAACACACACACATAAACACACACCCATATACACAAACACACACATATACAAAAACACACACACACACAAACATCTACACACAAACATATATACAAATACACCCATATATACACACACATATACACAAACACATATACACAAACACACCCATATATACACAAACACACACATAAACACACACCCATATACACACATATACACAAACACACACATATACAAAAACATACACACACAAACATCTACACACAAACATATACACATACACCGATATATACACACACACATATACACAAACATATACACAAACACATATACACAAACACACCCATATATACACAAACACACATATACACAAACACACCCATATATACACAAACACACATATACACAAACACACATATAAAAACAAAAACAGACAAAGACACATACCCAAACACACACACACTGTTTCTTTTAAATGCTGCTGGGGAACCCGCTCGATCCACTATATAAGGCTGCGCTATAGTGCAGCATTTA
Organism: Rhinoderma darwinii; assembly: GCF_050947455.1. Lineage (NCBI taxonomy): Eukaryota > Metazoa > Chordata > Amphibia > Anura > Rhinodermatidae > Rhinoderma > Rhinoderma darwinii. Next base: position 285,453,669 of record NC_134689.1, on the reverse strand, counting down.
AAAGAAACAGGATCCTGACCTGTCCATAGAGTTTAAGGCAGCACAGAGTATTTCAGGAGATGAGTGTGCAGATTCAGTGCTGCTGTGAACTCTGCTCTTACCATTACGTAGCTCTCAGTCTGTTACCTCTCCTCCACTCCTGTCCTCAAGAACACCTTCACATGATTGGCAAGTCACCACGTAATGGTAAGAGCAGAGTTCACAGCAGCACAGAATCTGCACGCTCCTCTCCTGAAATATTCTGTTCTGCTGTGAACTCTGCACTTACCATTACGTAGCTCTCAGTCTGTTACCTCTCCTCCACTCCTGTCCTCAAGAACACCTTCACATGATTGGCAAGTCACCACCGCGCACAAGATCCGCACGCTCATCTCCTGAAATACTCTGTGCTGCTGTGAACTCTGCTCTTACCGTTACGTGGTGACTTGCCAATCATGAAGGTGTTATTGAGGACAGTAGTGGAGGAGAGGTAACAGACTGAGAGCTACGTAATGGTAAGAGCAGAGTTCACAGCAGCACTGAATCTGCACGCTCATCTCCTGAAATACTCTGTGCTGCCTTAAACTCTGTGGACAGGTCAGGATCCTGTTTCTTTTAAATGTTGCACTGTAGCGCAGCCTTATATAGTGGATCGAGCGGGTTCCCTAGCAGCATTTAAAAGAAACAGGATCCTGACCTGTCCACAGAGTTTAAGGCAGCACAGAGTATTTCAGGAGATGAGCACGGCCGGCCACAGGCAGCCGGTCGTTTTTCCAAGCCATGCTCCCATTATGCACACGACCGTAAAAACACCCGTTATTGCGGGTCGTAATTACGACCCGCAATAACGGGCTCATAGACTTCTGTTACCCACGGGTACCTTCCCGTTTTCTCACGGGAAGATGCCCGTGCCGTTAAAAAAATAGAACATGTTCTATTTTTCTATTTTACGGGCCGTGCTCCTATAATTAGGGTATGTTCACACGACAGCGTCCGTAACGGCTGAAATTACGGGGATGTTTCCACCTGAAAACATCCCCGTAATTTCAGCCGTAACGGCATGTGCAGGCGCTTGAATGCCGCGTTCATTACGGACGTAATTGGCGCTGCTATTCATTGGAGTCAATGAATAACGGCTCCAATTACGGCCAAAGAAGTGACCGGTCACTTCTTTGATGCGGGCGTCTATTTACGCGCCGTCATTTGACAGCGGCGCGTAAATATACGCCTCGTGTGCACAGACAAACGTCTGCCCATTGCTTTCAATGGGCAGATGTTTGTCAGCGCTATCGAGGCGCTATTTTCGGGCGTAATTCGGGGCAAAAACACCCGAATTACGTCCGGAATTAGTGCGTGTGAACACAGGGTATGTTGACTCCAATGAATAGCAGCGCCAATTACGTCCGTAATGGACGCGGCGTTCAAGCGCCTGCACATGTCGTAACGGCTGAAATTACGGGGATGTTTTCAGGCGGAAACATCCCCGTAATTTCAGCCGTAACGGACGCTGTCGTGTGAACATACCCTTATAATGACAGCACGGCTCGTAAAAGCGGCCGGCTGCCCGTGGCCGGCCGTGCTCGTAATTACGAGTCGTAATTACGAGCACCGCCCGTAAAATAAAAAAATAGAACATGTTCCATCTTTTTAACGGCACGGGCACCTTCCCGTGAGAAAACGGGAAGGTACCCGTGGCTAACAGAAGTCTATGGGCCCGCTATTTCGGGTCGTAATTACGACCCTTAATAACGGGTGTTTTTACGGTCGTGTGCATGAGGCCCCGTAATGACGGGTGGCTACGTGTGTGCACCCGTCATTACGGCAGCGTTGCTAGGCGACGTCAGTAAATAGTCACTCTCCAGGGTGCTGAAAGAGTTAACTGATCGGCAGTAACTGTTTCAGCACCCTGGACAGTGAATACCGATCACAATATAGAGTACCTGTAAAAAAAAAAAGACGTTCATACTTACCGGGAACTCCCTGCTTCCTCCAGTCCGGTCTCCTGGCCGTTGCCTTGGTGACGCGTCCCTCGCGACATCCGGCCCGACATTCCTTGATGGCGATGCAGCCCATGTGAGCGCTGCAGCCAATCACGGACTGCAGAGGCCTCTGCAGCCAATCACAGGCTGCAGAGGCCTCTGCAGCCAATCACAGGCTGCCGCGTCAGAAAAGAAGGTCGGACTGGAGGAAGAAGAGGGACTCGTCCGCAAGACAACGACCAGGTACGTATGAAATGCTTTTTATTTTATTTTTAATCAGCAGCCTCTTTTCTCTATCAGTGATTGATAGAGATAAGTGGCTGCCGATTTGTATAATATTTTTGACCGGGTTCGGTCAAAACGGGTTCGGCCGAACCCGGTGAAGTTCGGATTCGCTGCGAACCGAACTTTTCCGGAAGTTCGGACCGAAACCGGGATTGGTTGACCCGGTTCGCTCATCTCTATATATCAATAAAAGTTATTTATTAATTTAATTCTGGACCACATCTTTCCCCTTTCCCCCATTCCTGACTAAACTCGGATTTATTTTGTATTTTAGCATAAATTGAGAAAAAAGAGTCCTAGAGCTATATGTAAAGTACAAAAGATAAATTTTATTACATATAATTTACATATCGAACAATTAATAAAAAACAATTATTTTGTATTTTGCCTTGTTGTACAACAGGCTGTTTCTTTGACAAGAATAAAACACAGGCAAAGCCCTGTTATGAACTTTAATGCACAGTGTCCCTGTCTCTGGCTACTAAGAAACCGCTGTATCAACCTCTCCTGATGCTAAACCCTCACAGCATCTAAATTGTCCATACCCGTGACTATAGTGTCAGGTGAGAAAACACATCAGGTCTCTGCGTATCTGGACTCTGGATCCGCTGCTAATTTCATTTGTAGAGACCTGGTGGACCTTTTTCAATTACCCACTACCCCTCTGGAAAGACCGTTGATGGTTGCATCAGTAAATGGACTACCTCTGCCAGACCCAGTTATAGCTGTGACCAAGCCGCTGAGGCTCCAAGTAGGGGCTCTCCACTCCGAGCTCCTCTCGTTCTTTGTCTTGTCCAAGGCTGTTAACCCCATGCTGAAAGGCTTGCCTTGGCTCCGACTGCATGCCCCAGTCCTGGACTGGAACTCTGGAGAGGATCTCCAGTGGGGCCCCGAGTGTCACAGCCGATGCCTAGTGTGGATTAGTTCGGCTCAGCCTCCTCTGCTTCGGTCATTGGCAGGATTGCCTAGTCATTATGCGGCATTTTTGGACGTCAAAAAGGGAGGCGGAGACACTGCCCCCACACCGGGCATATGACTGTCCTTTCGACCTGATTTCTGGTGCATCCCTTCCCCGTGGTAGGATATATCGTCTCTCCTTGCCAGAGACTCTGTCCATGTCCGCCTATGTTAAAGAGAACTTGGAGAAGGGCTTCATACGGAAGTTTTCCTCCCCGGCAAGAGCCGGGTTCTTCTTCGTCAAAAAGTAGGATGGCTCCCTGCATCCTTATATTGACTGCCGGGGTTTCAACCAAATCACGGTGAAAAATAAGTATCCGTTGCCACTGATCTCTGAATTGTTCGATTGTATACGTGGTGCCAAGATTTTTTCTAAACTAGACCTGCGTGGGGCTTACAACCTAATCCGGATTCGCCGGGGGGACGAATGTAAGACTGCATTTAACACCCGTGACGGACACTATGAATATCTAGTAATGCCCTTTGGCCTGTGTAACGCTCCCGTGGTGTTCCAGAAGTTCGTTAATGACATTTTCCGTGACCTCCTCTATGTTTGTGTTGTAGTCTATCTTGATGACATCTTGATTTTTTCTCAAGATCCTATGAAGCATCAGAGACATGTCCGTCAAGTTTTTCTGCTCTTAAGGGAGAATTGTCTGTACACCAAGTTGGAGAAGTGCGTGTTTGAAAAATATGCTCTACCCTTCCTGAGTAGAGATGAGCGAACTTATCAAAAGTTCGGTTCGGCTAGTTCGCCGAATTTCACAAAAAAGTTCGGTTCGGACCGAACTAGTTCTGACCGAACCTGTCACTTACGTGCGCCGAGCATGCTACTGTCCAGGGTGCTGATAGAGTTAATGGGCTGCACTAACTCTTTCAGCAACCTTCACAGTACATGCTCGGCGCGCGGAAAATACCATTTAAATGTAATAAAAAAATAAAAATTATACGTTCGTACTTACTTTCCTCCTGTCCGGCCTCCAGCGATGACGTTTCATCCCTTTCGCCGCTGCAGCCAATCACAGGCTGTAGTGGCGGTCACGTACGTCAGGATGACGCTTCATCCCACGTGACCGCCTCTGCAGCCAATCACAGGCTGCAGCGGCGACATGAATGAAACGTCATCGCTGGAGGCCGGACAGGAGGAAAGTAAGTATGAACGTATTATTATTATTTTTTGGCATGTATGTATGTTGGCATGTATGTATGTATGTATATCTGTGCATGTATGTTTGCATGTATGTTGGCATGTATGTATATATGTGCATGTTTGTATGTATATTTGCATGTATGTATGTATGTATGTATGTTTGCATGTATGTATTTTTGCATGTATGTTGTCATGTATGTATGTATGTATGTTGTCATGTATGTATATATGTGCATGTGTGTATGTATATTTGTATGTATGTATGTTTGCATGTATGTTTGCATGAATGTATGTTTGCATGTATGTATGCATGTTTGTATGTATATTTGCATGTGTGTATATATATATGTATGTATGTATGTTGTCATGTATGTATGTATGTATATATGTGCATGTATGTTGGCATGTATGTGCATGTGTGTATGTATGTATATTTGCATGTATGTATGTTGTCATGTATGTATGTATATATGTGCATGTATGTTTGCATGTATGTTGGCATGTATGTATACATGTGCATGTTTGTATGTATATTTGCATGTATATATGTTTGCATGTGTGTATGTATGTTTGCATGTATGTATGTTTGCATGTATGTATGTTGTCATGTATGTTTGTATGTATGTTGTCATGTATGTATGTATATATGTGCATGTATGTATGTTTGCATGTTTTTATTTTTGCATGTATGTTTGCATGTATGTTTATATATATATATGTGCATGTATTTATGTTTGCATGTATATTTGTGCATGCTTGTATATATGTATTATGTATCTTTGCATGTTTGTTTGTATGTATGTTTTCATGTGTGTGTGTGTGTGTATGCATGTATGTATGATAGTTTGCATGTATATATGTGTGTATGTTTGCATGTATGTATATTTGCATGTATATATGTGCATGCTTGTATATATGTATGTATGTATGTTTGTATATATGTATGTATATTTGTATATATGTATGTATGTATGGCCATGTATGATACTGTCTGCTGGCGCCCTGTATCTAAGTCAACTTCACGGCAGGCTTCTATACATGGTATAACAGTCAGTATCACACATTAAACTGAATCTAAGCCTACGACATGTTTTATTTCATTATTTTATTTTTTTACAGGTTTGGTGTTTGGACTACGTCGGTTTCGAGGACTACTTCGATGACGTTTTTTTTTCTACAATAAAATGGTTAATGAGGGTTGTGTTGGGGGTGCTTTATTTCAATAAAATATTTTATCTATATCTTTGTCTTTTTCTTTTCAAATTTTATTATTACCACTTTAGTAATGGCCGCTGTCTGAGTGACAACATCCATTACTAATGCGAGGCTTAGTGTTAGCCGGTGCAGAGGCTAACACTAACCACCATTATTACCCCGGTACCCAAAACCACCAGGGGTGCCGGGAAGAGCCAGGTACGATCCAGTACCCGACCATCTGTTGTGATGGTCGGGCTCTGGGGCGGCCGCAGGCTGGTATTATGAGGCTGGGAAGGGCCAAAAACAGTGGACCTTCCCACCCTTGTAATGCTAGGCTGCTGCTGCTGTGTTGTATCTGGCTGGTTATAAAAGTGGGGGGGACCCCACGTCATTTTTTTAAATTATTTATTTATTTAAATTTTTTTTTTTTAAAAAGACATGGGGTTCCACCCAATTTATCATAACCAGCCACATACAACACAGTGTTATTAGCCTGGGAATGGACAAAACCAGTGGCCCTTCCCACCCATGTAATGCCAGACTGCTGCGGCCTTGTATATGGCTGGTTATTAAAAATGTGGGGGACCCGTCTATTGCTAAATTTGTTAAATTCCAAAAAAAAAACGACGTGGGGGTCCCCCCCATTTTTATAACCAGCCCGATACAACACAGCAGCAGCAGCCTAGCATTACAAGGGTGGGAAGGTCCACTGATTTTGGCCCTTCCCAGCCTCATAATACCAGCCTACGGCCGCCCCAGTACCCGACCATCACAACAGATGGTCGGGTACTGGATCGTACCAAGCTCTTCCCGGCACCCCTGGTGGTGGTGGGTACCGGGGTAATAATGGGTGGTTAGTGCTAGCCTCTGCACCGGCTAACACTAAGTACCGCCTTAATAATGGACGCTGTCAATCAGCCAACTGCCATTATCTAGGCACTAATAAAGTTTGAAAAAAAAACACAAAGACAATTCTTTTTTATTGAAATAAGAAATCCCCAACAAAACCCTCGTTAACCATTTTATTAAAATTTGAAAAAACGCAGATCTACGCAGTAGTCCAACGAATCGTAGATGTAGTCCAATCGGTACATCAAAATCTGCAACAACATAAAAAAACAGTTATCAATGTGAACAATACCAATACTTCTACTCTCCTACACACACATATATACACGCACACACACACAAACAACCATACACAGACACACATATATACACAAACACAACAAGATATACACACACACATAAACAGACAAACACATATACACGAACTCACACATATCCAAACACACACACACACACAGTTATACACACATACACGAACACATATACACAAACACATATACAAACAAAAACACACATACCCAAACACACATATACACAAACACATATACACAAACACACCCATATATACACACAAACACACACCCATATACACACATATACAAAAACACACACAAACATCTACACACAAACATATACACAAATACACCCATATATACACAAACATATACACAAAACACATATACACAAACACACCCATATATACACACACACATATAAAAACAAAAACAGACAAAGTCACATACCCAAACACACATATATACACAAACACACATACACAAACACAGTTTCTTTTAAATGCTGCTGGGGAACCCGCTCGATCCACTATATAAGGCTGCGCTACAGTGCAGCATTTAAAAGAAACAGGATCCTGACCTGTCCATAGAGTTTAAGGCAGCACAGAGTATTTCAGGAGATGAGCGTGCAGATTCAGTGCTGCTGCGAACTCTGCTCTTACCATTACGTAGCTCTCAGTCTGTTACCTCTCCTCCACTCCTGTCCTCCAGAACACCTTCACATGATTGGCAAGTCACCACGTAATGGTAAGAGCAGAGTTCACAGCAGCACAGAGTATTTCAGGAGATGAGCGTGCGGATCTTGTGCGGGGTGGTGACTTGCCAATCATGTGAAGGTGTTATTGAGGACAGGAGTGGAGGAGAGGTAACAGACTGAGCTACGTAATGGTAAGAGCAGAGTTCACAGCAGCACTGAATCTGCACGCTCCTCTCCTGAAATACTCTGTGCTGCTGTGAACTCTGTTCTTACCATTACGTAGCTCAGTCTGTTACATCTCCTCCACTCCTGTCCTCTATAACACGTTCACATGATTGGCAAGTCACCACCACGCACAAGATCCGCACGCTCATCTCCTGAAATACTCTGTGCTGCTGTGAACTCTGCTCTTACCATTACGTGGTGACTTGGCAATCATGTGAAGGTGTTCTTGAGGACAGGAGTGGAGGAGAGATAACAGACTGAGAGCTACGTAATGGTAAGAGCAGAGTTCACAACAGCACTGAATCTGCACGCTCATCTCCTGAAATACTCTGTGCTGCCTTAAACTCTGTGGACAGGTCAGGATCCTGTTTCTTTTAAATGCTGCACTGTAGCGTAGCCTTATATAGTGGATCGAGCGGGTTCCCTAGCAGCATTTAAAAGAAACAGGATCCTGACCTGTCCACAGAGTTTAAGGCAGCACAGAGTATTTCAGGAGATGAGCACGGGCAGCCGTTCGTTTTTCCGAGCCGTGCTCCCATCATGCACACGACCGTAAAAACACCCGTTATTGCGGGTCGTAATTACGACCCGCAATAACGGGCTCATAGACTTCTGTTACCCACGGGTACCTTTCCGTATTCTCACGGGAAGGTGCCCGTGCCGTTAAAAAAATAGAACATGTTCTATTTTTCTATTTTACGGGCCGTGCTGCTATAATTATAATGACAGCACGGTTCGCAAAAGCGGCCGGCTGCCCGTGGCCGGCCGGCCGTGCTCGTAGTTACGAGTCGTAATTACGAGCACGGCCCGTAAAATAAAAAAATAGAACATGTTCTATCTTTTTAACGGCACGGGCACCTTCCCGTGAGAAAACGGGAAGGTACCCGTGGCTAACAGAAGTCTATGGGCCCGCTATTTCGGGTCGTAATTACGACCCGTGATAACGGGTGTTTTTATGGTCGACTCGTGTGCATGAGGCCCCGTAATGACGGGTGGCTACATGTGTGCACCCATCATTACGGCAGCGTTGCTAGGTGACGTCAGTAAGGGTATGTGCACACACACTAATTACGTCCGTAATTGACGGACGTATTTCGGCCGCAAGTACCGGACCGAACACCCTGCAGGGAGCCGGGCTCCTAGCATCATATTTATGTACGATGCTAGGAGTCCCTGCCTCTCCGTGGAACTACTGTCCCGTACTGAAAACATGATTACAGTACGGGACAGTTGTCCTGCAGAGAGGCAGGGACTCCTAGCATCGTACATAAGTATGATGCTAGGAGCCCGGCTCCCTGCACTGTGTTCGGTCCGGTACTTGCGGCCGAAATACGTCCGTCATTTACGGACGTAATTAGTGTGTGTGCACATACACTAAATAGTCACTGTTCAGGGTGCTGAAAGAGTTAACTGATCGGCAGTAACTGTTTCAGTACCCTGGACAGTGACTACCGATCACAGTACCTGTAAAAAAAAAGACGTTCATACTTACCGAGAACTTTCTGCTTCCTCCAGTCCGGTCTCCTGGCCGTTGCCTTGGTGACGCGTCCCTCTCGACATCCGGCCCGACATTCCTTGATGACGATGCAGCCTTGTGAGCGCTGCAGCCAATCACAGGCTGCCGCGGCCTCTGCAGCCAATCACAGGCTGCAGAGGCCTCTGCAGCCAATCACAGGCTGCCGCGTCAGAAAAGGTCGGACTGGAGGAAGAAGAGGGACTCGTTAACAAGACAACGACCGGGTACGTATGAAATGCTTTTTATTTTATTTTTAATCAGCAGCCTCTTTTCTCTATCAGTGATTGATAGAGATAAGTGGCTGCCGATTTGTATAATGTTTTTGACCGGGTTCGGTCAAAACGGGTTCGGCCGAACCCGGTGAAGTTCGGATTCGCTGCGAACCGAACTTTACCGGAAGTTCGGACCGAAACCGGGTTCGGTTGTCCCGGTTCGCTCATCTCTATTCCTGAGCTACATTGTCTCGAATAGAGGTCTCAAGATGGATCCTGAAAAGGTAAAGTCTGCCCTGGAATGGCCGCGTCTTCAAGGCTTGAGGGCCATACAGCGCTTTCTTAGAATTGGCCAATTTTTATAGACAGTTTATTCCAAACTTCTCCTCACTAACATCTCCTATCTCTAACCTCACTAAGAAGGGCATGAACGCCAAGGTGTGGACTCCTGAGGCAGAGTCCGCATTCAATAGCCTGAAGAGCGGTTTCACGTCAGCCTCTATCCTCCATCAACCAGATGTATCCCTACAATTTTCATTGGAGGTGGATGCATCCTCTGTCGGTGCTGGTGCAATCCTGTTCCAGAGAGGTTCCAAGAGCAAATCAATCGTATGTGGATACTTCTCTAAGCTCTTCTCTTCCGCAGAACACAACTACTCGATTGGGGATCGGGAGTTACTGGCCATCAAATTGGCCCTGGAGGAGTGGAGACATCTACTAGAGGGCGCAGCTCCTCACATCCTGATTTTTACGGACCACAAGAACCTCACCTCAGACGGCCCAACGGCTGAACCCTCGTCAGGCCAGTGGTCACTGTTCTTTACCAGGTTCCAATTTGAGCTCCATTATCGCCCGGCCGACAAGAATGTGAGGGCCGATGCCTTGCCCAGGTCTTTTGAGACAGAAGACACCATGGAGATTCAACAGAACATTATTGATTTGTCTGGCATTGTTTCTGTCAATCCCCTGCAAGTTGGGTACATTCCTCCAGGGAGGACTTTTGTGCGCCTGGCTGACTGATTGAGAATCCTCCGCTGGGGATGCTCCTCTAGACTGGCAGGTCACGTGGGTACTCGTAAGACCCGGGATCTGATTGCCCGTCACTTCTGGTGGCCCACACTGCCCAAGGACATTATGGACTTTGTTTCAGCCTGCTCAGTGTGTGCAGCTAACAAGGTCGCTCACTCCAGACCTGCTGGCCTGCTCCAGCCATTGCCTGTGCCCGATGCTCCCTGGCAGCATATAGCTATGGACTTTATTACCGACCTGCCTCTCTCTGCTGGATCCAGTGCGGTCTGGGTGGTGGTGGATCGATTTTCGAAGATGACCCACTTCGTTCCTCTGACCGGTCTTCCTTTTGCTCTTCAACTGGCCAAGCTTTTCATCCAACACATCTTCCGCCTGCATGGCTTGTCGCAGCATATTGTGTCTGATCAGGGGGTTCAATTCACCTCGAAGTTCTGGAGAGCCCTCTGCGGACACCTAGGTGTAAAGTTGGACTTTTCCTCGGTCTACCATCCTCAGTCCAATGGTCAGGTCAAGAGGATCAATCAGATCTTGGAGAACTACTTACGCCACTTCATCTCCAAGCAGCATGATGACTGGGTGCAGTTGCTCCCATGGGCTGAATTCTCCTACAATAATCACACCAGCGAGTCCACACAGAAGACACCGTTCTTTATTGTCTATGGCCAACACCCACGAATTCCTGTCCCGGTGCCTGAGACGTCCGAGGTACCAGCTGCTGACACTGCTTTTAGGGACTTTCTCCAGATCTGGCAGCAGACTCGATCCTCCATCCTGCTGGTGGTCGACAGCATGAAACGGAAGGCGGACACAAGGAGAAGAAGACCTTGTTAGGGATCTGCCAGGTACTACGTCTAGGTATACTCCTGGGATTAATCAATCCACACCTGAGGCCAGACCTGTTAGACTGACACCGTCTCCCACCAACCAGGGTGGCAGGATCAGGAGTGGGAGAGCCTATCGCGGCCTGGTCAGTTGGAGTTAGCTCCGCCCCCTTTCCTTTATTACCTGCCGTGTTCTCTTCCTCAGTGCTTGTAATTCTTCTGTATTCCTGGCCCCACTGCTGCTTGCTCCAGCTTGCTCCAGCCTGCTTCTGCTTTGCTGCAGTTCTGCTTAACCTGCTTCGCTTTGCCCCTGGCTTGCTTCCTTCTCCGTGCTCACGTTGGTATACTCCACTTCATCCTGGTCCTGACTATTCATTCACCGCTCCGTTTCCTCGTGGCGTTCCGTGGGCTACTGCCCCTTCCCTTGCGTGTTCCCTGTTTGTTCTCCCGTGCACTTAGACAGCGTAGGGACCGCCGCCCAGTTGTACCCCGTCGCCTAGGGCGGGTCGTTGCAAGTAGGCAGGGACAGGGCGGTGGGTAGATTAGGGTTCACTTTCCCTTCACCTCCTTCCTGCCATTACATAATTACAAGCCCATACCTAGTCTACCATTCTCCTACGCTGACGCTATCATGGACCCCCTTGAGACCCTGACCCAGCAGATGCAGTGCCTCTCCCTACAGGTCCAGGCCCTGGCCCAGAGGGTCAACCAGGGTGACGCTGCCTTAGTAGTACCCCTCACCTCACCTCTAGAACCCGACCTCAAGTTACCTGACCGGTTCTCAGGGGACCGTAAGACGTTTCTCTCCTTCCGGGAGAGTTGCAGACTGTATTTCCGCCTAAAACCCCACTCCTCAGGTTCCGAGAACCAGCGGGTGGGTATCATCATATCCCGACTCCAGGAAGGGCCCCAAGAGTGGGCCTTCTCCTTGGCTCCTGACGCCCCTGAACTTTCCTCTGTTGATCGTTTTTTCTCTGCCCTCGGACTCATTTACGACGAGACTGATAGGACTGCATTAGCCGAGAGTCAGCTGGTGACCTAACGTCAGGGTAGGAGACCGGTTGAGGAATACTGTGCTGATTTTAGAAAGTGGTGCGTAGCTTCTCGGTGGAACGATCCGGCCCTAAGGTGCCAGTTTAGGTTAGGATTATCTGACGTCCTGAAGGATCTGCTGCTTAGCTACCCCTCTTCTGACTCCCTTGACCAGGTTATGGCCCTAGCAGTACGACTTGACCGACGTCTCAGGGAACGTCAGCTTGAACGTTTCAATGTGCTCCCCTCTGACTTCCCTGCGATTCCCCCCGAGGTCCCGTCTCCTCGCCCCTCCAAGGAGGACTCGGAGGTACCTATGCAACTCGGGGCCTCCATGTCCCCTCGACAACGTAGGGAGTTTCGCAGAATGAATGGTCTCTGCTTCTACTGTGGGGACGACAAGCATCTACTGAACACCTGTCCCAGGTAAGAATAAAAAGCCGGAAAACTTCCGCGCCTAAGTGATCATCGGGGAGGTCACTTGGGCGCACAGGTATTTCCCGTTAATGTGAAACGCAATAAAATTTTGCTTCCCTTTCATGTCTCGTTTGCTGGCCGGTCTGCCACGGGCAGTGCTTTCGTGGATTCTGGCTCATCTGCTAATATCATGTCTGTGGAATTTGCTATGTCTCTAAAGATGCCTTTTATTGATTTACCTTATCCTATCCCTTTAGTAGGTATCGACTCAACCCCCCTTGCTAATGGTTATTTTACTCAGCATACTGCTGTTTTTGAACTCCTGGTTGGCTCCATGCATTTGGAGCAGTGCTCTGTACTGGTGATTCAGGGATTATCGTCTGATCTGGTATTAGGTCTTCCCTGGTTGCAGCTGCATAATCCCACGTTTGATTGGAATACTGGGGAGCTTACCAAATGGGGTAATGAATGTCTTATGTCATGTCTTTCTGTTAACTCTATTTCTCCCCGGGAGGAGGTAAACACGCTTCCGGAGTTTGTTCAGGACTTCGCTGATGTGTTTTCTAAGGAGGCCTCCGAGGTGTTGCCCCCCCCATAGAGATTACGATTGCGCCATCGATTTGGTGCCTGGTGCCAAGCTTCCTAAGGGTAGGATATTTAATCTTTCATGTCCTGAACGTGAAGCTATGAGGGTGTATATCCAAGAATGCCTGGCCAAGGGTTTCATTCGCCCCTCGACTTCTCCTGTAGGTGCTGGCTTCTTCTTCGTGGGGAAGAAGGATGGTGGTCTTAGGCCATGCATTGATTATCGTAACCTGAATAAGGTCACCGTAAGGAACCAGTACCCACTTCCTTTGATTCCGGATCTTTTTAATCAGGTTCAGGGAGCCCAATGGTTTTCTAAGTTCGATCTACGGGGGGCATATAACCTTATCCGCATCAAAGAGGGGGATGAGTGGAAAACTGCGTTCAACACACCCGAGGGTCATTTCGAATACCTGGTCATGCCCTTTGGGTTGTGTAATGCCCCTGCTGTCTTCCAGAATTTTATTAATGAAATCCTGAGAGATTACCTGGGTAATTTTCTTGTTGTGTACCTTGATGACATACTGGTGTTTTCCAAGGACTGGTCCTCCCACGTGGAGCATGTCAGGAAGGTGCTCCAGGTCCTTCGGGAGAATAATCTGTTTGCTAAGACTGAAAAATGTGTCTTTGGGGTACAGGAGATACCATTTTTAGGGCAAATCCTCACTCCTCAAGAATTCCGCATGGACCCTGCCAAGGTTCAGGCTGTGGCGGAATGGGTCCAACCTGCCTCCCTTAAGGCGTTACAGTGTTTTTTAGGGTTCGCCAACTATTACAGGAGATTTATTGCCAACTTCTCGGTCGTCGCTAAGCCTCTTACGGACCTTACTCGCAAGGGTGCTGATGTCCTCCATTGGCCCCCTGAGGCCGTCCAGGCCTTTGAGACCCTCAAGAAGTGCTTTATCTCGGCCCCCGTGCTGATTCAGCCCAACCAAGAGGAGCCATTTATTGTGGAGGTTGACACATCCGAGGTGGGAGTGGGGGCCGTCTTGTCCCAGGGTACCAGCTCCCTCACCCATCTCCGCCCCTGTGCTTACTTCTCTAGGAAGTTTTCGCCCACGGAGAGTAACTATGATATTGGCAACCGCGAACTTCTAGCCATTAAATGGGCTTTTGAAGAGTGGCAGCACTTCCTGGAGGGGGCCAGACACCAGGTAACGGTCCTTACGGATCACAAGAATCTGGTTTTCCTAGAATCGGCCCGGAGGCTTAATCCTAGACAAGCTCGGTGGGCACTATTCTTTACCAGATTTAATTTCTTGGTTACCTATAGGGCTGGGTCCAAGAATATTAAGGCTGATGCTCTGTCACGTAGTTTCATGGCCAATCCTCCTTCCGAGAAGGATCCTGCTTGTATTTTACCCCCTGGTATAATCGTTTCTGCCACGGATTCTGATTTAGCTTCTGATATTGCGGCTGATCAGGGTTCAGCTCCCGGGAACGTCCCTGGGGACAAACTGTTTGTTCCCCTGCAATACCGGCTAAGGGTACTCAGGGAAAACCATGACTCCGCTCTATCTGGTCATCCTGGCATCTTGGGCACCAAACACCTCATTACCAGAAACTATTGGTGGCCTGGGTTGCCTAAAGACGTTAGGGCTTACGTCGCCGCTTGTGAGGTTTGCGCTAGGTCCAAAACCCCTAGGTCCCGACCTGCGGGCCTACTACGTTCCTTGCCCATTCCCCAGAGACCTTGGACCCATATCTCCATGGATTTTATCACCGATTTGCCCCCATCTCAGGGCAAGTCGGTGGTGTGGGTGGTAGTAGACCGCTTCAGCAAGATGTGCCACTTTGTGCCCATTAAGAAGCTAGCTAACGCCAAGACGTTAGCTTCTTTGTTTGTGAAACACATCCTGCGTCTCCATGGGGCCCCAGTCAATATCGTTTCTGACAGAGGGGTACAATTTGTTTCCTTATTTTGGAGAGCTTTTTGTAAAAAGTTGGAGATTGATCTGTCCTTCTCCTCCGCCTTCCATCCCGAAACTAATGGCCAAACGGAAAGGACTAACCAATCCCTGGAACAATATTTAAGGTGTTTCATCTCTGACTGTCAATTCGATTGGGTCTCATTCCTTCCCCTTGCTGAATTTTCCCTGAATAACCGGGTCAGTAACTCGTCAGGGGTCTCCCCGTTTTTCTGTAATTTCGGGTTTAACCCAAGGTTCCCCTCCGTTTCCCCTGGTTGTTCCAATAATCCTGAGGTAGAGGATGTTCATCGGGAACTGTGCACAGTCTGGGCCCAGGTTCAGAAGAACCTAGAGGCGTCCCAGAGCGCACAAAAGATTCAGGCTGATAGTAGACGTTCTGCTAACCCTCGGTTTGTCGTCGGGGATTTGGTCTGGTTGTCGTCCAGGAACTTGCGCCTTAAGGTCCCGTCCAGGAAGTTTGCTCCCCGATTTATTGGACCTTATAAGATCATTGAAATCCTCAACCCTGTATCCTTCCGTCTGGAGCTGCCCCCATCCTTTCGCATACATGACGTCTTCCATGCCTCCCTCCTCAAACGCTGCTCCCCGTCCTGGTCCCCCTCGAGGAAACCTCCTGTTCCCGTTCTCACCCCTGAGGGGGTGGAATTCGAGGTGGCCAAGATTATGGACAGTAGGATGGTCCAGGGCTCCCTCCAGTACCTGGTCCATTGGAGAGGATACGGGCCGGAGGAGAGGACTTGGGTACCTGCCCGTGATGTTCACGCTGGGGTATTGATCAGGAGGTTCCACCTTCTCTTCCCTACTAAACCGGGTCCTCTTAGTAAGGGTCCGGTGGCCCCTCATAAAAGGGGGAGTACTGTTAGGGATCTGCCAGGTACTACGTCTAGGTATACTCCTGGGATTAATCAATCCACACCTGAGGCCAGACCTGTTAGACTGACACCGTCTCCCACCAACCAGGGTGGCAGGCTCAGGAGTGGGAGAGCCTATCGCGGCCTGGTCAGTCGGAGTTAGCTCCGCCCCCTGTCCTTTATTACCTGCCGTGTTCTCTTCCTCAGTGCTTGTAATTCTTCTGGATTCCTGGCCCCACTGCTGCTTGCTCCAGCTTGCTCCAGCCTGCTTCTGCCTTGCTGCAGTTCTGCTTAACCTGCTTCGCTTTGCCCCTGGCTTGCTTCCTTCTCCGTGCTCACGTTGGTATACTCCACTTCATCCTGGTCCTGACTATTCATTCACCGCTCTGTTTCCTCGCGGCGTTCCGTGGGCTACTGCCCCTTCCCTTGCGTGTTCCCTGTTTGTTCTCCCGTGCACTTAGACAGCGTAGGGACCGCCGCCCAGTTGTACCCCGTCGCCTAGGGCGGGTCGTTGCAAGTAGGCAGGGACAGGGCTGTGGGTAGATTAGGGCTCACTTTCCCTTCACCTCCTTCCTGCCATTACAGACCTCCTCAGTTTACTCCTGGCATGAAGGGCTGGCTGTCCTCCATGAATATTCGTTTGAGGGTGCCATCATACAAATTTGCTCCCAGGTTCCTCGGACCCTTCGAGATCCTGCAGTAGATCAACCGTGTCGCCTACAAGCTTCGGCTGCCTCCTACCCTCAAGATCCCCAACTCCTTCCATGTTTCTCTCCTGAAATCGGTGGTTCTGAACCGCTTTACCAAGACTCCTAACCCTGCGGTTGCCTCCAGGAGGCCCTTCAGACACCTTCGAGGTTAAGGAGATCTTGATCACCAAGAAAGTGAGAGGAAAGACTTTTTATTTGGTGGATTGGAGGGGGTTTGGTCCTGAAGAGAAGTCCTAGGAGCCAGAGGAGAACCTCAATGCTCCTACCCTTCTGAAGAAATTCCTCTCTCACTCTGGTCCCAAGAAGAGGGGGCGTAAGAGGGGGGATACTGTAGCGTCCATGGCCGCGGTCTGTCCGGTTTACTTACCTCCCGACACCTGCAGCCATGGATATGTGAGCGCTTGTCCCCATCTCCTGCCTAGGAGATGCCAGCGCTTACTTCCGGTCCGGTCCGCTGTGTCCCGTAGGGTGCGCGCACACGCTATTGCCTGCTCTTAAAGTGCCAGCACACATGAAAACATTCATCATCATCAACTCACATGATTTCCTGGACTATAAGAAGGCCTCTGCCCTTCTGATCCTTGTCTGAGCATTGTTTGTCATATCCTAGTTTGTCTAAGCAAATGGTCTCCTAGTGTTTTCCAGTTCCAGTGTTCCCTGTTCCTGTATCCTGGTCAAGTGCCGTGCTGTGCTGTAGTCGTGCTGTGCTGTATTTACGCCTGTCCTGCTGCTCCACGCCTGACGTCTACCTACTGCCTAGTCCCAGCTAAGCCTGCCTTGCTACTGTCTGAGCTGCCACAGGTACCTTATACGAACTGTGGACTGTCATCTGCGCCATACCGCCAAGGCGGTACAGCCTAGTGGGTCCACAAACCCAACGTGACAACTAACAATTTATTCTATAGAGATCACTGAATTTGAGTGTGGTATTATAACAGGATACCACCGTTGTTACAAGTCATTTAGTGAAATTTCTTTCCTCCTAAATATTCAACGATCAGCTGTGACTGGTACTATTGCAAAGTGGAACCGCTTAGTAACCGCAGCAACTCAGCCACAAAGTGACAAACCACGTAAAGTTATAGAGAGGGTTCGCCAAGTGCTGATGCGCATAGTGCATAAAAGTCGCCAATGCTCCGCTGACTCCATAACAGCAGAGTTCCAAACCTCCTCTGGCAGTAACATCAGAATGAAAACTGTGCGCCGGGAGCTTCATGGCATGAGTTTCCTTGGCCGAGTAGCTGCATGCAAGACTTACATCACCAAGCACAATGTTAAGCGTCAGATGGAGTGGTGTAAAGAATGCCACCACTGGACTTTGGAGCACTGGAAACGTGATCTGTGGAGTGACAAATCACGCTTCTCTATCTGGAAGTCTTATGGACAAGTCTGGGTTTGGAAAATGCCAGAAGAACTTTACTTGATTGTTCCAATTGTAAAGTTTGGTGGATGAGTGATAATGCTATGTGGTTGTTACTTCAGTGGTCGGTCTAGGCCCCTTAGTTCCAGTGAAGGGAAATCTTAATGTCTCAGTATACCAAGATATTTCAGGACAATTGTATACTTCCAACTTTGCCTAAACCATTTGGGGATGGCCTTTTTCTGTTCCATCAGAACAGAGTTCATGATTGAGGCCCTCTTGTCCAATCTCAGTGTCTGACCTCACAAATGCTTTTTTGGGTGAATGGGCAAAAATTCCTACAGACACTGTGAGCGCAATTTAGCAACCCACTATGCCTTGACTTCCATCCAGCTCCAAATTGGCTTTTAAGAATCAATTTATGAATACGAGCAGCTCGGAGAAGCAAATACACACAGAGACACGTTACTATATGGAAATACTTTTAGTTTATTCTTATCAGCAGCGGATATTTATAGACGGACAATAACAAATGTCATAAAGTTTAGGCATAGTCCCACAACTTAATTGGTTCTTAGAGGGGTCGTTCCCTCGTGCAATCATGAATCGTAGCGCGTGATTCCTCCATGTTACTCTCTTAGGCCTCATGCACACGACCGTATTTTTTCCCACCCGTAAATACTGGTGTAAATACGGGTCCAGTGTCACACGTATTCGGCCCGTTTTGCACCAGTATTTACGGACCCGTGCCCGTAAATATGGGTACGGTGTCACCCGTATTCCACCCGTATTTACGGGCACATTTTTGGCTGAAAAAAAGCACTGCACTAATCGGCAGCCCTTCTCTCTATCAGTGCAGGATAAAGAGAAGGGACACCCCTTTCTGTAATAAAAGTTAAAGAAATTCAT
This sequence comes from Rhinoderma darwinii, assembly GCF_050947455.1. NCBI lineage: Eukaryota > Metazoa > Chordata > Amphibia > Anura > Rhinodermatidae > Rhinoderma > Rhinoderma darwinii. The sequence goes on along the minus strand of NC_134689.1, from coordinate 285,434,685 downwards.
ACTTACCCGGCCGTTGTCTTGGTGACGCGTCCCTCTCTTCACATGCAGCCCGACATCCCTGGATGACGCGGCAGTCCATGTGACCGCTGCAGCCTGTGATTGGCCTGTGATTGACTGCAGCGGTCACATGGGCTGAAACATCATCCAGGGAAGTCGGGCCGGATGTCGAGAGGGACGCGTCACCAAGGCAACGGCCGGGAGACCGGACTGGAGGAAGCAGGAAGTTCTCGGTAAGTATGAACGTCTTTTTTTTTACAGGTTGCTCTATATTCTGATCGGAATTCACTGTCCAGGGTGCTGAAAGAGTTTCAGCTGATCAGTTAACTCTTTCAGCACCCTGGACAGTGACTATTTACCGACGTCGCCTAGCAACGCTGCCGTAATGACGGGTGCACACATGTAGCCACCCGTCATTACGGGAGCTCCATAGACTTCTATGGGCTGCCCGTGCCGTTATTACGGCCTGAAATAGGACATGTTTTATCTTTTTCAACGGCACGGGCACCTTCCCGTAAGAAAACGGGAAGGTACCCGTGGCCAATAGAAGTCTATGAACCCGTTATTACGGGTCGTAATTATGACCCGTAATAACGGGTGTTTTTACGGTCGTGCGCATGAGTCCTTAGTGCTGCGTAGTGTTTTGCACACGGCACTACTGCCTTAAAGTCCCAGCTCTGCAGAGTATCTGCAGAGCATCTACCTTCTAATATAACTAACTTGTACAAACATATAAGGATATGAGTATATAAGGCATACAGTAGGTGGAAAATACATTTCCTTTCACATTTACCACCTTTTGTGATTTTATAGGTCTGGTAATCATTACCTGCCTCTAATTTCACAACAATCTGTCACTTCTTTCCAGAGGCCTCGCTGTGAAAGCTCTCCGCATCTTATAAAACACATAACAATTAAAACAAGTCATAATGACAAAGGCAATCATAATACATATTAGTGGTTGGAATAAGTAGCTTAATACTGAACTGGCAGTTGGTGGAAAAACCTGTAAATATATCATACCAGTGATGAGCAGTGTCATCCTTAATCTGGGATCCTAAATGTCGCAGCATTTTCCCACTTACAACAGCATTCATTTTAACTATTTGTAGTGTAACAATATGTCTCCTAACCATCTCTTTTACCTCTTCTGCGTCTCTTAGAACTTTATTCAACTCATCTAAGGGGAGACTAATATTAGGTGTTGCCAATGGGTCCGGTACCCATACTGTGCTTACAATCTCATCCAAATCCGGGAGAAATACAATAGTCCGGTTCTTCCATTCTATATGACTAACATTAAATATACATCCGGAAAAGGGTACCTGTAGTAAAAAGGGTTTTAGTGTGTTGGGGTCATCCGTAACAATACATACACTCTGTGGTTTTATCTCTATATACAAGAAAGTTCCTGTAAGAGGGGGGAGGTATTCCCACAAGCATATTTGCCACCCTCCCATCTCACTCCCTGTGCCTTCTCTGCAAGCTTCATATGGGAAGCAAGGTCAAAGGTAACTGACTAAGAAACATAGGAAATCAACATTAATTGTAAAGGATTTGCCTGACACAGCTTCTGTGTCGACGCCCGTGGTTAATCAGCCTGCATCTGTTCCTAGGTCTGCTAGAGTTACTCGATCTGCTACCACTCAGGCAGGTAGGCTGAGGAGTGGGAGAGCCTATCGCAGCCTGGCCAGACGGTTCTAGCTCCCGCCCTTGGTCTACTTATACCTTCATTTGCTGCTTGTCCTTGCCTGTGATTCTCTTGTTTCCTGGCTCTACTGTTCCTGCTGTTGCCGTTGACCTCTGCTTCATATCGACCCTGGTTTGACTAACTATTCTCCTGCTCTGCATTTGTTACCACGTACACTCCTGGTTTGACTCGGCTCGTCCACTTCTCTGTTGCTCACGGTGTTGCCGTGGGCAACTACCCCGCTTCCCTTGCTTCTCTGTACCCTTGTCCTGTTTGTTTGTCATGCACATATTGAGCGTAGGGATCGTCGCCCAGTTGTACGCCGTCGCCTAGGACGGGCCGTTGCAAGTAGGCAGGGACTGAGTGGCGGGTAGATTAGGGCTCACCTGTCTGTCTCCCTACCCCGGCATTGCACCAATAGTCCAATGCTGAGGCACGCTGGTCTAGAACTTTACATAAAACTTAACCTCAGTTTTTACTTCTTGAATACAGTTATTAAACAACTAACTAACTAATTAACTAACTTTGGGATAACATCTGGAGAACTGCTGATATCTTATTGTACAAACACCAGTTCAATACTTGGGATAAAAACTATTCCCCTGAAGATACAGGCCGGGCTTCAGGCCACCCTGAGAACAGGTATGTTCTGCAGTCGCTGTGAATGAGTAATCCGGCCGGAGTGCACTTTTGATAGGTACCTTTGCTGTTTTACCTATGTCATAACGTGCGCACATCATGCAGGCTGCTACAAACCTAGTGGTGGCATTATTGTATCCAGGGACAAGCCAATTTACTGATACCTAGCTGCACATACTCTTGTTGTCAGGTCTGCCATCTCTTTGGCTTACCCGATGATCCAATAAAGTTCCCACTACCAATTGGCCCATAATTATGGGCGATGCCAAAAGCGTACCTAGAGTCAGTGTAAATGTCGGCCGTCTTTCGAGCACCTCCAGCTCCGCTTATTGAGATGAACAAATACACCGTAGTATCAGTGGCGGATTTAAGTAGACCATAAGTCCTGGGCTGTTCCTCAGACTTGGGCCCCCTTAATCACCACCACTACACTGCTGCGTCATCTACCAGCATTGCTGCGCTAGCATGGAAAAATAGCTGTTTTATGTTTCCCCTTGTTAAAGGGCTTTGTCCCTAAATACTGACATACTTCCACCATCGCTGACAGCATCACACTGTGTAGGGACACATCCTCCTGACAATGGGAATGGTAACACCCAACTGTCTATTAGTCCTCAACTACACAAAGACTTTTCGTGGAATACAAGGATTTCCTCTAAGAGACATGTCAGGAGAGGTGACAGATTCTTTAAAAATCCAGTGACTCACAGGTGAGATCTTCTCAGATTCTAGTCATTCTTTTCTCTTTTCCTCTCTATCCAGTCAAGACCTCACGACAACTTCTCCTGGCCACGACCCATTTCTGCAGAATTTGCCACTCAGATGTCTTCAGCTCCTCAATTTTCCAACATTTACCCACCTATAAATGAAGAAAAAAATTTCATGGTACTAAACACTAAATATAATATAATAGTACCATACACTATGCCCCTGAATACAATTGTGCCAAACACTGTAAAGTAAGGCACCAATCACACACAGTGCCCTCCGTCGAAAGTGCTACTTACAATTCCCTCTGCAGAAAGTGCCACCCACAGTGGCCCCTTTAGACACAATGCCCGATGTAGATAGTACCCCATATAGATCCCCTGTAGATAGTGCCCCTTAGAGGCCCCTGTAGTCAGTGCCCCTCAGAGCTTCCTGTAGACAGTGTCCTTAAGAGCCCCTTGTAGATAGTGCCCCTAACAGCTCCCTGTAGATAATGCCACTCAGAAACCCCTGTATGCTCCCTGTTGACAGAGCACCCTGTTGATAGTGCCTCCATAAAGCCCCTTGTAGATGGTGCCCCATAGAGCCCCCAGTAGATTGTGCCACATACCCCCTATAGAAAGTGCCACACATACCCCCTGCAGAAAGTGCTACACACCCCGTGTATATAGTACAACACACCCCCTAAGTAGATAGTGCCACACACCCACCTGTAGATATTGCCACACAGCCCCCTGTATATAGTGCCACACAGCCCGGTGTAGATAGTGCCACAAGCCCCCTATAGATAGTGCCACACAGCCCGGTGTAGATAGTGCCACACAGCCCCCTGTAGATAGTGCCACACAGCCCCCCGTAGATAGTGCCACACAGCCCCCTGTAGATAATGCCACACAGACCCTTGTAGATAGTGCCACGCACATCCCCCTGTAGACAGTGCCCCTCTGCAGATAACGCCCCACTCACCTGTCCCCATTCCCGTGCTTCTCCAGCAATGCAGACCTGGTGTCTTCTAACCAGGCCTCATCCAACTGAACGACACAGGCGGTGCAATGACATCTGTTGGGAAGAATCTTACAGTGCAGATGAACTATGACCCGAATTATACTGCGAAATCAACCCAGGACTTTAAGGCAAAAAAGTGGAATATTCTACAAAGGCTAAATCACCTGATGTCAATCTAATGGAGCATGCTTACTGAAGGCAAAACTGAATTTAAAATACCTATGAACAAGTAGGGACTTAAGAAAGCTGCAATAAAGGCCTGGCAGTGCATTAACAGGGAAAAAACTTAGCGTTTGGTAATGACTCTGGGTTCGAAGCTTCAGACAGTCACTGACTGCAAAGGATTTGCAACCAAGTATTACAAGTGCCAATTTAAAGTGTAGCTAAACGTTTGACAAACTTCTGACATGTCATAGTGACATGTCAGAAGTTTGGATTGGTGGGGGTCCGGAAATAAATGTATCGGTGTACGGACTCAATACAAAGTGTATGAGCCCATACTCCAATACATCAGCTCTCCAGAAAAAGTCGAACAGACACGAAGCGGCTAAGCGCTCACACGAGCGCTTCAGCTGCTTTGTTCTAGTGATTGGTGGGGGTATCAGTGCTCGGACTCCGACCAATCCAAACTTCTGACATGTCACTATGATATGTCAGAAGTTTGTCAAACGTTTATCTACACTTTAATGTTTATTTATCTTACTTTGTGCAATTACTACTGATCCCCTAAAATTTTAAAAGTATTACATGGCAGACAACAGAAATAAAAATAAGTGAGTCAAGAAATAGAAACCTTTAAACTGCTGGTATGGAAGCCAATTCCAAACCAGAGGACTCACCGGAAGCTAGAGCAGAGTAGAAAAAAATAGAAAAAATCTCATCGGGTTCAGATGGCAGTTAATGAGAACCAAGTTTCTGGTGGGTGCACGTAATTCTGGTTGCCCCCAAGGCAATAATAGTAGAAAATAAAGTAAAAATGTCCAGTATTTTAGTATTTAAAGCATTTTATTTTATTTAAATATTCCTTAAACAATCATGTTGCATAAAGACATGGTAAGTAGAGAGGTCCCACAGGCTTACACATTTCAAACCTTGCGGTTCTTAATCGTAGCATGCTGTGATTAAGGACTGCAACGTTTGAAACTTTGTTTAGATCAGAGTAGGGTAACAATTAGAGGCATTTGAAAAGTGGCAGATTGTTGTGTGGGGAGATTTGAGTTGATAACAGATGGACAATCTGCGTTTTCCCTCAGGAAATGAAAAGTTCCCAAAAACTGGTGTTAGTGGGCCATGTCTAGACGTAAGATGCAGCTTGTCAAAAAAAGGACACTATATTTAAATAATGTATTCATGAGAAAGGACCTGAATTTGGGGCAATTTGAGGACGAGGGAAGCCGCAAGAGGGAGGTAGAAGGGAGAGGGGCAATGGAGGTCTCCAAAGACACCCACTTCTTAACCCCTACACCATGAAAAAAATCAATGATACAGGTAGCTAATGTGGCTGTGTGATAGAGGGGTTAGTCCGGCAAGCCCACTCAGTTGTACCGATAAGCGCAGTCTTTTAGGTTTATGTTTCCAAAGGCCATCGAGAATGAGGTGAGCTTAGGGAAGAACTATCTGGGTAACATTATGGGTAGCACTTGAAATAGTACAGTAAATGCGGTAAGAAGTCAATTTTTAGAGCGTACATTCTCCCAAATCAAAATGAAGTGACTTCAAACCATCTAGATAAATCTGTCTCAATAGCTTTAAGTAAGGGAAAAAAGTTTTAATGGTAGAGCTGATGGGGAAAAGGAGGGACAACTGACTATTAACACGTAGATAATGGTTGGAGCATAGAGCCATAATACGCTCAGCTAGGCCTTCTCTATGCCAATATGGGATAGGGTGGGCCTAAGGAACTCCTAAGGAACTCAGTCAAATGCTTTTCAGCATTGACTGATAATAGGCACAAAAAAGTTCCCCTGGCCCTAACCCGAGAAATCATGGACACGGTTTTAATGCTATGGTCTCTTGCCTCACTACCCCTCACAAAGCCAACCTGGTCATTGTAGAATATGGAAGGCAGGAGGGGCAGGAGTCAAGATACGATAATTTTAGCATAGAGTTTAACATTGAGGGATCGGGGAAATAAGGCAGTAATTACAACATTGGGACTGGTCTATCCTGGGTTTAGGGATAATGTGGCATAAGCAAGGATAGATTGTGGTGGGAACTGGGAAGCATAGGTATATGGAGTTACATACATAAATAAAATTAGTAACCAGGAGAACAGATTTTTTTTTTAAATAAATCAAGCAGTGTAGCCATCAGGCACAGGGCTTTTCCCATTTTTCATATCTCCAATAGCAGTCTGGAGTTGCACAATTGTGAAACTAGATTCCAGTTCTTAGGGAGGAGGAGCATGTAGGTGCACATCTGGTGTTACGTTCTGTTCACCATGTGCCCGTAGTGGTGCGGATGGAGCTTGCGAGCGTGACCGCTAAGAAACAGAAACCGCTGAGATCGCCGAGACCACTGGCATTGTGAAAATGCGGCCGCTGAGATCATGTATCTTGAACTACAGCTTGCAGAAAACTGCACCCCTCAAAGTATTCAAAACAGCATTTAGAAAGTGTTTTAACCCTTTAGGTGTTTCTCAGGAATTAAAGAGGCTCTGTCACCAGATTCTCAAATCCCTATCTCCTATTGCATGTGATCGTAGATAACAGTAACGTTTTTTGTTTTTTTTTAAACGTTCATTTTTGGCCAAGTTATGAGCTATTTTATATATATGCAAATTAACTTTGAAGTGGACAACTGAGCGTTTTTTTTGTTATGTCCAACTGGGCGTGTATTGTGTTCTTAACTGGGCGTGTTTACGTGTATGACGCTGACCAATCAGTGACCAGTCAGCGTCATACACTCCTCTCCATTCATTTACACAGCAGCGATGTGCAGCCACATACACAGAGATTAACGTTAATCAAGTGTCCTCATAATGAATACACATGACCATCCAGCCTGGACGTCATGTGTATTCAGAATCCTGACACTTCTGAATCTTTTCTGTGAGATTCCAGCAAGCCACGCGTAATCTCGCGAGATTACGGAGGTAAACGAGATTTTGTTTCCCTTGCTGGAAATCTCAAAGAAAAGAGTCAGAAGTGTCAGGATTCTGAATACACATGACGTCCAGGCTGGATGGTCATGTGTATTCATTATCAGGACATTTGATTAACCTTAATCTCTGTGTATGTGGCTGCAGATCGCTGCTGTGCAAATGAATGGAGAGGAGTGTATGATGCTGACTGGTCACTGATTGGTCAGCGTCATACACGTAAACACGCCCAGTTAAAACACAATACACGCCCAGTTGGACACAACGAAAAAAAAAACGCCCAGTTGTCCATTTCAAAGCTCATTTGCATATATATAAAATAGCTCATAACTTGTCCAAAAATGAACGTTTTTAAAAAAAAAATTCACGTTACTGTTATCTACATTGCAGCGCCGATCACATGCAATAGGAGATAGAGATTTGAGAATCTGGTGACAGAGCCTCTTTAAAGCAAAGTAGAGGTGAAATTCACAACTTTCATTTTTTTGCCAAAATTCATTTGTAAGATTTTTTTTCTGTAAGAGTATGTTCACACGGCCTATTTTCGGGCCGTAAACGCCTGAAAAATTGCAGAAAAAGCGGAAGCAGAATGCCTCCAAACATCTGCCCATTGATTGCATTGGGAAAAATGGCGTTCTGTACCGATGGGCCGTTTTTTTAAAAAGTGTAGGTCACTTCTTGGGACGTTTTTGGAGTCGTTTTTCATTGACTCTATAGAAAACAGCTCCAAAAAACGGCTGTAAAAAACGCAGAGAAAATCGCGAGTGGCTTAAAAAACGTCTGAAAATTAGGAGCTGTTTTCCCTTCAAAACAGCTCGGTATTTTCAGAAGTTTTTGGTTAAGCGTGTGAACATACCCTCACACAGAAGGTTTTACCCAAGAAATGCAACTCAATATTTAGTGCCCAGATTCTGCAATTTTTAAAACTATCCCACATGTGGTCCTAATGTGCTAATAGACTGAAGCACAGACCTCAGAAGCAGAGGAGGACCAAGAGGACTTTGGGGCCTTTTTTAGAATATATTTTAGAATCTCTGGCATGAAGAATAACATGTTAATTGTTTTTCACAAATGCGTCATTTCTAGGACATATTTTTCCAACATAGTACATGAAACTGATGAAACTCACCCCAACATTTATTACCTAGTTTCTCCGGTGTTCAGAAATACACCCACTAAGGCCGTAATCTGCTGCATGCCCACACAGTGTGGCCCCAAAGCAAAGAAGCACCCTTTGGCTTTACTGAACATAATTTTAGCTTGAATTACTTGATAGGCCCCACTCCAGACCTGTAAAGGATTTGAGCTGGCAGAACGATGTGACACCCCTAGAAGTGACCCCATTTTGAAAACTGCACCCCTAAGGTATTCACCTAGTGGTTTAATGAGTGTTTGTACTGCTAGGTTTTCATAGCCGGAGTCATGGTATTTAGGTGGTCATTTTTTTACCAAATTTATTATTTTTGGGGCATGGTTGCCTTCCACAGCAAATTAACCCATAGACGTGCATTTGCCAGTGTATATAACTATGTCATGCTAACAAAGCAGATGACCAACAAATGTGTCAGTCCACAGCTGTTAACAACAGTTAAAGCAGGGAGAATTTAAATTAGAACTGAATTGGACTGAAGGGCAATATATTTGAGAACTGGAGGAAAAAGTTTAGAACTTGAGCATGTTCCCAGGGTGAAAGAACAGGGCTTTATAATGTCACTTCTTTTTTTCAAAAGGACTGGTCATACAATGTCTTTTTAGCCCCATCAATCTCTATATCAGAGACGAACGTGCCAAGGGACGTTGGCACACCCCTACAGGTCCCTGCCAGGCAAGGTAGGAACCATAATGTGTGCAAAACAACCAATCACCTACAGAATATATAAAAGGGCAGTGTCCAACACCATTTTTATGGATAGTAAAGGATCACTAATCCCCTAAGATATTGCCAGTTTTCCTGGAAGTATTTTCGGGTTTAACAGGTTGTGCAAATACCTGAACAAAACAAAAAAAAAAACATAATGTATTGATCAGGAACAGCTTGTAAATGAAGTAACCGGCTCCAAATATAAAGAACTATGCCAATATAACCAAACAGTTTATAATAATTAATATAACAGCTTTATATGGCAGGACATAGTTATAATAAGAGGCAAACTCAGTAAAATGATTTAAAAAAAAATATGTATTGAAGGAATATTACATTTATATGAAATGATGCTGTCAAATAAAATTTGTATTTTTATGTCAAGTATGCTATTTCAGTGATTCCAACTGACCTTATTTTGAAAACTCTACCCTTCAAGGTATTCATCTAGGGGTACAGTGAGAAATTTGTAAAAAGGTTTTTCAAAAATATTTTAATTTTGTGTAACTAATTATAACATGAAACCATGTAGCTATTCATCTAGGGGTATAGTGAGAATTTTCTTAGGAGTTTTTCAAACATTTTTTTTTAATTTGATGTGACTAATTATAACGTGAAACTGCTTTAGGTATTCATCTAGGGGTGTAGTAAGAATTTTTAGTTTTGTTTGGGCTTCTTTTAAATTTTAGTAAGTGGTCAAAAATATATGAAAATAAAATTACTCTGCTTCAAAAATCTATTTAGAATGGCCAATTTGTAAAATGAATGGGTGTATAAATAAAATAATCTAAAACTCTATGGAGGTATGGTAAATTTTAAAGCATTCATTGATGCATAAGCCTGGCTTTATAGGGCATGTCTCGCAGTGGTGGACAGTGTCTTTTCTGACGCCTTTTATTAAACACACTGGACATATTTTCTTGGCTCTTGTTTTCTTCTCAGTGGGGGGTATTACTGAGGGAAAGTGCTGGCCTGGGATTATACGGCAACTGTAATCTCCCGAAGAAGTTCCCTCCCCTTCTGGGTTGTCAAATAAAAGGGCCTTGATAATAGTCTCCTGAAATTGGAGAAACGTATCTCTATTGCCTATGTATCTGGTCACTACAAATGCATTATACATTGCCATTTGGGTGAGGTGGACTGCCAACTTCTTGTACCAGGTCTTACTTTTCCGCATGGCACTATACGGCTTTATGACCTGATCAGACAGATCCACCCCACAGATAAAGCGGTTATAATCCAGTACACAGGCAGGCTTGGTAGTTGTGGTACTGGAGCCATGAACTGGAACGTGGATCCTGCTATCCTTATGGATGCTAGATAAAATGTAAACATCTTTCTTGTCCCTATATTTCACTAGCAGCATATTCTCGCTGCACATTGCTTTACTTTCTTCTTTTGGCAATGTCTGGCCCAGGAGGGTTTTGGGGAGGACCTGTGAATTTTTTTTTATTGTGCCACAGGCCACTGTTGCTCTTGCCAAAAGGCACTTTTGGAAAGGGATACTGTTATAAAAATTGTCTATATAGACATTATATCCGTGGCCAAGTAGCGGATGTATAAGATCCCACCCAATTTTTCCGCTGACACTAAGGGAAGGGGAGCACTCTGGGGGATCAATTTTGAAATACCTTCCCTAAAAAAAATCCTTAAAAAGTATGTGTACCCGGTGGAACTTTCACAGATCTTATATCGTTTTATTCCATACCGGGCCCTTTTATTTGGGAGGTATTGACGGAAGTGGAGCCTTCCTTTAAAACTGACGAGAGACTCGTCGACCACAATATTTTTACCTGGGTTGTAAATTTGGGCACATTTTTAATTAAAATGCTTGATGACAGGCCTTATTTTATATAAACGGTTATAATTTTGATCATCGGGGGGTGGGCAGCAGGTATTATCTGTGTAGTGCAGTATTTTGAGGATGACCTCAAATCTTTTTCTGGTCATAATGGTGCCATAAAGGGGGCTATTATATGGGACATCCGGCGACCAGTAGTCCCTAATGCTGGGTTTCTTTATGAGGCCCATATTCAGTAACAGGCCCCAAAATTTGCAAAGCTCCTCTGAGTTTGTGGGGGTCCAAATTTGGCATTTGGAATAGTAGGACGTGGGAATGTGAGCGAGAAATTGTTCCGCATATAAATTTCTCTGTTCGACCAATAAATTGATATATTCAGCGGAGAAAAATAATTTGAAAAAATAGAACTCTCCGGACCCTATCATCTCCACTTGGATGCCCCAGGATGCGGTGAAGTCGGGAACCTGGGGGGCATAATTTGTAGCAGGCATCCATATCGCCTCACTACCGGGGGCTGGTCAGAACCAGCAACTCTTCTGTGCTGCTGAGGGGGCTTATCTGATGTTAGCACGAACTCCATTTATTTCATCCTCGCTAGCAGAGTCAGTATCTGAGCACAGCATAGCGTATGCCTCCTTTAGGCTATAAAATTTCTGCGCCATATTGCAGTAATGTGCACTACAATTTAACAGATATAATTTTATTGTAACCCTAAAACTTAACTGTCCCTAAGAATATATATGTATTTTTTAATATGATTTTTTTTATATTTTTTCAACTAGAAAAAAAACTGGCGCTCTCAAAAATGTAGGAGCGGGATGGAACTGACTGGATCACTGCGTAAAACTGTCACTGTATGTTTCACGGCAACAACGAAGGGTGGCGATCTGGGTGGATCGTACTGGACGCTGACTCGGCTCAATGTGCTCTCACTGGGCAAAAGAGGGAGCAATATGGGGGTATTTAGGGTATTAACTAAAGTAATATGGTGCAGTAATTTCACTGGTGTAATGGGTGGGCGATTTGGGGATTATTTTATAATTACTGGGGCAGGAGAGATCTGGGGAGATCTGGGAAGATCTGGGAAGATCTGGGAAGATCTGGGGAGATCTGGGGAGATCTGGGGAGTTCTAGAAGAGATCTTTTTTCACTGTTCTTTTATTTTTACTTTCTGACAGGGCTTCACACATCAACTCTCACAAGCTCTCTGACAGAAATGAGCTTGTCAGAGCCGGTGATGAGAAGAATCCTGCGTCTTTTGTTTACCTATGCTGTGATTGAACATTCAGTTTTGAATAACCAATCACAGCGATCGATGTCACAGGACCGCTCTCATTGGTCCTGTGTTGGCGAGCAGTGAGTGTCTGTTGTCACTCGCTGCCACGATCTGCTCCTTGTCACCATGTCATTTGACATGGTGACAGTTTATTGTCGTCACGTAACTGTACATGAGAAGGCAGCAAAGCACCGCCGTGATTGGGCAGGAAGGGATTAACGGAAGATATTCTGAAGTGGAAAACAGAGTGAGTTCACTTGAAGAGGAAGTGGTCCAATTTAAGAAGGAAGTGAAGGGGATAGTGGAAGGAAATAGAATACTAAAAAACTAAATTTTGGACATAGAAGACCAGTCCAGAATAAGTAATATAAGACTACTAGGCATCCCAGAAGGGAATTAAAAGGAGGGCATTGAAACCTTTGTCCAATATTGGATAAAAGATAAAATAGGTACTTATAATCTGACCCCATCATTTGGTTTAGAGAGAGCTCATAGAGTGCCAGCAATTGCACCTATTCCTAGCTCTAGAACCAGAGAAATTATAGCCAAAGTTCAAAGTTCCCAGGATAGGGATAATATGTTGAGGAAGTCAAGGGAGCTACAAAATCGTTTTTATAATAACTCTAAAATAGCAATATACCCAGATTACTCATATGATACCCAGTCAAAGAGACAAGAATTTGGTTAGGACAAGAAAAGATTACAAGAAGTAGGGATTAAGTACTCATTAATATATCCAGCGAAAATTTTAATTGAATATCAAGGAAAGGTTAATTTTTATAATTCACAAGAAGAGGTAATTAAGTGGTTAGACACAGCAGTGGTTAGACATAATTCATGGTGAATTATGGGAACATGTTAGGTTGAGAGACTTGTTTGAATATGACAAGTCATCAAAGGGAAAGGGGAAGGAGTGGGGTGGAGACCGGTCTGGTATTGGGGAATAATATGCATTTGTTAGCTGATATGTTCTATAAATTGTTTACTACTCGTCAGAGCAGTCATTTTTATTTTGTGAAAACACACGGATGAGCACAAAAATAGTGGTATGGAATATTATGGGTATGGGAAAAAAATGAAAACGTTTCACTATTATCGGATATGTTAAAAAACATTTTCCCTCTATTACTTGTTTCTTAGAAAAACATTTGACAAAATAATTTATCACAAGATTGGGAAATAGGTGGTGGTCACGATAGTTTCATTCTATACCCTCCTCCTATTCTAGGGGAGTGAGTGTTCTTATTCACACAGGAATACAATGTGAAATATTGGATAAATTCATAGATGATGAGGGCAGATTTATTTTCCTTCACTGTATATTGAATGAGTTAACTTGTAGTTTGGCTATATATGTATATGTGCCACCTCTGTTCTCATCCGTAGTGTTCAGGAAATGATGTAATTTTATATTAAGTAAGAATGATTACCCTGTAATGGTCCTAGGTGACATGAATTTAGTTTTGGATGAGATAATGGATAGGGTTAGTACTAGAGGAAGTAACAGAAGTCCAGCTAAAAAAAACTAGCTAGAATAAGTGAAAAATGGGCCTAGTAGATATATGGAGACAGAAAAATCAGATTAAAAAAAATGTTTTTTCATGTTATAATGGTTCACACCGTTCTATGTCAAGTATCGACCTAGTATTGTGTAGTGCATCATTTACTACATATGTTGGGAAAACTAAATATGACAATAGAAATATCTCAGATCATACCCCACTTATTGTGGATTTGAAAACAGATGTAAGAAGGGAATTTATTAAGATCAATCCACATTGCAGTACAAAAGGAAATACAGCCCCAGGTTTGTATGGGTTCCCATTTGAACTATATAGCTCATTTGGTGAAGAATTATTACTAGCCCTGTTGAAAACATTGGGAACGGCGTTGGCAGAAGGTAAACTACCATATTCAATGATGGAAGCAAATATAACTCTGATATTAAAACCAGGAAAATGCCCTCCAAAGATGGAGTCTTATAGACCAATCTCCCTGTTGAATACGGATACTAAACTCCTTGCCAAAGTGTTGGCGGGAAGGTTGGCTAAAGAAATCACAACAATTATACATTGTGATCAAAAGGGGTTTATACCAGGTATAATGGCTAGGCAGTGTATACGCTAAGTCTTTGAGAACATTCAAGTGACTCCAGTGGAGAGTCCACACTCCATTCTGTCTCTTGATGCAGTACCCCTACCTAAGTGGAAAAAAAAATCTCTGAATTCCTACCATTTATATTTAGATTTGCTCTGGGACCATTATTTAATAATTTAACAATTTCTATAAAGGATTCTCCAAAACCTTGTTTTCTCATGACCGCCCATAGAGATCCCCACCCCACTCCCTCCCCCTTCTTTTTGCACTAGCAATTGAACCGTTGGCCTGCTTGATTAGAAAGGATAGTGACATTATAGATTTTGGGGCTGGGGGGAAAAGGACAAAATTGTTCCTTAGGGTATGTTCACACGCTAGCTGTCATTTACGTGTGAAAAGACAGACTGTTTTCAGGAGAAAACAGCTGCCTCGTTTCACACGTAAATGCTCCTCCTCGCATTTTGCGAGGCGTCTGAGACGCTCGTAAATCATGAGCTGTGCTTCATTGAGTTCAATGAAGAACGGCTCAAATTACGTCTGAAAGAAGTGTCCTGCACTTCTTTGCCGAGGCAGTCCATTTACGCGTCGTCGTTTGACAGCTGTCAAACGACGACGCGTAAATTACAGGTTGTCTGCACAATACGTCGGCAAACCCATTCAAATGAATGGGCAGATGTTTGCCGACGTATTGTAGCCCTATTTTCAGACGTAAAACGAGGCATAATACGCCTCGTTTACGTCTGAAAATAGGTCGTGTGAAGCCAGCCTAATGCTGACGATTTTCTTCTCTTCTTGACTGACTCAAAAATTTGGATATTATTCTGGACTTGATATAAATTTGGACAAATCTATCTTAATGTCACTCGATAAAAGTAATTTGGTACTACAAAATAGAATAAAAGTTAAGATAATCAGGAGAAAGTCTTAGATATCTTGGTATACAAATCTCAAATAACATAAGGGAATTTCTGGAGTTAAATGTCTATCCGCTAGTTAAAGAGCCTGAAAAAAAAGCAAGAATGTTTAATGAATTACCTATCTCGAAAGCTGATAAGAATTTTGGAATAACTACTGTTTTAATTAAAATAATTCTGAGTATATTTGGGGTTACTTCAGTATGGAGACAAGATAAATTTTTTAAGAGAATTATAACTATTTTTAATAACTTGATATGGGGAAGGAAGAGAGTTAGAATCAAATTGGATTATTTATGCCCTTCAAGGGAGTTATGAGGATTGGCATTTCCAGATATTCATGTATATTATTTAGCGGCCCAATTGCATTACATCCAGGAATGGGATAAGATTAAATTCTTAAAATGGATGATCATTAACGTAAGAGGTTTTTTTTTCCGACATCTATGAGGTGTTGGAATCTGGCCAACTAAATTCTAGAGAAATGGAAAATGTGTTTACAGCTCAACATTTGCATAGATGCTGGAAAAGTCTGGGAAGTATGGTGGACCGTGGGGTATCTTTGTCTTTTTCGCCATTATGGCATAATTTAAATTTAGAAGAATGTAAAGTGATCCCCGAGCTACCCCTACTAAAGTTTAGTGGGATTAGATATATCTTGGATGTAATGGAAGATGGTGTAATGGAAGATGGAAAAATTAAAACTTGGCAGATATTAACGGCTGAATTTGGGTTAACTGATAAAGAAAAATTCTCCTACTTACAGTTGAAACATGCACTGGACAAAACCAAAGATAAATCTTTTGTAGGGAGCATATGGATGAGTCTTATAAAGGATTAAGAGCACATAAATATGAGAAAAAAAAACGATATCCAGATTATAAAAAAAAACCCTGATAGATATAAAATCAGGGAAAATCAAATTCAACTGTGTTGGAAAATGGGAGAAGAACTTATTTGATGAAGGGAAACTCAACTGGAGTTTAATATATAAGAATATTAATAAAGCATCAATAAATTTGAATCATCAGTTGATCCAGTTCAATTTGATCCACTGGCTTTATTAAAATCTATTGAGCAAGAATTCTAATAATAAATTATGTATTTGTCCCAGATGTGAGGCAATAGAGGCAGACTATATGCATATATTATGGAATTATGGAAGATTGTTGTATATTGGGATAGTATATTTAACATTATTTTGAAAGAAAATGACAGAGATATTTTGTTCCAACCCAAACTGCTATTATTGGGAGATGATTCGAATTAAAAAATTTCTAAGGAAAAAAAATGTGGAGTATTAAAATTATTGTTTATCGCTAAACTATTAATAGTTAGAAAATGGATCTCCATTTCCCCTCCATATATATGGATTAAGCAGGTGAAAATTATAAAATGATATGAACAACGATGCAACAAAAATATGATAAGCAATACTGTAGAACTTTATGGGGAGAATGGTATTGATTGCTCTGTATTACATTTATGTATAAATTAACCCAGACAGGTCAAAAGAGGGTGGGGTGTGGGAAACGGAGAAAAATTAAAAAATATGTGTAAAATTGTTTTGCTTTTATACCGAATTGAATGACATAAAAACTACAAAAAAAAAAATAATTTAGTTCCTCCATCTGCTCATGCAATATGAATGGCAATTTGTTTACCGCGAGGTATGAAGAGGTTTTAGAATATAAAGCAGTAGTGAAAGATCCTGGTATTTTCCAAAGAGTAAAGAGAGGATTAAAAACCCCTAAATTCTCCAAGGGTATCTCTAGTGCTATGGAGCTTGCCCTTGGTGGGGGTTGCATAACTTAAGTAGAGATCAATCGAGGATGTAGGGCATGGGACAACCATCTTCCACTTGTATCACCGAACTCGTAAAAGCCCCTTTGCCTGCGGTCCTGCATACAAAGGGTACTAGGCAGTGGTACTCCCTGTCATCTTTACTATATGTACTCACCATGGAACCCCTTGCTGTTGCCTTAAGGAATAACACTGACATACAGGGAGTTAAGGTGGGTCACAAAATGCATAGATGCATAAATCTGATCAGCAGTTGGAGAAATTCATGATTCACATTTAAAAGTTTGATCCTGACTGCATCTAGTAAGGATTGTTTATGTGCCCCCTCAAGGTTTGGAATTTTAAGCGGGAGGGAAGCAATATTACCCAATCTAGTTGTAAAGGGTTTGCCAGACACAGGTTCTGTGTCGACGCCCGGGGTTAATCAGCCTTCATCAGCTCCAAGGTCTGCTAGAGTAACGCGATCTGCTACCAATCAGGCTTGCAGGCTGAGGAGAGGGAGAACATATCACAGCCTGGCCTGACGGTTCTAGCTCCTGCCCTTGGTCTATTTATACCCTCACTTGCAGCATGTTCCTTGCCTGTGATTCTCTGGTTTCCTGGATCTGCTATTCCTGCTATTTACCTATTGACCACTGAAACTTATTGACCCTGGCTTGCCTGACTATTCTCCTGCTCTGTTTGCTACTACGTACTCTCCTGGTTTGATTCGGCTCGTTCACCACTGCCTGTTGCTCACGGTTTTGCCGTGGGCAACTGCCCCTACTTCCCCCTTTGCTTCTGTGTGCCCTTGTCTTGTGTTGTGTGTCTTGCAATTACTGAGCGTAGGGACCGTCGCCCAGTTGTACGCCGTCACTTAGGACGGGCCGTGCAAGTAGGCAGGGACTGA
Organism: Rhinoderma darwinii; assembly: GCF_050947455.1. NCBI lineage: Eukaryota > Metazoa > Chordata > Amphibia > Anura > Rhinodermatidae > Rhinoderma > Rhinoderma darwinii. Next base: position 285,416,905 of record NC_134689.1, on the reverse strand, counting down.
GTTGCGGGTAGATTAGGGTTCACCTGTCGTCTCCCTAACCCGATTCATTACATAATCAGAGGCCCTATACCTTTTCTTACCCTGGTCCCTGACTCTACTATGGACCCCCTTGAGGCCCTGGCTCAGAAAATGCAGGCTCTCTCCCTACAGGTCCAAGACCTGGCTCAGAGGTTCAACCAGCGTGATGCTACCCAGGTAGTACCCTTCACCTCACCTCTTGAACCTCACCTCAAGTTGCCTGACCGGTTCTCAGGGGGACTGGAGGACTTTTTTCTCTTTTCGGGAGAGTTAGAGACTCTATTTCCGATTAACACCCCACTCCTCAGGTTCTGAGAGCCAGCAAGTGGGTATAATTAGGTCCCTGCTCCAGGAATGGGCCTTCTCCTTGGCTCCTGACGCCCCTGAACTTTCCTCTGTTGACCTTTTTTTTTCTGCTCTCGGGCTCATCTATGACGAGACTGACAAGACTGCCTTTGCCGAGAGTCAGCTGGTGACCTTACGTCAGGGTAAGAGACCCATTGAGGAGTACTTTTCTGACTTTAGGAAGAGGTGTGTAGCTTCTCGGTGGAATGACCCTGCCTTGAGGTGCCAGTTTAGATTGGGTCTGTCGAATGCCCTTAAAGACCAGTTAGTTAGCTATCCCACCTCTGACTCTCTAGATCAGGCTATGGCTTTAGCGGTACGTCTTGACCGACATCTCAAGGAACGACGACTTGAACGTTCTGGTGCCTTCACCTCTGGCTCCCCTATGATGGCTTCAGAGGTTCCGTTGCTTCGTGCTTCCATGGAGAACTCGGAAGAACAGATGCAACTCGGGGCCTCCGTGTCTCCCCAACAACGTAGAGATTTCCGCAGGAAGAATGGTCTGTGCTTCTACTGTGGGGATGACAAGCATCAATTGAACTCCTGTCCCAGGCGCAAGAATAAGCAGCCGGAAAACTTCCGCGCCTAAGTGACAATCGGGCAGGTCGCTTGGGCGCACAGGTATTTCCCGTTAACATGAAGCCTAATAAAATCTTGCTTCCATTTCAGATCTCTTTTGATGGAAGGTCTGCCACTGGCAGTGCCTTCGTGGATTCAGGGTCTGCTGCTAATATTATGTCTGTGGAATTTGCCATGTCTCTAGCTATGCCACTAATTGATTTGCCTAAACCTGTCCCGGTAGTAGGTATAGACTCCACTCCGCTTGCTAATGGTTATTTTATGCAGCATACCCTTGTTTTTGAACTCATTGTTGGCTCCATTCATTTGCAGCAGTGTTCTGTGTTAGTGATGCAGGGGTTATCGTCCGATTTGATTTTAGGCCTCCCTTGGTTGCAGATGCATAATCCCACTTTTAACTGGGATACTGGTGAACTTAATAAATGGTGTAATGAATGCATGACGTCATGTTTATCTATTAATTTGGTTTCTCTCGCTGAGGAGGTGATCACTCTACCTGAGTTTATTCAGGACTTCGCTGATGTCTTTTCTAAAAAGGCCTCCGAAGAGTTACCTCCTCATAGAGAGTACGATTGCGCAATCGACTTGGTACCAGGAGCTAAGTTCCCTAAAGGTAGGATATTTAATCTCTCTTGTCCTGAACATGAAGCCATGAGAGAATATATCCAGGAAAGCCTGGCAAAGAGTTACACTCGCCCCTCTACTTCTCCGGTAGGTGCTGGCTTCTTCTTCGTGGGGAAGAAGGATGGTGGTCTTAGGCCGTGCATCGATTACCGAAGTTTAAATAAGATCACTGTAAGGAACCAATATCCCCTTCCTTTGATTCCTGATCTCTTCAATCAGGTTCAGGGGCCCAATGGTTCTCTAAGTTCGATGTTCGGGGGGCTAATAAACTTATCCGGATCAGAGAGGGGGATGAGTGGAAGACTGCGTTTAATACACCCGAAGGTCATTTTGAATATCTCGTCATGCTCCCGCGGTCTTCCAGAATTTCATAAATGAGATTTTAAGAGACTATCTGGGGGTATTTCTTGTAGTGTACCTTGATGATATACTAGTGTGTTCCAAGGACTGGTCCTCCCACATTGAACATGTCAGGAAGGTGCTCCAGGCCCTTCGGAAAAACAAACTTTTTGCTAAAACCAAAAAAATGTGTGTTTGGGGTGCAGGAGATACCATTTTTGGGTCAAATCCTCACTCCTAACAAATTCCCGCATGGACCCTGCCAAGGTTCGGGCTGTGGCAAAATGGGTCCGCCCTGCCTCCCTGAAGGCCTTACAGTGTTTCCTGGGGTTTGCTAATTATTACAGGAGATTTATTGCTAACTTCTAGGTCATCGCTAAGCCTCTTACGGACCTCCCTCGTAAAGGTGCTGATCTCCTCCACTGGCCTCCGGAGGTGGTCCAGGCTTTTGAGATCCTTAAGAGGTGCTTTGTCTCTGCCCCAGTGCTGATTCAGCCTAACCAAATGGAGCCATTCATCGTGGAAGTTGATGCCTCCGAAGTGGGAGTGGGTGCTGTCTTGTCCCAGGGTACTAGGTCTCTCACCCATCTCCGTCCCTGTGCCTACTTCTCCAAGAAGTTCTCCTCCACTGAGAGAAACTATGACGTTGATAACCGCGAACTCTTAGCCATTAAATGGGCATTTGAAGAGTGGCGACACTTCCTGGAGGGGGCTAGGCACCAGGTAACGGTTCTTACTGACCACAAGAATCTGGTATTCCTAGAATCTGCCCGGAAGCTAAACCCAAGACAAGCTCGATGGGCGTTGTTTTTTACAAGATTCAACTTTGTGGTTACCTATAGGGCTGGGTCAAAAAATATTATAGCTGATGCTCTGTCACATAGCTTCATGGCCAGACCTCCTCCTGAGGAGGATCCCGCTTGTATTTTGCCCCAGGTATAATCATATCCTCTGTGGATTCAGACTTAGCCTCCGAAATTGCGGCTGATCAATGTTCTGCTCCCGAGAACCTTCCTGAGAACAAGCTGTTTGTTCCCCTGCAATTCCGGCTAAGGTTGCTCAGGGAAAATCATGACTCCGCACTATCTGGCCATCCAGGCATCCTGGGTACCAAACACCTCATTTCCAGAACCTATTGGTGGCCTGAGTTGCTTAAAGACCTTAAGGCCTACGTTGCCGCTTGTGAAATTTGTGCTAGGTCCAAGACTCCCAGGTCCCGACCTGCGGGCTTACTATGTTCTTTGCCCATTCCCCAGAGACCTTGGACCCATATCTCCATGGATTTTATCACCGATCTGCCTCCATCCCAAGGCAAGTCGGTGGTGTGGGTTGTAGTAGACCGCTTCAGTAAGATGTGCCACTTTGTACCCCTCAAGAAACTACCCAATGCCAAAACGTTAGCTACCTTGTTTGTCAAACACATCCTGCGTCTCCATGGGGTTCCTGTCAATATTGTTTCTGACAGAGGGGTACAATTTGTTTTATTGTTTTGGAGAGCTTTCTGTAAGAAGCTGGAGATTGATCTGTCCTTTTCTTCGGCCTTCCATCCTGTAACTAATGGCCAAACTGAGAGGACTAATCAGTCCATAGAACAATACTTAAGGTGTTTTATTTCAGACTGCCAAAATTATTGGGTCTCTTTCATTCCACTCGCCGAATTTTCCCTTAATAACCGGGTAAGTAACTCGTCGGGGGTCCCCCCCTTCTTCTGCAATTTTGGTGTAAAGGATTTGCCAAACACAGGTTCTGTGTCGATGCCCGTGGGCAATCAGTCTGCACCTGCTCCTATGTCTGTGAGACTGACTGCATCTTCCACCACTCAGGATGGCAGGCTTAGGAGTGGGAGAGCCTATCACAGCCTGGCCAGACGGAGTTAGTTCCCGCCCACTGTCTATTTATACCTGCCTTTCCTGTTCCTCCTTTGCCTGTGATTCTTCTATGCTTATTTACTGGCTTGCTGCTGCTGCTTGTACTTCTGATCCTCTGCTTGTTATTGACCTTGGCTTTCTGACCACTCTCCTGCTCAGCGTTTTGTACCTCGCTCTCTCATGGTTTGACTCAACTCATTCACCACTCTTGTTGCTCACGGTGTCTCCGTGGGCAGCTGCCCCGTTTCCCTGCTTCTGTGTACCCCTGTCTGTTTTGTCTGTCTTGCACTTACTGAGCGTAGGGACCGTCGCCAAGTTGTACCCCGTCGCTTAGGATGGTTCGTTGAAAGTAGGCAGGGACTGAGTGGCGGACCTGTCTGTCTCCCTACCCTGTCATTACATAATCACAGGCCCATATACCTAGTCTACCCTGGTACCTGACACATCTATGGACCCCCTTGAGACCCTGGCTCAGCAGATGCAGGGCCTCTCCCTACAGGTCCAGGCCCTGGCTCAGAGGGACAATCTGCGTGATGCTTCCCTGGTAGTGCCCCCCACCTCACCTCTTGAGCCCCACCTCAAGTTGCCTGACCGGTTCTCAGGGGACCGGAAGACTTTTTTCTCCTTTCAGGATAGATGTAGACTCTATTTTCGCTTAAAGCCCCACTCCTCAGGTTCTGAGAGCCAGCGGGTGGGTATAATTATGTCACGGCTCCAGGACGGGCCCCAAGAATGGGCCTTCTCCTTGGCTCCTGACGCCCCTGAACTTTCCTCCGTTGATCTTTTCTTTTCTGCTCTCGGGCTCATTTATGACGAGACTGACAAGACTGCCTTTGCCAAGAGTCAGCTGGTGACCTTACGTCAGGGTAAGAGACCTGTAGAGGAGTATTGTTCTGACTTTAGGAAGTGGTGTGTAGCTTCTCAGTGGAATGACCCTGCCTTGAGGTGCCAGTTTAGATTGGGTCTGTCGAACGCCCTGAGAAACCTGCTAGTTAGCTATCCCTCTGCTGACTCCCTAGATCAGGTTATGGCTTTAGCGGTACGACTTGACCGACGTCTCAGGGAACAACGACTTGAACGTTTTGAATGAGATTTTAAGAGACTATCTGGGGGTATTTCTTGTAGTGTTCCTTGATGACATACTTGTGTTTTCCAAGGACTGGTCCTCCCACATTGAGCATGTCAGGAAGGTGCTCCAGGTCCTTCGGGAAAACAAACTGTTTGCTAAGACCGAAAAATGTGTCTTTGGGGTGCAAGAGATACCATTTTTGGGTCAAATCCTCACTTCTCATGAATTCCGCATGGACCCCGCCAAGGTCCAGGCTGTGGCGGAAATGGTCCAACCTGCCTCCCTGAAGGCGTTACAGTGCTTCCTGGGATTCGCTAATTATTACAGGAGATTTATTGCTAACTTCTCGGTCATTGCTAAGCCTCTTACGGATCTCGCTCGCAAAAGTGCTGATCTCCTCCACTGGCCTCCTGAGGCTGTCCAGGCTTTTGAGGTCCTTAAGAAGTGCTTTATCTTGGCCCCAGCGCTGGTTCAGCCAAACCAAATGGAGCCATTCATCATGGAGGTTGACGCCTCCGAGGTGGGAGTGGGTGCTGTCTTGTCCCAGGGTGCCAGGTCCCTCACCCATCTCCATCCCTGTGCCGACTTCTCCAGGAAGTTTTCGCCCACTGAGAGTAACTATGATATTGGCAACCGCGAACTCTTAGCCATTAAATGGGCATTTGAAGAGTGGCGTCACTTCCTGGAGGGGGCTAGGCACCAGGTAACGGTCCTTACCGACCACAAGAATCTGGTTTTCTTAGAATCTGCAAGGAGGCTAAACCCGAGACAAGCTCGATGGGCGTTATTTTTTACCAGATCCAACTTTTTGGTCACCTATAGGGCTGGGTCTAAAAATATTAAGGCTGATGCACTGTCGCGTAGCTTCATGGCCAGCCCTCCTTCGGAGGAGGATCCTGCTTGTGTTTTGCCTCCAGGTATAATCATTTCCTCTATTGATTCTGATTTAGTCTCTGAAATTGCGGCCGATCAAGGTTCAGCTCCCGGGAACTTTCCTGAGAACAAGCTGTTTGTTCCTCTGCAATTCCGGCTAAGAGTGCTCAGGGAAAATCATGACTCTGCACTATCTGGCCATCCAGGCATCCTAGGTACCAATTATCTCATTGCCAGAAACTATTGGTGGCCTCGGTTGCCTAAAGACGTTAAGCCCTACGTCGCCGCTTGTGAAATTTGTGCTAGGTCCAAGACTCCCAGGTCCAGCGGGCTTACTATGTTCTTTGCCCATTCCCCAGAGACCTTGGACCCATATCTCCATGGCTTTTTATTACCGATCTGCCTCCATCTCAAGGCAAGTCGTGGTGTGGGTTGTAGTAGACCGCTTCAGTAAGATGTGCCACTTTGTGCCCCTCAAGAAACTACCCAATGCTAAGACGTTAGCTACCTTGTTTGTCAAACACATCCTGCATCTCCATGGGGTTCCTGTCAATATTGTTTCTGACAGAGGGGTACAATTTGTTTCATTGTTTTGGAGAGCTTTCTGTAAAAAGTTGGCGATTGATCTGTCCTTCTCCTCGGCCTTCCATCCTGAAACTAATGGCCAAACAGGGAGAGGACTAATTAGTCTCTAGAACAATATTTAAGGTGTTTTATTTCTGACTGTCAACATGATTGGGTCTCATTCATTCCCCTCGCCGAATTTTCCCTTAATAACCGGGTCAGTAACTGGTCAGGGATCTCCCCCTTTTTCTGTAATTCTGGGTTTAGTCCTCGGTTCTCCTCCGTTTCACCTGGTAGTTCCAACAATCCCGAGGTAGACGTCGTTCAATAGGAACTGTGCAAAGTCTGGGCCTAGGTTTAGAAAAACCTAGAGGCGTCCCAGAGCATACAAAAGACTCAGGCAGATAGAAGACGTTCTGCTAACCTCTTGTTTGTGGTCGGGGATCTGGTGAGGCTATCTTCTAAAAATTTGCGCCTTAATGTCCCGTCTAAGAAATTTGCTCCCCGGTTTATAGGGCTGTACAAGGTCATTGAAGTCCTTAACCCTGTCTCCTTCCGACTGGTGTTGCCCCCGTCTTTTCGAGTGCACGACGTCTTTCATGCCTCCCTCCTTAAACGCTGCTCCCCGTCCTTGGCTCCCTCGAGGAAACCTCCGGTCCCTGTTCTCACCCCTGAGGGGGTAGAATTCGAGGTGGCCAACATTGTGGACAGCAGGATGGTTCAAGGCTCCCTCCAGTACCTGGTCAATTGGAGAGGATACGGGCCTGAGAAGAGGACTTGGGTACCCGCCCGGGATGTTCACGCCGGTATATTGCTCAGGAAGTTCCATCTTCGGTTCCCCAACAAGCCAGGCCCACCTAGGAAGGGTCCTGTGGCCCCTCATAAAAGGGGGGGTACTGTAAAGGATTTGCAAGACACAGGTTCTGTGTCGATTAACCCCAATCAGCCTTCATCAGCTCCAAGGTCTGCTAGAGTGACGCGATCTGTTACCAATCAGGCTTGCAGGCTGAGGAGAGGGAGAACCTATCACAGCCTGGCCTGATTGTTCTAGCTCCCGCCCTTGGTCTATTAATACCCTCACTTGCAGCATGTTCCTTGCCTGTGATTCTCTGGTTTCCTGGCTCTGCTATTCCTGCTATTTACCTATTGACCGCTGTAATTTATTGACCCTGGCTTGCCTGACTATTCCCCTGCTCTGTTTGCTACTACGTACTCTCCTGGTTTGATTCGGCTCATTCACAACTGCCTGTTGCTCACGGTTTTGCCGTGGGCAACTGCCCCTACTTCCCCCTTTGCTTCTGTGTGCCCTTGTCTTGTGTTGTCTGTCTTGCACTTACTGAGCGTAGGGACTGTCGCCCAGTTGTACGCCGTCACTTAGGACGGGCTGTGCAAGTATGCAGGGACTGAGTAGTGGGTAGATTAGGGCTCACCTGTCGTCTCCCTACCCCGATTCATTACACTAGTTTTCTTCAGACGCAGGCCATGTGAGATAAAAAAGCCTTGGAGGACACATTTAAGGGCCTCCAATTTATATGGGGCATAAGTTAAAGAGGATCTGTCACTAGTTTATTAATGCCCAATCTCCAAACTGATAGGCGCTGTCATGCTGATAAATCTAGTGAAAATGTTATCCCAAAATATTTATTATTTTAAAAGTTCTGAGCTTTTTTCTAAATAGGCAAATGAGGCTATGCTAGTTAAAGGGGCGGTAACGCTGCTCTTTCTCTGTGCGCGGTGTTTGTGTTGTCAGTATGACGCTGTCCAATCATCATGAAAAAGCTATTTCCCTTCGATTGCGCCGCGTGATATTAGCTTCAATTGCAAGTGTAATGGTGAAGATACTAATCTCCCTTTATATAGCAATTGTGGTCTGTCTGCATCCTGGTGTTTCAACCTGCTCCTGTATTAGTAAGTGGCCTTGCTTTGTGTGTTTTTTGAATTTATGTCCCTTTCTTGTTGTGATGATTTTTTATGTGGGGAGTGAAGTGGTTCAGTGTAGGGACTCGCAAAAAGGTGAGGACCCTTGACGTGGATTGTGAGCTTGCGTATTTTTGTAAAAATTTCAACTAATACCTCATATTTATCATGGACATTTTTTCAGGATGCAGCCAGGCCTTGTTAATGCTGGGGGAGAATAGTATGTCAGCGCGTGGTATAGTGCACCTGTTATGTGCTGGGCAGCCCGCCTGATGGAATACAATGGGCGTAACTAATAGGCTGTAAGCCAGCAGGGCGCATTATACACAGCCGTGCGACTGGAATACTTATAGAAGCCTTATCTCTGTTTAATGTCTATATTAACCCCTTCAGGACTGAGACATTTTTTTTATTCTTCACTTTCGTTTTTTTCTCCCCGCCTTCCAAGAGCCATAACTATTTAATTTTTCCATCAAAATAGTGGTGTGAGGGCTTATTTTTTGTGGGAGGAGTTGTAGTTTACATTGGTAGCATTTAACCCCTTCCCGCCGCAGCCCTTTTTCAGATTTTCATTTTTTCCTCCCCACCTTCCAAAAGCCACAACTTTTTTATTTTTCCGTCGATATAGTCCTATGAGGGCTTGATTTTTGCGGGACTATTGTCTATTTTTTGTAGTTTTTTGTAGCACCATTTATTGTGCCATATAATGTAGTAGGAAATGGGAAAAAAAATATGTGTGGGGTAGAAAATGAAAAAACAGCGATTCCTCCATTGATTTTTGCGCTTCGTTTTTACGAAATGCATTGTGTAATTAAAACAACATGTTAACTTTATTCTGTGGGTCAATATGATTACGGCGATACCAAATATATATAGTTTTTTCGCACGTCGAGGCGCAGTACACCAAGTAAGTTCTATTGTAACTGACTTATGTCTACAGCTAAAAGTTACCATTTTATGTACCTCTTCCTGTGTATGATGCCGAATCACTCCGATATAGAATATTCTTTTTAGTTTATTGAGTACTTATAATTTGCATGTGCTTTGAAATGTTCATTTCTTTTACGTTATCCTTGCATACTCAATCCTGGCTGGATGTTCAGTACAGACCAATGCCTTGACTTTGCATTTCTACTATATCGGCTTATTTTTGCAGAATATTTTTACCTGCGCATCAAACAAGGTTTTTTATGCTGTAGATAATATCTAGCGTATACATACCTCTGCTTATCAAACATAGCGATGTACTCTGTTTCATTGTTGACATCACCGTCTTTTTGATATATTCTGTCTATATTTATATTTACATGTATGTAATATTCATGCTTTTGCTTTTAAGATAAATACATTTTATATATGTTAATCCTTCTGGTCTTCAGGCTCCTAATTGATTAGTTTTTGGTCTAATATATATTGAGGAGTTTAACCACCATAACAGTGTTATGGACTTTAAATGAGTATAAGTAAAAACCTAAGTGTAAAAAATAACATTTATTTTGTGTCGCCAAATTCTGAGAGCCATTACTTTTTTATTTTTCCGTCGATTAAGTGGTATGAGGGCTAATTTTTTTGTGGGATAACCTGTAGTTTTTTAACGACACCATTTTGGGGTACATGAGACGTTTTGATCACTTTTTATTTCATTTTTTTGTGTAAGATGAGGTGACCAAAACGGAGCAATTCTGGCGTTTCCATTTTTTTTCCGGCGTGCACCGTGCGGGTTAAATAATGCTATATTGTAATAGTTCAGACTTTTTCGGATTGGGCGATACCAATTATGTTTATTTATTTATTTATTTATTTTTACTATGCTCTAGGGGGGAAAATCGGAAAAGGTTTTTTTTTTTAATTTTTAATATTTTAATTTTTTTTACATAAAAAAAACCTTTATTTTACTAATTGTAACTTTTTTTATTACCCTAAGGAACTTCAACCAGCCGTCATTAGATCACTTGCACTATATACTGCAATACTAATGTATTGCAGTATATCGTGATTCTGACAGGCATCTATTAAGCCCTGCCGGAGACAGCGCTTAATAGGAGCACAAAGATGGCAGACTTGGGGGCCTTCATTAGGCCCCCAGGCAGCCATAGCAACCATCAACACTTCGCGATTGCATTGCGGCGGGCGCGATGAGCTGTTAGAGGGAGTCGCTGCCCTCTTTCTAACTATTTAAACGCCGTGGTCGATATTGACAGTGGCATTTTACGAATTAAACGAGCGGGATCACGCTCGAGCGGGATCGCGCTCGAGCGGGATCCTGCTCGTTACTCTGAAGTGTCGGCTGTAACATACAGCCGACACCTGCATCGTATGGAGCGGGTTCACTCCGTGAACCCGTTCCATACTTCCCCTACCCGACTTTGGCGTATGGATACGACAAATGTCCGGAAGGGGTTAAAGTACCATATAATGTACTGGGAAACTGAAAATAAATGTATTTGCGGGCTGAAATTGGAAAAAACTGTGATTCCTCTATTGGATTTGAGTTTTGTTCTTACAGCTTTCACCGTGCGGTAAAAACGACAACTTAACTTTATTTTGTGGCTCAATACGATTACGGTGATACCAAATTTCTATAGGTTTTTTTATATTTTACTCCTTTTTTTTAAACCCTTTATTTGGAAAGAAATTGATATGAGAAAAAAGTGCATTCTCCCACATGTGGGAAAAGGTTTGGCTTCGCAGAGACATAATATCAGTATAAAAATAAACAGTTTAATGTGAAGTGAAAGATAACCATATGAGCGCATTTATTTTGTTGTACTATTAAGTAATCATGTCCAATTAACAAAAGATAGTATTCTCGTATAAAGCATAAAAGGAAACTCTTTAAACCACAGTGCAGTCTACTGTATAGAATGTGCTAATACCAATATGGGTTTATGTACAGCGTTATGAAATAGGCTTCCCAAAGGAAGTCACATCAGGACCAGCCTGACCATTGAGTATTATACTTTGGGAGCTTATTTTCCAAGGTGCTAACAATTCTTTCAAACTCTTGTATCTCTTTAATTTTTTTAAGTGTCCACAAAAATGGAATAGTTGGGGATTTCCAGTTTATGGCTATGGTGCATTTAGCGGCAGATAAAATATGTGAGATTAGCTTTCTATTATTCTTGGGTACATCAGGGATGTCCACATTCAACAATGCCAACCAGGGAGATAATTGTATTTGCAAGTGCAGTTTAGAGGTAATTAAGCATTCTATTATTTTCCAGTGAGCGTGTGCCACTGGGCAGAAACGCGAAATGTGGGCCATGGTGCCTCTTTCTCCACAATTTCTGAAGCAGGTGTTAGGACTTCATGGAAAAGTTTGGCCAATTTGTCAGGTGTGAGATACCATCTTGTTAATATTTTATAAGACGTTTCCTTAAAGTTGTTCGATAAGGAAGCAGCAGCTGTTCTATCAAATATTTGCTGCCATGAGGTCGTATCAAGTAGTGTACCTATTTCTCTCTCCCAGGTCACCATATATGATGTGGAACCCAGGTATGTTTGGCTTCTAAATTGTGAGTACAGTGCTGAGATAAGCCCTTTTTCCATGGGCGAAAAGTGATTTAGAATAATGTTAGAGTGGAATGAAATTTGATCTGGAAAGGAAATTGGATATTTGAAGGCAACGAAAATATTCCCTAAGTGGGATTTGAAGTTCCTGTCGAAGGGTCTCAAAGGGAAGAGGCCTACCATCTGTACACAACTTAGGAAAGGAATTGAGCACGACATGGTCCACCGTTGAAAATCTCCCGGATGTAATCCGGGTGGAAAATTTGGATTAAGTAAAAGCGGTTGTAATGAGGACGGGTGTCAGATGAGTTTAAACTTTTCTCGACATGCGAGCCAGAGAGTCAGAGAGTGTTTGACAATTTTCTTAGTCACCCTAGGTATATGAGATTTAAGTTCAGAAGACCACATCAGAGCCCCAAAGGAAGAAGGGGATTTAGTAAGTGATTCAAACAAAACCCATTAAACAGCAGAAGGATTACAGTTCCAAGCAGCAATTTGAGATAGTTGTGAAGCATAGTAATATAATTTTAAGTCAGGAAGACTAAGTCCTCCTCTAGAGGCCGAGTGATGTAAAGTAGATTTACCTACTCTTGGACCATGGTTTGCCCATAAAAATTTATTCAATAGTCGCTGTACAGTTACAGTGGAGGAAATAAGTATTTGATCCCTTGCTGATTTTGTAAGTTTGCCCACTGTCAAAGTCATGAACAGTCTAGAATTTTTAGGCTAGGTTAATTTTACCAGTGAGAGATAGATTATATTAAAAAAAAAAAAGAAAATCACATAGTCAAAATTATATATATTTATTTGCATTGTGCACAGAGAAATAAGTATTTGATCCCCTACCAACCATTAAGAGTTCAGCCTCCTCCAGACCAGTTACACGCTCCAAATCAACTTGGTGCCTGCATTAAAGACAGCTGTCCTACATGGTCACCTGTATAAAAGACTCCTGTCCACAGACTCAATTAATCAGTCTGACTCTAACCTCTACAACATGGGCAAGACCAAAGAGCTTTCTAAGGATGTCAGGGACAAGATCATAGACCTGCACAAGGCTGGAATGGGCTACAAAACCATAAGTAAGATGCTGGGTGAGAAGGAGACAACTGTTGGTGCAATAGTAAGAAAATGGAAGACATACAAAATGACTGTCAATCGACATCGATCTGGGGCTCCATGCAAAATCTCACCTCGTGGCGTATCCTTGATCCTGAGGAAGGTGAGAGCTCAGCCGAAAACTACACGGGGGGAACTTGTTAATGATCTCAAGGCAGCTGGAACCACAGTCACCAAGAAAACCATTGGTAACACATTACGCCGTAATGGATTAAAATCCTGCAGTGCCTGCAAGGTCCCCCTGCTCAAGAAGGCACATGTACAGGCCCGTCTGAAGTTTGCAAATGAACATCTGGATGATTCTGAGAGTGATTGGGAGAAGGTGCTGTGGTCAGATGAGACTAAAATTTAGCTCTTTGGCATTAACTCAACTCGCCGTTTTTGGAGGAAGAGAAATGCTGCCTATGACCCAAAGAACACCGTCCCCACTGGCAAGCATGGAGGTGGAAACATTATGTTTTGGGGGTGTTTCTCTGCTAAGGGCACAGGACTACTTCACCGCATCAATGGGGGAATGGATGGAGCCATGTACCGTCAAATCCTGAGTGACAACCTCCTTCCCTCCACCAGGACATTAAAAATGGCTCGTGGCTGGGTCTTCCAGCACGACAATTACCCGAAACATACAGCCAAGGCAACAAAGGAGTGGCTCAAAATGAAGCACATTAAGGTCATGGAGTGGCCTAGCCAATCTCCAGACCTTAATCCCATCGAAAACTTATGGAGGGAGCTGAAGATCCGAGTTTCCAAGCGACAGCCTCGAAATCTTAATGATTTTCAGATGATCTGCAAAGAGGAGTGGGCTAAAATTCCATCTAACATGTGCGCAAACCTCATCATCAACTACAAAAAAACGTCTGACTGCTGTGCTTGCCAACAAGGGTTTTGCCACCAAGTATTAAGTCTTGTTTGCCAAAGGGATCAAATACTTATTTCTCTGTGCACAATGCAAATAAATATATATAATTTTGACAATGTGATTTTCTGTTTTTTTTTTCCATATAATCTATCTCTCACTGGTAAAATTAACCTAGCCTAAAAATTCTAGACTGTTCATGTCTTTGACAGTGGGCAAACTTACAAAATCAGCAAGGGATCAAATACTTATTTCCTTCACTGTATATTCGTCCTCTGATCGCGTGGGCACTGCCAGTGTACACACACGATCAGCGGCAGGAGCGCGACTGTTATACACAGCCTGGCTCCTGCCGCAACTGCCGGAATCGAAGCGCGTTCCGATTCCGGCAGTTTAACCCATTAAATGCAATAGCGACAGCGACATCTAATGTGTTTGACAGAGGGAGGGAGCTCCCTCTGTTAAACCCATAGGCGCCCCCGCCAAGAAATCGCGGGGCGCCGTCGGGTTTCCATGACAGCCAGGGGCCTAACAAAGGCCCCCCAGGTCTGCCTTCAGCAAATGCCTGTTAGGCCATGTTGCCTGTTACACTGACAGGCAATAATGCTTTGATATACTAAGTATACCAAAGCATTATATATGCGATCAGTAGATCGCATAGTGAAGCCCCCTGGTGGGACTAAAAAAAAAATGTAAAGCAGTTAAATAAAGTTTGTGAAAAAAAAAAATTTACAGTCAAAATAAATTAAAACTTTTTGCCCAAAAAGTGGTTTTATTTAGTAAAAGTGTCAAAACAAATAACACATACACATATATGGTATCCCCACGATCATAACGACTTGAACAATAAAATGAACACAATAATTAAACCGCCGAATGAACGGTGTCCAAAAAACGCAAAAAGCAACGGCAACATTCTCTCTTTTCTCCCATTCCCCCCATAAAAAATGTAATAAAAGTTAATCTATAAGTCCTATGTACCCCAAAATAGTACTAATGAAAACTACACTTTGGCTCGCAAAAATCAAGCCCACATACGGCCACATTGACGGAACAATAAAAAAAGTTCCGGCTCTTGGAATGCGGCGATGCAAAAACAAGTAATTTTTTTCTAAAAGGGTTTTTATTGTGCAAACGTAGGAAAACATATAAAACCTATACATATTTGATATCCCTGTAATCGTGCCGGCCCATAGAATAAAGTTAACATGTTATAAACGGCGTAAATTTATAACGTGAAAATCAATGCTGGAATAGATGCTTATTTTCAATTCTCTCCTAAAATAAAGTTAATAAAAGTATAAAAGTGAATCAATATATTATAAGCATCTAAAAAATAGTACAATTGTAAAATACAACTCGTCCCGCAAAAACAAGCCCTTATACGGCTATGTCGACAGAATAAAAAAAAAGTTACGACTCCTGGAATGCGCCCGTGAAAAAACTAAAAATAATCCTTGGTCATTAACGCGCAAAATGGCCTGGTCATTAAGGGGTTAATTTAAACATGTGTGCAACTAAAGAGTAACCCTTAATATCGTGATTAAGACGAATGTTCTGTGCAAGAGGCTCCATGGCGAGTGCGAACAAGAGAGGGGAAAGTGGACAACCCTGTCGCGTCCTCTTTAGTATCTTAAAGTAGGGAGAATATTGTCCCAAAAATGTTACTCTATCTTGAGGTGAATGATACAGGGCTCTGATAGCTGTCAGATAGGGACCCACAATACCAAACTGATGTAGCACACTATATAAGTAGTCCCAGCTAATTGAGTCAAATGCTTTTTGAATGTCTAGGCTAATTGTTGTTTATGTTGTAATTGTTGTTTATGTAAGGAGGCGTGTAAAATAATATTGTGAGCCAGTCTAATGTTATCTGTTGGTTGTCGTGTATAAAGCCTGTTTGGTCTGTGTAAATTAATGTTGTCATGTATGGTGCGAGTCTGATTGCAAGTATTCTTGTAAACAGCTTGTAGTCGACATTAAGTACCGCGATAGGACGAAGATTATTACAATCAAACTCATCTTTGACTGGTTTTGGAATCAAGGATATATTAGCATTAGAGAATTCCGAAGGGGGTATGTCCCCATTCATAAGTGTGTTGAAGTAGGTAGTCAAGTGAAGAGTCAGAATTTGAGAATTATTTTTATAATAAAGGGGCGGTATAGCCATCAGGGCCTTGGCTTTTGGAAGAAGAAAGTGACTTGATGCCTCCAGTGACCTCATCGGATGTGATCTGGGCATTAAGTTTTTTTCTGGGCTTCTTCTGTTAGAGAAGGAAGTGATTGGGCAATCAACCAATTGAGCAGGTTGGAAGTATTCAATGAGGGGGTCGTGTCATATAGAGAGATACAAAATTGGCTCATGGTATCCAGTATGTGAAGGAGATTTGTGGTGAGGGTTCCCTGGGTGTTATGAGGTTGGTATATCTGTTTACCTCTAATGTGGGAGTTCAATTTATGTGCAAACATGGATGTAGCTTTATTGGAGTAAGCATATAGCTTTGCTTTACCCCACCTGAGTGCTCTTTCAGCCTTATTCTCCTCTAAAACCCTGAGAGAAGAACGTGTCTCTTGAATTTGAGATCGTAATAATGTGGTAGGATTATTAATATATTTACGTTCCAGTCTGGTAAGGATTAGCAAAAGTGTATTAATAAGTTGCATTTTCTCTTTTTTAAGTTTTGAACCTTGAGTCATTAGAATTCCACGTATTACGGCTTTATGTGCCAAACATATATAAATGGGAGATGAGTCCAGTTGTGTATTGGTGGTGAAATAGTCCTGAAGGGAGTTAGTAAGCATAGTGAAAACTTCAGTGTGTTACAAGAGTATCATTCAAACTCCAGGGCGGTTTACGTGTGTTGTGAATGATACATACATGTAAGGTATGAATATTATGATCAGACCAAGCACTTTGTGTATAAGCTGTAGTATGAGGTCTAGTCACAAGATGCGAAGATGTTAAAATGTAGTCTGTCCTAGAGTAACTATCGTGAACCGTAGAGTAAAAAGGAATACTATCTGTTGAGGGGATGATCTTGTCTCCATAGATCTACCAGAGATAATTGTTTCATATTGTAAATAAAGGATTTTGTGGCTGACGGTGAAGAGGTGTTGGAATTACTTCTATCCCTTTGTGCATTCATTACTATGTTAAAGTCGCCCCCAAGGATTATATAAGAGTCTTAGAATTTTTCTAGTTGTCGATAGAAACTACTAAAGAAGGTAGCTGCGGATGTATTGGGTGCATAGACCGATGCAAAAATGATACGCTGTCCTGCTAACTGGCCTTTGAGGATAATGTATCTGCCATCTCGGTCTAGAATAGAGTCTGTTACCATACTCCTGGGAGATGCCGGCACTCACTTCCTGCTTCAGAGACTGTCTCCCGCAGGGCGCCCGCACGTGCATGGCCTTAAAAGGCCAGTGCGCGCACAATTGCAGGTAATCTGCAATCAGTCCAGAATGATGCTGGACTATAAAAAGGGCTCTGCCCTTTTGCTCATTGCCTGAGCATTGTTGTATACCTAAAGTTTGTCTTGCAAATGGTCTCCTAGTGTTTTCCAGTTCCCAGTGTTACCCGTTCCGGCCGCCTGTACCCTGTATCCCATGCTACCGTGCCTCTGTGTCATCTAGAGTTGAAGTCGAGCTGTGTCTTCTGCTGCATCTGCTGTGTTACACCCACCGGGTGCCTGTCTGCTGCCGGAGCCTTATCTTAAGCCTGAATCATCGCTACTGTCTACATTGCCACAGGTACCATTTCTGGACTATAGACATTGTATTGTACCTGGTTGGCCAGCTGCCTATCTGCTACGCGGTACGGCCCAGTGGGTCCACACCCCGCACCGTGACAATAAACAATGGCTAGATCTCTTATCTTGACTTTTTCAATGACTTTTCAATGTCTTTTGTTGTGTGATATCACGTTGCAGCAAGTTATCAGAATCAAGTTAAAGATCGCTACATCTGTAGCTGCACTTAGTAAGAACAAAAATTGTGTAGTTAAATGTTGTAACAAAGTAGCAATAATGGAAGTTGTCTAAGTGCCATCCACAATACCCCAGAAGGGTTTCTAAATATCTAACTTTCCCTGCCGAGTGAACCCAGTGCCTGTTAAATAAGGCCCTGAGGATGCTCATCAGAGTCATCAACACTAATAAGGGGGTGGTCACAGTGACCTTGGCTGACCCACCACATTACTAGATACATAAAGAAATTTTGCGTATGTTGAAAGACAGGGTAGAATAAAAATTTACAAAAGTAAATTTACCAAAACGGTGCAACATTTGCAGTCCAACTCCTCTTTTCCACAGGTGCAATAATGGAGTGATGCGATGGGGCTATATCCGATACCAATTATGTATAGTTTTTTTATTTTTTTTTAGGATTTTTCCCATAATAAAAGACTTATTATGGGAAAAAAGGCAGTTTAGCTTTTTTTTTTTTAATTGAAACTTGTGTGTTTTTATTGTTTTGCAACATTTTTATTAACTTTTTTAACTTTTTGACTTGTCCCACTAGGGCACTTGAGGGCCTGATGTCCCAATCGCTACTGTAATACACTGCACTACATACGTAGTGCAGTGTATTAGCGCTGTCAGTTACTCACTGTCAGCAAGCCTATGAGGACCCGCCGGAGGCGTGTCCTCATTGGCTTCTGTACAAGGCAGACATGGACGCCAATATTTGGCCTCCGATTGCCATAGCAACCCAGCAATTGTGACACTGGGTTACCGGTCGGGTTAAAACCCATCAGATGCTATGTTCTATTGAACGCAGCATCTGAGGGGTTAATCGGCCGGATCAGAGAATAGCTCCGGTACTGTCAGTTACAGGATGGTGCCAGCTGTATAATATAGCTGTCACCCCACGGTAATGGTGCCGGCTCTGCTTCTAAGCCCGCCCCATCACTGCAACGTAACTGTACTGCGGTTTGCGGGAACATCTTCCTGACAGCGCCGTATATATATGACGGATGTCAGGAAGGGGTTAAAAATAGATTTTAGAAATAGAAGTGAAAATAATTTATGGAAACCGATAGTAACTCCCTTAGGCCTCATGCACACGACCGTATTTTTTCACACCCGTAAATACTGGCGTAAATACGGGTCCGGTGTCACACGTATTCCACCCGTTTTGCACCAGTATTTACGAACCCGTGCTCGTAAATATGGGTCCGGTGTCACACGTATTCCACCCGTATTTACGAGCACGTTTTGGCAGCAAAATAGCACTGCACTAATCGGCAGCCCCTTCTCTCTATCAGTGCAGGATAGAGAGAAGGGACAGCCTTTTCTGTAATAAAAGTTAAAGAAATTCATACTTACCCGGCCGTTGTCTTGGTGACGCGTCCCTCTCTTCACATCCAGCCCGACATCCCTGGATGACGCGGCAGTCCATGTGACCGCTGCAGCCTGTGATTGACCTGTGATTGGCTGCAGCGGTCACATGGCCTGAAACGTCATCCAGGACGTCGGCCCGGATGTCGAGAGGGACGCGTCACCAAGGCAACGGGCGGGAGACCGGACTGGAGAAGCAGGAAGTTGTCGGTAAGTATGAACGTCTTTTATTTTTTACAGGATAGGGGATACATGTCTTTTGTTTATGGCAGAGCGGGGAGATACCTCCCCGCTCTGCCATAGTTTTCATTGTAGTCCCGGCGGTAGTTACGCCACTGGGCTGTGGCCTGCAGACCGGGTAGTCCCCTGACCTCGCCTCACCTCGCAACGCTCCCGTAATCACGGGTGAACACACGGAGCCACCCATGATTACGGGAGCCCCATAGACTTCTATGGGATGCCCGTGCCGTTATTACGGCATGAAATAGGGCATGTTCTATCTTTTTTAACGGCACGGGTACCTTCCCGTGAGCAAACGGGAAGGTACCCGTGGCTAACAGAAGCCTATGAGCCCGTTATTGCGGGTCGTAATAACGACCCGCAATAACGGGTGTTTTTACGGTCGTGTGCATGAGGCCTTAGACGCACTCTGTGGGTTGGTGCTATGGCACCAAACAGGCTAGTACCTCTTGTGACAGGAAAGGGTGTTAGATGATTGAAAATGTGTGGAGAACTTACGCTTGTGTGCGGAATAAAGACAGCTACAATAATATTATCTTTCAATGTGCAAATATTTATAAACCTGGACTATCTATCGATCGAACGAACGAACGAACGAACGAACGAACGAACGAACGAACGATCGATCGATATATCTATCTATCTATCTATCTATCTATCTATCTATCTATCTATCTATCTATCTATCTATCTATCTATCTATCTATCTATCTATCTATCTATCTATCTATCTATCTATCTATCTATCTATCTATCTCTCACATTCCATTAACAAGTATGCCATTATATTTGTATAAGTGCATGCTGATATCAGAATGCACCAGTTATGCAGAGATGAGCAATCATACATACTATAGGTGTCAGTGGCGGATTAAGTAGACCATAGGCCCTGGACTGTTACCCAAACCTTTCCCCTCCTTCTCCACCGCCACCCTGCCGCGGCGTAACTAGTGTTTAACACTACATTTTTGAGCAAGCATCAACAATTGGGTGTTACGATTTCCCTTGTCACAGGGCTGTGTCCCTACATACTGACAGTCTCCAACCATCGCTGACAGTATGACACTGTGCAGGGACACATCCTCCTGATAAGGGGATTGGTAACATGCATTTGTCTATCAGTCCTGGACCGCACACATACTTTTTGTGAAGTACAAGGATTTCCTATAATAAACATGTCAGGAGAGGTAACAGATTCTCTATAAATCTAGTGACTCACAGATGATGACATCTCAGATTCAAGTAGTTTTTTCCTCTTTGCTTCTTCTTCCGGTCCAGACTTCATGACGATTTCTACCGGGCATGATCCATATTTCTGCAGAATTTTCCTCTCAGATGTCTGCGGCTCCTTTTCCTTTTCACACCTATAAACGAAGATAAAATTATCATGATGCCACACATTGTGCCCCTGAATATAATTGTGTCAAACACTGTAAAGTAAAGCACCCCATACATGGTGCCCCCTGTAGATAGTGCCACACACAGCCCCCTGTAGATAACACCACATACAGCCCCCTGTAGAAAGTGCCACTCACAGCCCCTGTAGATATCATCACACCCCCTATAGATAGCACCACACACCTCCCCTGTAGATAGTGCCACACACACCCCCTGTAGATTGCATCACACACCCCCGGTGTAGATAGCGCCCCACAGCCCCCCTGTAGATAGCATCACACCCCCACTGTAGATAGCGCCACACACACACACCCTGTAGATAGCATCACACAGCCCCCTGTAGATAGCATCACACAAACCCCCTGTAGATAGCGCCACACTGCCCCCTGTAGATAGCATCACACAAACCCCCTGTAGATAGCGCCACACAGCCCCCTGTAGATAGCATCACACACACGCCCCTGTAGATAGATTCACACAGCCCCCTGTAGATAGCGTCACACACACCCCTGTAGAAAGCGCCAACCACAGCCAGCTGTAGATAGTGCCACACACAGCCCCCTATGGATAGCATCACACACAGCCCCCTGTAAATAGTGCCACTCACAGCCCCCTGTAGATAGTGCCAAACACAGCCCCCTGTAGATAGCGCCACACACAGCCCCAGGTAGATAGCGCCAAACACAGCCCCCCTGTAGATAGCGTCAAACACAGTCACCTGTAGATAGCACCACCCCCCTGTAGATAGCACCACACCCCCCTGTATATAGCGCGCCACTTATCCCCCTTAGATAGCGCCACACACAGCCCCCTGTAGATAGCGCCACACAAAGCCCCCTGTAGATAGCATCACACAGCCCCCTGTAGATAGCATCACAAAAAACTCCTGTAGATAGCAGCACACAGCCCCCTGTAGATAGAATCACACAGACTCCTGTAGATAGCGTCACACACATACACACCCCTGTAGATAGCGCCACACACAGCCCCCTATAGATAGCATCACACATAGACCCCTGTAGATAGCATCACACCCCCACTGTAGATAGCGCCACACACACACACACCCTGTAGATAGCATCACACAGCCCCCTGTAGATAGCATCACACAAACCCCCTGTAGATAGCGCCACACTGCCCCCTGTAGATAGCATCACACAAACCCCCTGTAGATAGCACCACACAGCCCCCTGTAGATAGCATCACACACACGCCCCTGTAGATAGATTCACACAGCCCCCTGTAGATAGCGTCACACACACCCCTGTAGAAAGCGCCAACCACAGCCAGCTGTAGATAGTGCCACACACAGCCCCCTATGGATAGCATCACACACAGCCCCCTGTAAATAGTGCCACACACAGCCCCCTGTAGATAGTGCCAAACACAGCCCCCTGTAGATAGCGCCACACACAGCCCCAGGTAGATAGCGCCAAACACAGCCCCCCTGTAGATAGCGTCAAACACAGTCACCTGTAGATAGCACCACCCCCCTGTAGATAGCGCCACACCCCCCTGTATATAGCGCGCCACTTATCCCCCTTAGATAGCGCAACACACAGCCCCCTGTAGATAGCGCCATACAAAGCCCCCTGTAGATAGCATCACACAGCCCCCTGTAGATAGCATCACAAAAAACTCCTGTAGATAGCAGCACACAGCCCCCTGTAGATAGAATCACACAGACTCCTGTAGATAGCGTCACACACACACCCACCCCTGTAGATAGCGCCACACACAGCCCCCTATAGATAGCATCACACATAGACCCCTGTAGATAGCACCACACACAGCCCCCCTGTAGATAGCACCAAACACAGCTCCCTGTAAATAGCGCCACACCCCCCCCCCCCCCGTAGATAGCGCCACACACAGCCCCCTGTAGATAACGACACACACTGCTCCCTATAGATAGCATCACACACAGCCCCCTACAGATACCATCACACACCCGGTGTAGATATAGCCAAACACACACACCCCTGTAGATAGTGCCACACACCACCCCTGTAGATAGCATCACATACAGCCCCTTATAGATAACATCACACACATCCACCCGTAGATAGCATCACACACACACTAGTAGATAGCGCCACACACAGCCCCTGTAAATAGCATCACACACAGCCCCCTATAGATAGCATTCGCAAACAGCCCCCTACAGATAGCATCACACACATCACCCCATAGAAGGCATCACACACCCCCCTGTAGACAGTGCCACACACCCTTTATAGATAGCATCACACACAGCGCCCCTGTAGACAGTATCACACACACCCCCCTGTAGACAGTGCCACACATAGCCCCCTGTAGATAGTGCCACACACAGCCCCCTGTAGATAGCGCCACACACAGCCCCCTGTAGATAGCGCCACCCAGCCCCTCTGTAGATAACGCCACACACACCCCCTGTAGATAGCGCCACCCCCCCCGTTAATAGCGCCACACACAGCCCCCTGTATATAGCACCATGCACTGCTCCCTATAGATAGCATCACACACGGCCCCACAGCCCCCTACACATACCATCGCACACACACACACACACACAGTGTAGATAGTGCCACACACACCCCCTGTAGATAGTGCCCCCCCCTGTGGATACCACCACACACAGCTCCTTATAGATAGTGCCACACACAGCCCCCTGTAGATAGCGCGACATACAGCCCCTATAGATAGTGCCACATACAGCCCCTGTAGATAGTGCCACACACATCCCCCTGTAGATAGCATCACACACAGCCCCCGATAGATCGCATCACACACAGCCCCCTACAGATAGCATCACACACATCCCTCCATAGATAGCATCACACACACCCCTGTGGATAGCGCCACACACAGCCCCCTGTAGATAGCACCACCCGACTCCTCTGTAGATAGCTCCACACACACCCCCTGTAGATAGCGCCACACAGACCCCCTGTAGATAGTGCCCCACACACAGCCCACCTGTAGATAGCGCCACACACAGCCCCCTGTAGATAGCGCCACCCAGCCCCTCTGTAGATAACGCCACACACACCCCCTGTAGATAGCGCCCCCCCCCCCCCCCGTTAATGGCGCCACACACAGCCCCCTGTATATAGCACCACACACTGCTCCCTATAGATAGCATCACACACGGCCCCACAGCCCCCTACACATACCATCGCACACACACACAGTGTAGATAGTGCCACACACACCCCCTGTAGATAGCGCCCCCCCCTGTGGATACCACCACACACAGCTCCTTATAGATAGTGCCACACACAGCCCCCTGTAGATAGCGCGACATACAGCCCCTATAGATAGTGCCACATACAGCCCCTGTAGGTAGTGCCACACACATCCCCCTGTAGATAGCATCACACACAGCCCCCGATAGATCGCATCACACACAGCCCCCTACAGATAGCATCACACACATCCCTCCATAGATAGCATCACACACACCCCTGTGGATAGCGCCACACACAGCCCCCTGTAGATAGCACCACCCGACCCCTCTGTAGATAGCTCCACACACACCCCCTGTAGATAGCGCCACACAGACCCCTTGTAGATAGTGCCCCACACACAGCCCACCTGTAGATAGCGCCACACACAGCCCCCCTGTAGATAGCCCCCACACACACAGTCCCCCCACGCAGTGCTTCCCTTCTTGTTTATAGTGTAACACAGCACTACCCCCTGTTATATAGTGTCACACAGAACTACCCCCCTTGTATATAGTGTCACACAGCACTACCCCCCCCCCCCCTTGTATATAGCGTCACACAGCATTAGCCCCTCCCAAAAAACAAATAAAATTAAAAATATTTTACTTACCTTGCCACGTTCCCATGACGGACGGAGCGCTACACATCCTCTGGGTGGGACACGTGCGTAGACCAACGTGATGCAGTGATTTCATTATGACGGACTGCGCTGGGAGTCTTCCCAGCGCCTTATAGGCTGCAGGCCTAACATGGCCTGCAGCCTATAATATTCTCTTGTATTTACATCCTAAGGACGCAAATACAAGTGAATGTGGCTGTCGTTAGCACCGGGACCCCCTCCGGTGCTAGCGACGCCACCATGCATGAGGGGGCCGGTGCGGTCATGTGCGGTGAAGGTGATAGAGATGTCTTACCTATTGGTGTGGTGAAGGTATGCCAGACAAGCACCCCGAGAAGAAGGCTATTTATGTGAAACGCTCGTCGGGGCGCTTGTCTGGCATACCTTCACCACACCAATGGGTAAGACATCATTATCTAGTTACAAACCTATGACTTAGTGTCCCAAATTTGGGGCCTTACTGATGTGGGCCTTGACTTTACTGCATTTAAAACACTTATAGGTGATCTTACCTTAGATCTTATACCTCCTTCCTCTGTGGAACTATCCCCATTATTTTGTATATACAATTATGTGCAACATTTTGCAGATACTATAGAGTGCACACTGGTTTACATATGGACAAGCACAAACATTAGGCGGGAAAAATATGATGATAAACACTTAAATTATCAAGGAGATGAACATTAAAAAAAATGGGAATTAGTATGGCTGTCTCCTTAAAAGCTTGTTGTTCTAGCAGCATCATTACATTTTGATTATTTTCAAAGGAAGTCAATATTTTCAGGTAAAAAAAAAAAATTGCACTTAAATTGGCTTCAATTGTAGATCACAAAACAATTGTAAAACCCATTCTTCCTTCATTATTTTGATTATCTTTTTTCTGCAATGATTTCTTGTGACAGACAACATGGTGCTTTGAGTGTGACCTTAGAAAGTAGCAGCATAAGAACATACTGAAATTAACAGCTTTCAAAAATAGGGTGTGAGTTTGAGACGCAGTCAGAACACGACTTACGAAAAATCAATCATGTTTCAATCATTAGCATTAATGGGAAAATTACATCTAGTTCGCTGTGTGAGCCTGTAAAGCATTACACCCAGCTGTTAATTTGGCATATCTATGGGGGAAAAAAGTCATAGAACTAAAAATAAAGCCTGAAAAGTTGTTGAAACAAATATGATTAGTATTAGAAAAAATATACGCATGACAACCCTAATTTCTTGACACCTTTTAACTGGTTGCCGACACAGGACGAGTATGCTCGTCCTGAGCAGCGAGCACTTCGCATACGTCTGTGCCGTCTCTGTGTGTGCGATCGAGAGCGGGGCAACGGCTGTAATACACAGCCACGGCCCCGCTCTGACAGCGAAACATCTTCTCTCCGCTGTTAACCCTTTGAACGCCGCGATGACAGCTGATCGCGGCGTTCAAGGAGAGGGGACTGCACGTTGATCGCGTCACAGAAAATAACTGTGACGCGATCGAACCCCACAACTCATATGGCCAGACAGCCCAGGGTCCAGTGAAGGACCCCAGGGCTGTCTGAACATATTTCCTGTTGTTAGGGCATACTGAGGTATGCCCTAACAACTGCCTGTGTACGATCAGTAACAGGCTAATGTACTGGCATATAGATCTATGCCAGTACATTACAGTTACAAAATAAAAATCAAAATGATAAATCCCTTTATGGGATTAAAAAAAAAAGTTAAATGAATGTAAAAAAAAATAATGGTAAATAAATAAATAAAAAGTAAATAAAATACACAGAAACACAAATTTTTTATAATAAATAAACTTTTTAAAATATAAGTCCCAAAACATGAAATAATATAGACATATTTGGTATCGCCACGACCGTAACAACCTGTACAACAAATGTATAACATTATTTATGATGATCGGTGTATGGTGTAAAAAAAAAATAATTAAAACTGCTGCACAACTGCTTTTTTTCTGCATTTTAATCTAATTAAAAATTTATAGAAATTAAACGATAATGTATTTGTACCAAAAAATGGTACGTACATAAAGTACAACTCGTCCCGCAAAAAACAAAGTCTCATACAACTACGTCGTACAAAAAATAAAAGCGTTATGAGCGTCGGGATGCAAAGAGGGAAATATAAAAAAAATTGCTCTGTCCTCAAGGCTAAAATTGGCCGTGTCCTTAAGGGGTTAATTGTAGATTGGATTGCAGCTCATTGCCATGCATTCAACAAGATATGACTGTCTGTTAATAATGCACAGAAAGCTTGAGATCACAGGGCATTAAAAATCACAATTTGCTCAAAAACAGTTTTATTTTCCAGTCGTCTTGGCCACATTCAAAAATGTAGATATAAATCCCTTATGTTATCTATTTCTTAGATAATAATTTGCTTGAAGGAAACCTGTCACCAGCATTTCATCTATTAAACCAGCAATACCAGGTGGAAGTGGGTGCAAAACCTATAATTATCTTGTAAGTAGCTCTGTACCTTCAGTATTCCATTTTTTTAGTGTTCCCACACCGTATGCTAATGAGCATAAAAGAGTCATATCTTCGTTTGAAAAGTCATATCTTCATTCCTCAAGCCTTTCCGAGTTTACCCAGCCTCTTTACTTTTGATTGACAGCCCCTTGTCTCCCCACCAGCACACACGAAATCCCGCTCGATGTAGTGTTCTGGTGCGTGCGCACAACAGGAGACCATAGCGGGGCAAGTGTAGTAGCTAGATTTGAGGCCTGGACGAAGCAGGGAAGGGTGTCAGACCATACATGACGGGCGCATGTGCACTATCTCAGACGAGATTTCAGCATTCAGGACGGGCCAGTTTTCGGCAGTGGACGGGCATAAAAAGAGGTACGAACGAGATTGCTGGATTATTACCATAAAAGGTGTGAAATGTTTGCAGACCGTTAGGGCGGGTTCACACATGGCGGAATTTCACTTAAATTCCGCTGCGGACACTCCGCAGCGTTAATCCGCAGCGGAGCCGTTTCTCCATTGACTTTCACTTTAATTTAGCAGTGTTCGTTTACACGATGCGTACAATTCCGCTGCGGAGCATAGGCTGCGGAGCGGAATTTGGTGTCCGCAGCATGCTCTGTCTGTTGCGGAGCAGTGGCGGACTGGTTGCGGACTCATGGCGGAATTTCTCCATTGACTTCAATGGAGAGTCAAAATTCCGCAATGAAGTCCGCAGATCTTATGTGTGCTGCGGAGCGTATTGTTTTTACTACCATGACATTTCTTCATTCTGGCTGGACCTATGTATTTCTAGGTCTACAGCCAGACTGAGGAAGTCAATGGGGCTCCCGTAATGACGGGAGCGTTGCTAGGAGACGTCTGTAAATAGTCACTGTCCAGGGTGCTGAAAGAGTTACGCGATCGGCAGTAACTGTTTCTGCACCCGGGACAGTGACTACCGATCTCAATATACATGTATCTGTAAAAAAAAATATAAGTTCTTACTTACCGAGAACTCCCTGCGTCTGTCTCCAGTCCGGCCTCCCAGGATGACGTTTCAGTGTAAGTGACGGCTGCAGCCAATCACAGGCCAAGCACAGGCTGCAGCGGTCACATGGACTGGAGCGTCATCCAGGGAGGTCGGGCCGGATGCCGAAAGAGGGACGCGTCACCAAGACAACGGGCGGTAAGTATGAATTTCTTTGACTTTCACTAGGGAAAGTGCTGTCCCTTCTCTCTATCCTGCACTGAATAGGGAGAAGAGAAGCACTTTTCCTGCAGTCCGCAGCGGCCAGTCCGCATCAATTTTCTGCACATTTTGTGCAGATCCGCTGCAGAATCTGCAACGCAGATTCTGTGCGGCATTGATGCGGACAGTTGCGGAGGAATTCCGCCATGTGTGGTCATGCCCTTATTTACAGTTGGAGGAGGAGTTTAGGCGAGGGGATACCGGTAATGAACTTTTGACAGCAGCGGCCAGCGAGGGGTGAGTTGAGTTCAATAGGTGAAATGCTGGTGACAGGTTCCCTTTAATTTCCAAATTTTTCCTACACTGAGTAGATGGAGCATGAACGTCTCTGCTTCTCCGGAAGTATCTTCTGTTATCTTGTAACAATGTAAGCCAAAGTAACAATGTAGATTAGACAATGAGCACTGCACTGCAGAGGAGGACATACCATATGTATAATATGTACAGCTGCACAGAGGTCCTTAAAGGGTAATTAAACTTTCAAACAACTTGTCAGCACTGAGCTGCTTGGATTGTGATCGGAAAGCTGAGCAGTTGGTGTACGGGCTCAATAGAAAGTCACTGAGCAGGTACACCAACTCCTTAGCTTTCCGAGAAAAGCTGATCAGAAACTAAACGGCTCAGTGCTTACCCGAGCGCTTCTGACGCTTATTTTAGCGATTGGTGGGGATCTCAGTGCTCGGACCCCCACCGATCAAAACTTCTGACTTGTCACTATGACATGTCAGAAGTTTTCTTAAAAGTTTAGTTACCCTTTAACAACTTACCAACACTTCCATGCATAGTATGGGGCATATCTATTCCTAGACCTATTGCACAGGGACGCTTTGAACCCAAAGTCAGTTACCCCTACTGTATTTAGACCAGCTCAGTAAAATGCTATAAACAATCACTATGTCCATCTAACGCAAAATTAGCAAAAAATTATGCTAATAAGACTGTAACAAGACTTTGTGTGTGTGTGTGTGTGTGTGTGTGTGTGTGTGTGTGTGTGTGTGTGTGTGTGTGTGTGTGTTTGTGTGTGTGTGTTCATAAATGTCACAAGTGGGTCTCACTGATAATGCATGCAAAAAAAAAGAAAGCAATAAAAATGCTTCAAGCACTTGGCAAATTTTATAAATGTTTCTTAAAATGTAGAAAAAGTGTGCGTGAAAGAGGGAATAAGTTTGTTGACATTCTAGAACACAATAGTTCAGGAATTGCAGAAAATAAAACAGCAAGTAACATTCACATACAGTTTTCCAGCAAGATAAATGATTCTGTAAATCTGATTAAGAATGACCCCACATGCAGAGATATAAATATTCTGTTCCTATACAGAAAGGTGACATCTAGTGGAACATGAGTGAACTGCTTTTTCACCATAATACTGGTGGTGGCTTGTACTCTTGTTCTTAAATAATCTGGAAATTGGAAAATTGGAACTGCTAATGGATAATCTGTCCCTAACTGTGTTAGAAAACATCAATCTGTTACCTGACCAAAAAGAAAAAGAAAAAATTAACATGATTTATGATCATTTCAAAAGCCTCTTTATAGGTGAAAAAATTCAGATGAACAATTACATCACAACTTGTTAACAGATAATACCTAGAAGACATATACAGTATTCGATAATGTAACCCTCTACTCTAATTTATAATAAAAATAGAAGTTACAGAGGAGTTACTTAGTGATAAAAAAAACTATGGAACTATCTGATGAATTCTAATATCGATATAGTCTATAGCATGTAATACATTATTCCGTATAACATAGGCTTCAGCTGCTGAAGAACCTAATTTTTAAGGAAAAATTGGACCTTCCGGTTAATAACTGATTGAATTACATGATTTGCTTGTACTTCAATGTAAAGTTCTGCAGCAGGTGAGTTTTTATTACTATGGCAGCTAGAATGTGTCCTCCATCGACGTAATTATAGCCTTAGTGGCTGCTTTGGGGCCTAGAGGTTGAGAAGATTCAAAAACATTGTACCTTTTGTGGGAAATACCAAATTCGGGGCTTTTTGCTATCTAGCGCTACTATGTGAGTTCCATGATATATGGCACCAATAGCCATACCTTTAAATATTGCTGCTTATGCTGCTGTTTCCTGACATTAGGTGGTAGGAGCCAATGTCAAATTAGTATCGTGCCCTATGAATTCTATTTATGCCCCTGGTATCCCCATACATTGCAAATCACATCCAACTGCAAAAACCAGCCACAATGCCCTGCCAGTGCATAGCCGCAGCCACTATTTATTCTTCTATAGTAGCATTCATATTGGAGACTTCATGTGCTAGAAAATGCCACAGGCATGGAAAAAGGAACTTGCAGCAGAAGCAATCTGAACAAGGTGATTTCAGTCAGAAGAGATATAGTGCTACTCATCTATGCACAGTTAAGCGTTATATAAATATTAATTACAATTATACTATTATGTCAGCAGAAAAATTCCCTTGACATCTATTATATGTGTATTAATCTTATAGTTACAGTATGTCTATGTATAGAGCCATGAACCTGTGTGTCCATCACATTACTTGGACAGACTTTTATCCCCTGGAAGTAAACAATGACAGTTTCTATTAAATAACAGCAAGCAGAGCTCTTAAAAATAATTGATTTATTAGAAAATCGTTTAACTTTTCATTATAAAAATATATAACCTTTATTTGCTGAAACCATAATAGCTTTTTTCACAGTTTTTGTAACACTAAATTACAATTTATGTTTCATTAGCGCTATGTTCTGTCAGCTGTCTGTTGATTTTTGACTGAAATCTTCTGCGCTTTTTCTTCCTATAAAGCTGGAAATTTGACGGACTCTTTATAAGACAATAGAATCCATCATAACTGCAACATTTCTTTAGTAATAATAGAAACCATGCCGCTACTTTGACCACAGTCTTAAACATGCAGACAATACATTCCTATAAAAATAGTGCGGATTGAGCAATTTCAATCATTTACTGTACACTACAGTAAAGTTTGGACAATGAAAGCAGTAACCTGATTCGCTACTATAGGAAATGATTGTCCTTATGTTTATAAATCTCCCTCAAAGCGTTTTTATAAGACAGACACTTATTGTTCGTGTATATTACACAATGGATGCTATCAGTCAAATGTACTTGATCTTGTTTTTTATTTTCAAAGCATTAGTTAAAATTTGCTTGGTTTGTTTAGAAGAGTGTTTTTCAAGATTAACCACATCATTTCCTATAATTTACAGGTTCACATTGTATTATTTTACAGGTTTTCACAACACCAGCATCAGAAATTGAAGATTAAAATAGTATAAAAAGTTTATTTCACTTCCATTATCATTATTCATTATCGTATAAAATGTACGTCTTTGATAATTTGTTGGCTAGGGAAAGACCAGTGAAAATGAGATGTCTCACAAGTCACTTCAGTTAGTTTCAGTAATATCAAGTTATTTGTATAACTCTATTACAAGCAGACTAAAACTAATAATCGTCTCCCAAATAGAATCAAAATCTCTCCAATCCTCAAAACATCCATAACTTATCTTTCATTAAATGCAATAAGAATTAGAGCTATGAAAAGAAAACGACCCTGCTATGGGGTGTAATACTTTACAAGTCGCTCACAGTGGAGAACATTTTATTTTATTCAAATGAAAAAAAAAAGAACATTTTACAGGAAATCCTTTCACTGAAAGTGGTTACAACTTTATATCTATATGAGAAAACTGTGCTAAATAATATCTATTGTTAATAAAAACAACCAAATCAGTTTAAAGGGGTATTCCAATTACATAATATTATGGCATATCAATAGGATAAGTAATAACATAAGGAATGTTGAACGTATGACCTCTCGGACCCCCTCCCCCCTGATTCTGAGAATGTCGGGGCATTGGGTTTTTCACCCACTTTGCTGCAGTTCCCCGCACTTTGGGTGGCTATGAAAACTCCCCTTCAATGCTATTTTTACAATGTATGACCACCCTACTGGTTGAATCTTCTCTACTCCCTTATCAAAATCCAATGGTACAAGATAAGGTTGTCCCTTGTCCCTCCTTCTGTTTTTACTTACCATTGAAACATTACTATAGAAAATCAGACAATCTACTACAATGCGAGTTACTAAATGTGCCGAAGCTGAACACGAAATAGCTGCTTTCGCATATGATCTACTCGTCATTATCTCCAACCCGCACCAAGTGTTACCTCTAATATAGTCTCTGTTTGGATTGTTTGGCTATTTAGTAAATGTCAAGTACTCAATATATCTCTCCCAAAGGTGGATGGGCTCATCCCCAGATTTGGCACTCAGCAAGACCTGGAATACAAATCATATATTAACTAGACCTAATAAAAAAGGCCGCATAGGCCTACCTGACCCATTCACTTATTACAGAGCAGTACATGTAGTTGACTAGGTAAGAAAAAAACCCTAATAGGTTCTTGGTTACCATAGAAGATAAAGTTGCACAGGACAAGTTGAGATATGTAAATCTAAATAAGTGAGACTCACAGGTCCTCTCTATGTTCACTAACCCATTGCTGCACGCAACTTAAAATGTATGGAATAAATGCTCTTCTCTCTCCCGACTGGTCTCCTTCCCATCACCTGCACACCTAATTAGAGACTATTACCGTGGTTAATGGCTGGAATGCTGCAATTCAAAGACGTTTATCAGCAAACACTTCTCTTCTTCATATTTAGCGTACTTCAGGCATTATCTCTACTAAATGGGACGTGTCTACAGTCCTAAATATCGATAACACGAGCTTTCTACATTATAACAAACTGGTTACTCAAATGAAGGAAAGACATCTTGGGTGAAAATGCTATTATCTCAGACTATACCTCCAAGGAATTTGTTTTTGCTCTTTTTTACAAAGAATTATTGATGACAAAAAGAGAAATATACAGTCGAGTCACATTTTTATGACCACCTCCTACTTTCAATATCAGCAGCCCTTGAAGCAAGTGATGTGTCGTGGGCTGGCTTGGTGGGTTTATCGGGTGTCTGAACACATATCACTCGCTGCCATAGGTAAAAGGGGCAATTTATCAGAGTTGCAAAAAGGGATGATTATTGGTTTTCAGGCTGAGAGTGACAGTATTTCTCAAACAGCGCAATTTGTGAACTGTTCCCGCACTGCTGTGGTGAAAGTGTATTGTGAGTGGACAAATGGCACCATTCAAAATAACCTACATGGAAACTGCGGAGCACCAACAACATTTTACAGTGGAGCAACTCACCGTAAAAAAATCACGGGGCTACCAGATGTGTGTCTAAAACAACAGTTCCTGCACATTTGATAACTCGCATTTTAGTAGATTGTCTGATTTTCTATAGTAATGTTTCAATGGTAAGTACAAATAGAAGGGGGGATAAGGGGCAACCCTTTCTTGTACCATTGGAATTGGATATGGGAGTAGAGAAGATTCTAACAGTAGAGTGGTCATGCTTGTGGGACTCTGAAGCAGACGTTTGGTCGCTTCTCCTATGCTAACAGAGGTGCATCGGAAAAAAAAGGCTTCAATTTGCACAGCAGTATCGGATTTGGACCACCGATGATTTGCAAAGGATTGCCTGCTCCGATGAGGACGTTGGCATGTCAAGCAAGAAATATTAGAGGACGAACACCCTGCAACCATTGCTGGAAGAACACAAACTGGTGGCGGCAGCGTTATGTTCTGGGGAAATTTTTTATGCCATTCTCTGGGTCCACACATCCATGTGGAAGGCACTCTGAACCGATTTGGGTATGAATCCATCGTTGCAGATCACGTCCACCCATACATGCTGTTTGTCTTTCCTGGGGCAAATGGAATCTTACAGCACGACAATGCGACGTTACATGGCTGTAAATGTCCAACAGAGGTTGGAAGAGCACGACCAAGACTTCCAAGTACCTCCCTAGCCCCCTAACTTGCCAGACTTGAACCCAATTGAGCATCTGTGGGACCACCTCGATCGTAATGTTCGCTCTATGGATCCCCCCCCATGCATCCTCCAGCAAATGTGGGAGGCACTGCAGTCAGCATGGCCCCAGATACCTAAGACAACTTACCATCAGCTTTATTGAGTCACTCCCAGCCTGTCTCACTGCTGTCCGTGCTGCACATGGCGGTTACTCTGGATATTAGAAGGTGGTCATAATAATGTGACTCGCCTGCGTATGTAGTCCACCTGCTTTTATTAAAGCCTGGGAGAAAATTTTCAACACTACTTTTACCTCTATTCAACTGAACTTCCTATTATCAGTCCCCAACTGACATCCATATGTCTTAGATTAGAGAAGAATAGATACAAGATCTTGTCAAGATGGTACTTAACCCCTTCAAAACTACACCAATAGGTGGAAGTTTAAGACAGAAACAGGTATTAACATAGAAATACGGTTTGGACAAGGATGTATATTATTTTATTGGAGTAGACTGGAGAAATCACCTCTGGTATTATTTATTTCCAGGAAAACAAAGGGATAATAGTGAAAAAAGCAACCCTCAGCTTCCATGTTCCACAGACAAGAGAATGTAGATTGTCATTTTCAAATTATTATAATCCTAAACCTAATGTCTATTTCCTGCTTTAGAGTTTTGTTGCTGTAGTGATGAAAATATTGTTGATTGCCCCCACTTCACTAGGACAGTCCAGGTCTTTGTCCTGCCTGTACATTAATATACTTCTATGCTTTTCATCAAATCACAAAAGGAAATGATGTAAGCCGAGCTACACAAGGCAGGTAGGTTTTTCGTCCAACGATGACAGAAGGCCCAAATTTGATGAAAAACAACCGTTCTTTTTACTAGGTCAATGGTCTCCACAAACGTCCACATCAAGGTGGAAATAACATCTTCATTTATCCATCTTCTAATGCAGTTGTATTTCTTCTCATCTCCAGGCCCTTTCTTTCTCTCTGGCCTTTAGAAATCTCTATGGCGGGAAGCTTCTTGGTAACTCCACCCACATTTTCAGCAAGCTCTCTTTCTTGCAGGGAGGCTCCATGGCAACCAGGGATGTAAATAGAGTCCTATCCTTCCCCCACGTACTTCTAACTCAGATGTGCGGGCCCCTGTAGCGCTGCTAGTCTCAAAAACAACATACAGTAGGTATAAGACAATTTTCTATGTGTAATAATTTACCTCTAAATTATGAAGTCATAAAGTTATTACATAATACTAATATTCACCATGCAAGGAACAAATATTACCATTCTGTGACTGAAAAAAAAAACAGTATACCAAAGTCATTATTACCAATGATACCACTCAGTGGCGGATTAAGTAGACCATGGGCCCTGGGCTGTTACCCAAACTTGGGCCCCCCTTCCTCACCGCCGCCCTGCCGCGCCGTAACTATTTTTAACACTACCTTTTTGGGCAAGCATTAACAGTGTTACGATTTCCCTTGTCACACTGTGCAGGGACACAACCTCCTGACAAGGGGAATTGTCTATCAGTCCTGGACTGCAGAAATACTTTTTGTGAAATACAAGGATTTCCTATAATAAACATGTCAGGAGAGGTGACAGATTCTCTATAAATCTAGTGACTCACAGGTGACGACGTCTCAGATTCTAGTAGTTTTTTTCCTCTTTTCTTCTCCATCCGGTCCAGCGCTCATGACGACTTCTCCCGGCCATGACTCATTTCTGCAGAATTTGCCACTCAGACGTCTCCTCACTTTTCCAACATTTCCACACCTATAAACGAAAATAAAGTTATCATGGTGCCACATACTGTGCCCCTAAATATAATAGCACCAAACACTGCGCGCCTGAATATAATAATACCACACACTGTAAAACGCCACATACACACAGCCCCCTGTACATAGTGCCACACATAGCCCCTGTAGATATTACACACCCCCATAGATATCGCCATACACAGCCCCCTCTATATATCACACATCTCACCCCCCGTAGAGAGCGTTACACACAGCCCCCTATAGATAGTGCCATACAGCTCCCCTGTAGAGAGCGCCACACAGCCCTCCCCCTCTTGTAAATAGCACCAAAAAGCCCCCCCTATAAAGAGCGCCACACACATACCACTGTGGATAGCACTACACAGCCCCCCCTTGTATATAGTGCCACACAGCGCTCCCCCTTGTATATAGTGCCACACAGCGCTCCCCCTTGTATATAGTGCCACAGGGTTATGTACACATTTAAAAACTTTATATTATATATATATATATATATATATATATATATATATATTATTAGTATGTGTGTGTATCAGTGTGATTGATTGATTTTATTAAAAAATATTTTTACTTTTTGAGATACAGGTGCTTTGTTTCTGGCAGGATCCACCTCAAATCTATCACATCTAAGATTATAATTTAGCGCAGGGCCCGTTTCACTGATCCCGTCAGTCCTGCTGACCTGACGGATACAGGATACAAAGCAGCTGTATCTCAAAAAGTGAAAATATTTTTGAATAAAACGTAATTACAAAGTTGCACCAAACACACATTTTTATTAAAAATAAATAAAAACAACGTAATTTTTGCGACGTTTTTTCCATAGACAATGCAGGTTTCGTTTTTTAGCGTTTTTATACACACCTTTTTTGCAATTTTAGAATTTTTATTCATAAAGTTTGAAAATAATAGTAAAAAAATAAGCTTTTTTACGTTTCAGCTATTTTTTTTTGGGTAATATAGTTTTACCCTAAAATAGACCTTTTATTTGTAATCGTCATTGTTTACCGTAAATTTTTATATATTACATGTCTATATTAGGGTAATTGGGTCAGCGCTAGCGTTACAACAATAATTGGCATTCAGCGCTGTGTACAAGTGATCAGAGAAGACAGAAGCAGTGAAAGCTGCTTCTATCCTCTCCTCAGGGTCCCCGGCAGTCACTGACAGCCGGAGACCCGACATTCAGCTGCCCGATCGCGCGGGCAGCAAGTTAAAACCCGAGCCGTAGAAAGTCTATGGCTCGGGTTTTAACGACCCGTTCCTGACTGCTGGCCGTAAAAATACAGCCAGCGGTCGGGAACCAGTTGGGCAGGAGGTTAAGCCAACTAACCTCAGCGCCGGTGACCGCCCGCCCGGCTCTTCTCTTGCTGCTTTGGAGTAACAGAACAGCCGTCCGTCGCTGTTCTGTTACTCAATGGCGGCGGCCCGCACTTGTCAGGGAGGCGTGTCCTACCCCTTTCCCGGCCAATTCCCTGCTCCTCCTCCTCATCTTCGGCAGTTAGCAGCGCTAGCGCGCTGAATATATTTATAAGATGATGTGCGGTTCATATGATAATCCGCCACTGATACCACTATACAAGAGACAAATAATACAGCCACACCATGACCACATATTACCACTTCATAGTTACTGAATAATACCACCATACTGTTACTGTAATACCATGACACCAAGACCACATTTTACCACCACATAGTGACTAAATAATATCATCATACAGTTACTGAATAATACCTCCACATGATGACTACATATTATCACCACATAGTGACTGAAAAAAACACCATACTGTTAATAAATATAATCACTATACTATGACTGATATTACCATATTATACTATACCATACTATACAATGACCATATAGTGGTAAAGATTAGTACTACATAGGCGCTATGCAGACCAAATAAGTTATTACAGTACAGCTATATCCAATGCCTCACAGATGACGTCTTCTCTGGTTATAGTCGTATACTTTCCTTCTTCATCTAGCCCAGACTGCCGTGATTACTTCTCCCAACCACGACTCGTTTCTGCAGCATTCGACACACAGACATCTTCAACTCATTGATTTTACAGAGCACTCCCCATCATCTATGAAAACTTACCATCCATAGTGGCCCAGACAGCAATAGTGCGCTCAAACAGTAGTAATGTCCCCTTTGCGCCCCCACACAATAGTAGTCCTGTTTTGTGCCCCCATACAGTAGTTAGACCCCAAATAGTAGTTAGGCGCCCCATACAGTAGTTAGGTGCCACCATATAGTAGTTAGGCCTCCCACATAGAAGTTATGCCACCCCATATATTTGTTAGACCCCATATACAAGTTATGCCTCATATAGTGGTTAGATCCCCCATATAGTAGTTAGCCCCACATATAGTGGTTAGACCCCATATAGTGGTTAGACCCCCAGATAGTGATTGGACCCCCCATATAGTACTTAGGCCCCACATATAGTGGTTAGGCACCCCAATATAGTAGTTAAGCCCCCATATAGTAGTTAGGCCCCAAATATAAAAATTAGGCCACCCATATAGTGTTTAGGTGCCCCATAAATGTGTTAGCACCCCATATAGTGTTTAGGTGCCCCCTTATAGTAGTTGTTCCCCATATTAATAGTCCCCATTTGTGCCAATGTAAAAAAACAATAAGCTCACCTAACCCCATTCCCACGACGAGCTGCTGTATCTTCTGCCCGGCGCAGGCGATGCAGTGATCTCATCGCGCCCCTTCGCCGGGACATCAAGCTGATGTCCTCCTGACCTCTAGTAGGCCACAGATCTAGAACAGCCAATTGCTTTCTGCTCCGCCATAGTAAGCAGGCTGGGCCCCCCTTCCCCTTTCTCCCTCTCTCCGGGGAGGCTCTCTGGCAACTCCACCCACTGAATCTCCCTTACTGCTTGCAGAGAGGTTCTCTAGCAACTTGACCTGCCATCTATTGACCCTTTACAACTTCAGGATTTCTCTCCATCTAGTGCTAGCTAGCACTATCAGTACACCACTGCTCTATATGGCCCCGCATACTGACCCTGTTAGGTGGGAACAGCTGCCTTTTATCAACTAAGAACCCCAGTGTGAGGCTTGCAGCGTACCTATGATGGTTGCATCCAAATCTGTTGGCGTAGTAACATTCAGTATAACTGGAAATGACGTCCAGGCCATTTCTCCCGTAGCCGATTCAAACCACCCCCTACAAAGTGAATCGCTATTGACTGCTTACAAGGGCACATTAGCATGTAATAAACAATGACAAGTTTATACCATTCGGAATAAAGCGAGCACAAATATATACATAGCATAATTTCTTCTCCAGGATCTGGACATGTGAAACATAAATCTGGACATAAATCTGGACATAAATCGAATAATTTAAAAAAAATCATCTAAAAAAAATCATTTAAAAAAAAAAAGGTAGCATCTTCTTGGGGAGGAGCTGCTCCACATCCTAACAAGGAGAAGACAATTTTTATTTTTTTATTTTACTTCAATCTCATCTGTTATAATAAGTTGTACTTCAATAGTAAAAACAAGACACTTTTAGGGTATGTGCACACACGCTAATTACGTCCGTAATTGACGGACGTATTTCGGCTGCAAGTACCAGACCGAACACACTGCAGGGAGCCGGGCTCCTAGCATCATACTTATGTACGATGCTAGGAGTCCCTGCCTCGCTGCAGGACAACTGTCCCGTACTGTAATCATGTTTTCAGTACGGGACAATTGTCCTGCAGCGAGGCAGGGACTCCTAGCATCGTACATAAGTATGATGCTAGGAGCCCGGCTCCCTGCAGTGTGTTCAGTCCGGAACTTGCGGCCGAAATACGTCTGTCAATTACGGACGTAATTAGTGTGTGTGCACATACCCTTAGGATTATCACCAGCATTCTGCCGATAGCTCCTCATGTTTGCACATATTTGTAGTGTACGTCACAGAAAGAGAATTTTTTTTAATTATTTCTGTTTCTTGTACAACGTGTAAAACTGGCCAGAACTAGTAGCACCTTCACCTGCTGACCATATTTCTTATGTGGTGTGTGCCTGCCTACTCTTGGAGTAGCCCCTCTAGCTACTTGATCTCACCACACAGTGGTGTGAATAGTCTAAAAAAAGACATAAAAGTAAGGATATGTTCACACGGCCTATTTTCGGCCATTTTTCGGGACGTAAAAACCCGAAAAACAGCCGAAAAATCGGAAGCAGAACGCCTCCAAACATCTGCCCATTGATTTCAATGGGAAAACGGTGTTCTGTTCCGACGCTTTAAAAAAACGGCCGTGAAAAAGAAGTGCAGGACACTTCTTGGGACGTTTTTGGAGCCGTTTTCCATAAACTCTATTGAAAAAGCTCCAAAAACAACCATAAAAAAACGCCACGAAAAACGTCGCGAAAATTGCGAGTGGCACAAAAAAACGTCTGAAAATCAGGAGATGTTTTCTCTTGAAAACAGTTCCGTATTTTGAGATGTTTTTAACTCTGCGTGTGAACATACCCTAAGGGTATGTTCACACACACTGTTTTCAGACATAATTTGGGCGTTTTATGCCTCGAAATACGCTTGAAAAAACGCCCCTAATAGCCTACAAACATCTGCCCGTTGCATTCAATGGGAATTACGATGTTCTGTTCCCACGAGTCTTTATTTTACGCGTCGCTGTCAAAATACGGTGCGTAAAATGACGGCTCGTCAAAAGAAGTGCAGGACACTTCTTGGGACGTTTTTCATTGACTCCATTGAAAAAAGCTCCAAAAACGGCTGTAAAAAACGCTGCAAAAAACGCGAGTGGCTTAAAAAACGTCTGGAAATCAGGATCTGTTTTCCCTTGAAAACAGCTCCGTATTCTCAGACGCTTTTAGTCTAGTGTGTCATCATACCCTAAAGCATACTCACTGAAAAGATAGAATGATACTGCTATCTTGTGTGTAAAGCTTCCATTTGGGATCAATGTGTATTATGATGCTATAAAGCACAAAAGAAATGGGTAGATAATGTGAACCAAAGGTTTCTTGTCAGCTATCAGTGGCTATGAACCATGTTATAATTGAAAGAATGATTTTGTTAAGATGCATGTCACCATTCATGACACATACCAATCTCACATAAAACCAAGTAATGCAATTGACAAGAAGCACAAAAGCATTCCCCGCAGTACAATAAAAGAGATGCGACAAGCAATGAGGACAATGTCAAGTGAAGAAGTATCGTGGGCAATCGCTGTAGTAATGACACAGTAAAGGATAAATAGAACATTGTAAAGAATTGCTGTGGAAATTGTTCCCAGTATGAATGTTGAAGGCATTTGATTAAAATGATCTCAATATACTATATTCTAGTGTAATAAAAATTTGCAATACAGAAAATGTAGAAACTGAAAATATTTGAAGAATGGAAGACAAGAATGTATCTAGTGATATATTGCTTCATTTCCAGTAACTAAAGAATTATATATAGATTAAACACATGATAATTCACTGAAAAGAGCATTGTCTATGATCAAGAGCAGTTCACATATGCTTGACATGAGGAAATGAACTAGTACCAGAAAATACAATGCAGATTGTCTAGTCCAGGCCGATATAGTATGATTTGGAGGATCATTTTAATGGGCTCTACATTACCTTTATTTTTTTTTATTTTTTTAAAGGCAGTTCAAATAGTTCAATGTTGCTTAGTCACATACGTAGTTACATAGGCTGAAAAAAACACAGGTCCATCAAGTTTAACCTTTCTCAATGAATTACATGCCATTCATTACTTGATTAATTATAACCATCAATGCCATTTGTCAGTAAATATGCATCTAGAATTATTTTTTTAAATGCTGACTTAGTATCTGCCATTATTACCTCATGGGGTAGGGCATTCCATAGTTTGACTACTGTAACTATAAAGAACCCTTTGCTATATTGATATCTGAAACGTCTTTCTTACACACGCAATGTACCCTGGTCCTTTGTAGAGTCCTTGAAAAGAACAGATCATGTGCTAGTTCCTTGTATTGACCACACACATATTTATACCTGCTAATAAGATCACCACTAAGGCATATTTTTTTCAAGTTGAACAAGTCCAATTTATCTAGCTTTTCATTGTAAGAGACACCTCTCATCCCATTTAATAATTTAGTCGACCACCTTTGAATCCTATACATTTCTCCTACAGTATATCCTTTTTACAATGTGGAGCTCAAAACTGAATTCCATATTCAAGATGTGGCCTTACAAGGTATTTATTACATTTTAACTGGTTTTTATCTTTTTTTTTATACACAAAAATGCCTATTTGCTTTTGCACCTGCTGCTTGACATTGAGTGCTGCTCAGTTTATTTGTAACCAGAATCCCCAGGTCCTTCTCTTGTTCTGTTATCATCAGTTTTATTCCATTTAATGCTTATGAATTAATACTATTCTCGTGTCCCAGGTGCATTACTTTACATTTACCAACATTACATTTTATCTGCCATGTTTTTGCCCATGCTGCCAGCTTATCTAGGTCTGTCTGTCATATATTAAAATCAAGCTGATTTTTAAGTATCCTACAAAGTTTTGTATCGTCAGCAAAAACTGACACTTTGCTATCAATCCCATCCACAAAGTCATTAATAAAAAGATTAAAAAGAATTGGGCATATGTGAACGTGAGTAAAATGTGTTTATGTGACTCAATTTTCTAAGTATGGTTATTTGACTTCATCCTGTATGGTGTATCCATTTTATATCTTAAATAATCCATTTTGTGTTTGAAGAATCATCTGTTTCTTTAAAGAAGAAAAATTCATGCTGGGATTGTCTGAATAATTATGTTTTTGTTTCTTAGATAATGTTATGATTCCTGGTTATGGAAAATATAGCTAAATATTAA
Organism: Rhinoderma darwinii; assembly: GCF_050947455.1. Classification (NCBI taxonomy): domain Eukaryota; kingdom Metazoa; phylum Chordata; class Amphibia; order Anura; family Rhinodermatidae; genus Rhinoderma; species Rhinoderma darwinii. The sequence continues at coordinate 285,374,165 of NC_134689.1, read as the reverse complement.
AAAAAAAATTGAGTCTGCCACCCCATACCGTCTGGGAAGACAGTTTGTTTACCATTTTTGTTATGAGGAATAGACTGGTGATATGGCAGCTGTGGGGTCATTATAATCCATCAGTCGTGGTTATGGGAAATTGTGGTCTTACATGTAAAAAGCCATTCATGTTTGGGATTGGTTCAGAATGACCGACTCCCCATTGTCTGTAATGGGCTGAGATAGAGCCAACGGCCCCTTGTAAATGATTGGCTAAGTTCAGGCCTACTCCCATTTTCAAAGATATTATTGTGATTTCATTTTATCAATAAAGCAGGGAAGGATTATTTGTGTATACAAAGCGTGTCTCTTTGTGTCTTACTTCTCTCCGATATATCGATATAACCTATGAATTTGGATCTGGATAAGTGTACTGATAGATGTCTTTTGACACACCCACCTAAACCTTCAGTCTAATATATTTTGGCCGGATTGCGTCAACAGCCAAACACCGATCCTTGTGGTATCCCACTACTGACTTTAGCCTATTTTGATTAAAGAGGCTCTGTCACCAGATTTTGCAACCCCTATCTGCTATTGCAGCAGATAGGCGCTGCAATGTAGATAAGAGTAACGTTTTTATTTTTAAAAAACGAGCATTTTTGGCCAAGTTATGACCATTTTCGTATTTATGCAAATGAGGCTTGCAAAAGTACAACTGGGCGTGTTGAAAAGTAAAAGTACAACTGGGCGTGTATTATGTTGCGTACATCGGGGCGTGTTTACTACTTTTACTAGCTGGGCGTTGTGTATAGAAGTATCATCCACTTCTCTTCACAACGCCCAGCTTCTGGCAGTGCAGACACAGCCGTGTTCTCAAGAGATCACGCTGTGTCGTCACTCACAGGTCCTGCATCGTGTCAGACGAGCGAGGACACATCGGCACCAGAGGCTACAGATGATTCTGCAGCAGCATCGGCGTTTGCAGGTAAGTCGATGTAGTTACTTACCTACAAATGCTGATGCTGCTGCAGAATCAACTGTAGCCTCTGGTGCCGACACGATGCAGGACCTGTGAGTGACGTCACAGATCTGCACTGCCAGAAGCTGGGCGTTCTGAAGAGAAGTGGATGATACTTCTCATCAGAACGCCCAGCTAGTAAAAGAAGTAAACACGCCCCGATGTACGCACATAATACACGCCCAGTTGTACTTTTACTTTTCAACACGCCCAGTTGTACTTTTGCAAGCCTCATTTGCATATTTACGAAAATGGTCATAACTTGGCAAAAATGCTCGTTTTTTAAAAATAAAAACGTTACTCTTATCTACATTGCAGCGCCTATCTGCTGCAATAGCAGATAGGGGTTGCAAAATCTGGTGACAGAGCCTCTTTAAGTACCATATATAATGGCAGTGTGTGTGTTATGTGTACAGATTTAACAAAATGGACAGAAAAGTACAATAATAATAAATAGAAATAGATGAAAGTGAAAAAATATGAATACAGTTTTACTTTTAAAGGGCAAAACATTTAAAGAGTAGCTGCTGTTTCAGGTTAATTATTAGAATAACTCAGCTCCAGAAGAGCAGAGACTAGCTGCTATGATGTCTCCTATACACAGTATAGAGGGAAGAAGAGATGCTGCTTCACTATCTCTATCAGACATACACAGCAGCAGCATGAACAACACTATACAGCAGTAATGAGCACTAGTGAATAATTAGTGGATGAAGTGGAGGGGGTGGGGTAGAAAAGAGTCTGATTGTCTGTGGAGAAAAAGGCATTGTTCTGTAATAAGATATATTACTTATCTAGCCTTGTGCTATTGATCTATGGAAAGTTAGTTGAAAAGACGGTCACTCTTTAAATATTGAATGTAAGCATTTCTACCCAAAAAGTTAAATTGCCCATTTATTAGTAAATCAGATATTAGAGCAATGCCATGGTAATTATGCTATTTACATTTTTCAAAAATTACAACAATAAGTACAGCCATATTGGTTGTCGCCTTTGAATTTTAGCTCTGTTCACAGTTGTGTTGAAATTCTCCATAAGGAGTTCAGTCGCCCATTATGGTACTATTCTTGGTGTCAAAAACACAAGAATTTGACAGACCCCATTAAAGGCAATGTGATCCAGCAGTGTCAGTTTGGACCAGTTGGAAATCTGATTCGTCACAACATCATAGCTTCCAATATAAATGGAAGTCATGATGCTAGCATGCTCAAATAAATAAAAAAAAGGTGACAGATCACTTTTTAATTACTAACCTTCTCCGCTTTGTTTCTTTTACCCTCTAATGCCTGCCCTTTTCCCCTCTATATCACCATTTCCGCTTCAGTGCTTAGTCCCACTTTTTCCTTTTTATAATGTTTGTGACATTCATGTTAGCTTCTAAATTGTAATGACCGGGTAGGGAGACAGACAGGTGAGCCCTAAACTACCCGCCACTCAGTCCCTGCCTACTTGCACGGCCCGTCCTAGGCGACGGCGTACAACAGGGCGATGGTCCCTACGCTCAATATGTGCACGACAGACAAACAGACAAGGGTACACAGAAGCTAAGGGAAATGAGGCAGTTGCACACGGCAACACCGTGAGCAACAAGAGCAGTGAACAAGCCGAGTCAAACCAGGAGTGTACGAGGTACCAAACGCAGAGCAGGAGAGTAGTCAGTAAAGCCAGGGTCAATATGAAGCAGAGGTCAATAGTACAAGCAGCAGCAGCAGAGCCAGGAAACAGGCAGAATCACAGGCAAAGGAGGAGCAGGAAATGAAGGTATAAATAGACAGAGGGAGGGAGCTAGCTCCGTCTGGCCAGGCTGTGATAGGCTCTCCCACTTCTCAGCCTCCCAGCCCGAGTGGTAGATGATCGAGTCACTCTATCAGACCTAGGAGCAGGTGCAGACTGATTAACCACGGACGTCGACACATAAGCTGTGTCTGGCAGATCCTTTACAGTACCCCCCTTTTATGAGGGGCCACTGGACCCTTTCTAGGTGGACCTGGCTTATTGGGGAACCGAAGATGGAACCTCCTGAGTAATACCCCAGCGTGAACATCCCGGGCGGGTACCCAAGTCCTCTCCTTAGGCCCGTATCCTCTCCAATGGACCAGGTACTGGAGGGAGCCTTGGAACATCCTGCTGTCCACAATCTTGGCCACCTCGAATTCTACCCCTTCAGGGGTGAGAACAGGGACCGGAGGTTTCCTTGAGGTAGCCAAGGACGGGGAGCAGCGTTTCAGGAGGAAGGCATGAAACACGTCGTGTATTCGAAAAGACGGGGGTAACTCCAGTCGGAAGGAGACAGGGTTAAGGACTTCAATGACCTTGTATGGCCCTATATACCGGGGAGCAAATTTTTTGGACGGGACTTTAAGGCACAAATTTTTTGAAGACAGCCACACCAGATCCCCGACCACAAACAAGGGGTTAGCAGAACGTATTCTATCTGCCTGAGTCTTTTGTATGCTCTGGGGCGCCTCTAGGTTCTTCTGAACCTGGGCCCAGACTGTGCACAGTTCCAGATGAACGACATCTACCTCGGGATTGTTGGAACCACCAGGTGAAACGGAGGAGAACCGTGTATTAAACCCAAAATTACAGAAAAAGGGGGAGACCCCTGACGAGTTACTGACCCGGTTATTAAGGGAAAATTCGGCGAGGGAAATGAAGGAGACCCAATCATATTGACAGTCAGAGATAAAACACCTTAAATATTGTTCTAGAGACTGATTAGTCCTCTCGGATTGGCCATTAGTTTCAGGACGGAAGGCCGAGGAGAAGGACAGATCAATCTCCAACTTCTTACAGAAGGCTCTCCAAAACAATGAAACAAATTGTACCCCTCTGTCAGAAATTATATTGACAGGAACCCCATGGAGACGCAGGATGTGTTTGACAAACAAGGTAGCTAACGTCTTAGCATTGGGTAGTTTCTTGAGGGGCACAAAGTGGCACATCTTACTGAAGCGGTCTACTACAACCATCACCACTGACTCTCCTTGAGATGGAGGCTGATCGGTGATAAATCCATGGAGATATGGGTCCAAGGTCTCTGGGGAATGGGCAAAGAACATAGTAAGCCCGCTGGTCGGGACCTTGGAGTCTTGGACCTAGCACAAACCTCACAAGCGGCGACGTAGGCCTTAACGTCTTTAGGCAACCCAGGCCACCAATAGCTTCTGGCAATGAGGTGCTTGGTACCCAGGATGCCTGGATGACCAGATAGTGCAGAGTCATGATTTTCCCTGAGTACCCTTAGCCGGAATTGCAGGGGAACAAACAGCTTGTTCTCAGGAAGGTTCCCGGGAGCTGAACCTTGATCAGCCACAATTTCGGAGACTAAGTCAGAATCAACAGAGGAAATGATTATACATGGGGGCAAAATACAAGCAGGATCTTCCTTTGAAGGAGGGCTGGCCATGAAACTACGTGACAGTGCATCAGCTTTAATATTTTTAGACCCAGCCCTATAGGTGACCAAAAAGTTGAATCTAGTAAAAAACAACGCCCATCGAGCTTGTCTCGGTTTTAGCCTCCAGGCAGATTCTAGAAAAAACAGATTCTTGTGGTCGGTAAGGACCGTTACCTGGTGCCTAGCCCCCTCCAAGATGTGGCGCCACTCTTCAAATGCCCATTTAATGGCTAAGAGTTTGCGGTTACCAATGTCATAGTTACTCTCAGTGGGCGAGAACTTCCTGGAGAAGTAGGCACAGGGACGGAGATGGGTGAGGGACCTGGTACCCTGGGACAAGACAGCACCCACTCCCACCTCGGAGGCATCAACCTCCACGATGAATGGCTCCATTTGGTTAGGTTGAATCACCACTGGGGCCGAGATAAAGCACTTCTTAAAGGAACAGCGTCACCAAAAAAAAAATTTTCATGTCAGTTTTATGTTAGTGTTTTATTAAAAACGTTTTTATTTATTTGTGTGTTTGTGTGTTACTTTTTTCTATTTTTACACTTTTTTTTCCCTATGGGGGCTGCCATTTTTTTTTCCATTTCTGTATGTGTCGATTAACGACACATACAGACATGGAATACGGCAGCCACAGTCCCATAGGGACTGCGAACGGGGCCCGTTCGCAGTCACTATGGTGTACGCCGTCAATGTGAACGGCGCATGCGCCGCTCCCACACAGTCCAAGTTGAAATGCGTACCGTCCGGCGCCATTTTCCTGTGGACCGGAAGTCGCGGCCGGACAGTAAGATTACTACTTCCGGTCGCGGCTTCCGGACTTGTGCACATGGAGCAGCGGCAGCAGACGGAGCGGACGGACCGGAGGGAGCGGCGGCGACTGGAGCAGGTAAGTGATTTCTGTGTATATACGTGTTTTAGTGTGTGTTTACTAGTGTATGTAAACCTACTACACTGTGTGTTAGCGCAAAAAATGGCGACACACAGTGTAGGAGGTTAGACCGTTCAAACCCCTCGTTTATCCCGGCACTAGCCAGGATAAAGGAGGGGGGGATTCTCAGAGCTCACTAGAGCGAGTGAGTTTTTCCCAATTTTGCAGCAAAAAGCAATGTGGTTGCTTTACCACATGCAATGCTGCAATTTTGGGAATAGCTCCATCTAGTGACCACTGTGAAATATTATAAATTAGAATCTAATTTATAATATTTCCTGACTCGTGAAAAAAATAAAAAAAATTAGAACAATGTTTAATCACCTATACACTAATTGTTTATCTAAAAAAAAAAATACATGTTTTGCTGGCAACACATTCCCTTTAAGGACCTCAAAAGCCTGGAGGCCAGTGGAGGAGATATAACCTGATCTAGAAAGTCAGAAGAGGGATAGCTAACTAACAGGTCTTTCAGGGCGTTCGACAGACCCAATCTAAACTGGCACCTCAAGGCAGGGTCATTCCACCGAGAAGCTACACACCACTTCCTAAAGTCAGAACAGTACTCTTCAACGGGTCTCTTACCCTGACGTAAGGTCACCAGCTGACTCTCGGCAAAGGCAGTCTTGTCAGTCTCGTCATATATGAGCCCGAGAGCAGAAAAAAAAAGATCAACAGATGAAAGTTCAGGGGCATCAGGAGCCAAGGAGAAGGCCCATTCTTGGGGCACGTCCTGGAGCCGGGACATAATTATACCCACTCGCTGGCTCTCAGAACCTGAGGAGTGGGGCCTTAGACTGAAATAGAGCCTACAACTCTCCCGAAAGGAGAAAAAAGTCTTCCGGTCCCCTGAGAACCGGTCAGGCAACTTGAGGTGGGGTTCAAGAGGTGAGGTGGGGGGCACTACCAGGGTAGCAACATGCTGGTTGTCCCTCTGAGCCAAGGCTTGGACCTGTAGGGAGAGGCCCTGCATTTGCTGAGCCAGGGTCTCAAGCAGGGGCGTAGCTAGGGGGGGGCAGGCGGGGCATGTGCCCCGGGCGCAAGGGAAGGGGGGGCGCCGAAGAGCAGCTGATCGCTGCTGACAGGCGCCCCGTATGTCGGACACCTGCAGCAGCTTAGGAAGAGCCAGGAAATTAGGGCGTTCTGACTGGGGTCTGTGACGGCCAGGGAGTGGACCAGTCCAGTCACCTGACCTCACATTAGTGACATGAGGTCAGATGACTCAGGTCAGGGGACAGGTCCACTCCCGTGCTGCAGCCTCCCAGCATCTGAAGTTACACATGCCGAGAAGCAGAGAGGAAGCTACGCCCACAGCCCGTCCTGACCTGTCAGCAAGGAGACATGGTGAGTGTCTATGTGTGTAGTGTGAATACAGTGTGTGTCTCTGTGTTTGTATGTTACAGTGTGTGTGTGTCTCTCTGTCTGTCTGTGTCTCTGCGTGTTTGTCTCTTATATCTACTACATTATCTGTACTCAGAGAGTTATCAGTGTGCTATCTGTAGTGTTTCATAGGACCGCAGGTAACATCTACTACATTATCTGCACTGTGTAGCAGAGCTGAGACTGTAATTTAGCACAATGTGTTATCTGTGGTGTTACATAGGACTGCAGGGGACACAACTACATTATCAGTACTCAGAGAGTTATCAGTGTGCTATCTGTGGTGTTACATAGGACCGCAGGTAACATCTACTACATCATCTGTACTGTGTAGCAGAGCTTAGACTGTAATTTAGCACAATGTGTTATCTATGGTGTTACATAGGACTGTTGGGGACACAACTACATTATCAGTACTCAGAGAGTTATCACTATGTGTTATCTGTGGTGTTACATAGGACGGCAGGCAACAGCTACTACATTATCTGTAATCAGAGAGTTATCACTATGTCTTATCAGTGGTGTTACATAGGACTGCAGGTAACATCTACTACATTATCTGTACTCAGAGAGTTATCACTGTTATCTGTGGTATTACATAGGACTGCAGGTAACACTACTACATTATCTGTACTTAGTTATCACTGTATTATCTGTGGTGTTACATAGGACTGCAGGTAACACTACTACATTATCTGTGCTGTGTACATGTGTGTCTGTGTGGGTATATATGGGTCTGTTTGTGAATGTGTCTTTGTGCTTGTATATATGTGCCTTTTATGTATTTGTATATGTTCCAGTCTGTGTATTTATCTGCCGGTGTGTGTGTGTGTGTGTGTGTGTGTGTGTGTGTGTATGTGTATGTGTGTGTGTATGTGTTTGCACGTCTATATATTTACATGTATGTATGTATTCCAGAATGTGTGTATGTATATTTGCCTGTATGTCTAAATATCTGTCTTTATGTATGTACAGAATATATGTTCCAGCGTGTCCATATATGTGGTTAATTTTTGGTTTGTGTAGGGGGCGGCAATAGAGAGTCCCGCACAGGGCGCCATCCAAGCTAAGGCCGGCCCTGGCTGTCACCAACCCTAGTCAGAAGGAACTCCGCCGCTGCCTGTGCCGCATAACCTCCTCGGCTCCTCCGGTAAGTCACACCAGGCAGAGCGGAGAGTGGTAGCGGTAGGCTACCGCTCACCGGTCTGTTCACAGTGTGGCGCTAAGTACAAGGGGTGGGAGTGTGGCGCTATTTAAAATGGGGGAATGTGGCGCTTTTTACAAGGGGGGGGGAGTGTGGCGCTATTTACAAAGGGGCAGCGGGCTGTGTGTGGCACTATCTACAAGGGGGGGGAGTGTGCCGCTATCTACTAGGGGGGAAGCAGGCTGTGTGTGGCACTATCTACAGGGGGCTGTTTGTGGCCTCTTTAATTTATTTTCTGTTAATTTATTCTTATGTTAATTACATTATAGAACTATATCGCTTGTAAAATGTAGAAATGCTTTTATACTCGCGTTACATTAAAAAAATTGTGAAAAAAAATTACACCTCATTGATTGGTAGGGAAAGAAAACATGGCGAGGGGGAAGGAGATGTCGGGAAATAAGTTGGGGGGGGCGCCAATCTGAATCTTTGCCCAATCTGCAGGAGAACCTAGCTATGCCTCTGGTCTCAAGGGGGTCCATAGTTGTGTCAGGGATCAGGGTAGAAAAGGTATATGGGCCTGTGATTATGTAATGACTGGGTAGGGAGACAGACAGGTGAGCCCTAATCTACCCACCACTCAGTCCCTGCCTACTTGCACGGCCCGTCCTAGGCGACGGCATACAACTGTGCGACGGTCCCTACGCTCAATATGTGCACGACAGACAAACAGACAAGGGTACACAGAAGCTAAGGGAAATGTGGCAGTTGCCCACGGCAACACCGTGAGCAACAAGAGTAGTGAACAAGCTGAGTCAAACCAGGAGTGTACGAGGTACCAAACGCAGAGCAGGAGAGTAATCAGTAAAGCCAGGGTCAATATGAAGCAGAGGTCAATAGTACAAGCAGCAGCAGCAGCAGAGCCAGGAAACAGGCAGAATCACAGGCAAAGGAGGAGCAGGAAATGAAGGTATAAATAGACAGAGGGCGGGATCTAGCTCCGTCTGGCCAGGCTGTGATAGGCTCTCCCACTTCTCAGCCTCCCAGCCCGAGTGGTAGATGATCGAGTCACTCTATCAGACCTTAGAGCAGGTGCAGACTGATTAACCACGGGCGTCGACACATAAGCTGTGTCTGGCAGATCCTTTACATAAATGATGTTAATTATTGATTTATTTTGGAAAAAAATATATTTTAATTTGCTGTATTTATATAGCTCTCAATGTAGTACATGTGTGTGGATCTACAGAAAGAGTCAGCAATCTATGTACATATACCACAGTTGGCAGAGGGGGATGTTTGCCCTCAAGTGCTCTCAAACTTAAACCTAGCCCCCCCTTGTCTTAAATAATGGCTCTAGCGTGTGCTGACTCCATCGTTTCTTCAGGACCAGGGAATGTTCAGCAACTGCCTAAGATTTCACTAAAGAAACAAGTGACGCACGGTAATGCGGTAGCGTTTGGCCAGTCTCATGTATGCAGTGCCATTCTATGAACGTCGGCTGTCGCCAGTGCCGCACCTACCATGAGGTGAGGTGAGCCAACAGTCTCAGGCGGCGCAGCCTAGCCGAAAGTGGGGGGCGGCATTTTGATTCCAGGGACGGACTGGACCAGGGGGAGGGGGCTTACTTTACTTAGCAGACGTGCCGCATGATGGGCACGTCTGTAAGAACACTCCTCCTTCTCTCTAACGCTGTACGCAGCACGCGCCGCCAGAGAGGATCAGGTCTGCAGGAAGAGCGGTCCTCTCCTCAAGCAAGATGACAAGTGACAGGACAGATGAGGTGAGCGGTGGACTGCTATGAATACAAACTACGTCCTCTCTCTTTCCCTTTCGTCTGAAGCAGTCGGGACAGAGAAGAGGGGGAGGGGAGAATTCACAGCCTCAGCATCTGCAGAGAGGAAGCTCCGTTTCTAGTCCTCCCCTGTGTGCCTCTTCTGTTTCTCCTGTATCCCCCTCCTCTCCTGTGTGCCCTTGCTTCCCTCTCCTGTGCCCCCTCCTCTTGTGTGCTGTGTCCCCCTATTTTTCTAACAGACCAGCTACTTCTGCAGCTGGTTATATCTGCTGTCCTGGGATGGGGCATGTTGTAAAGCCCTTGCTGCTTCCAGAGACTGCATGAGAGATCCTACATAGAAGGTAAGTGTGTACATGAGTGTGTAAATATTTTTTTGTGTGTGTGTGTTTGTTTGTGTGCGTGTGCGTGTGTGTGCGTGTGTGTGTGTGTGTGTGTGTGTGTGTGTGTGTGGATATATATGATTCACGTCTATATATGAGACTGTCTGCATTAGAGATCCTACATAGAAGGTAAGTGTATGTATGAGTGTGTATATATGTGCATGAGTGTGTAAATGTGTGTGTTTTATATATGTGTGTGTTTTATATATGTGTATGCGTGTGTGTGTGTGTGTGTATATATATATATATATATATATATATACATGTATGTGTATATATAATCTATGTGTATGTGGATATATATAATTCTCGCTTACATATGATACTGTAAGGACATTCACACATTGTAGTTTTGCAGCAATAATTTAGAAACTGTTTTTGCTGTGCTTTTGTGTAAATAGTGGGAAAACTGATGTGTAGAGTGTATATACTGGTATTGTGTGTGTAGACTGTGTAGCACAATTGTGCGTAGTGTATGTTGCAATATTATAGGCAGTGGCGTAGCTTTATTGGTCGCAGCGGTCGCAATTACGACCGGGCCCCGAAGCCAAGGGGCCCGCAGCCCCCCGCACCACATCAATAAAAAGTTACTATAGTAACTCGGGCCGCCAGCCCCTGTTACTATAGTAACTGACAGTACTTACCTTCCTGGTTCCGGAATCGCAGCGGAGGTCCTGACGTCACAGCGCTGTGCCCCAGGATGAGGGCTGCAATTCAGGATATGGACTGGGAAGAACTAATGTCAAATAATGGAACAAATGATAAATGGGAGATTTTCAAATCTACTTTGAGTTATTATAGTGCAAAATTTATTCCTATAGGTAACAAGTATAAACGACTCAAATTAAACCCCACATGGCTTACACCTTCTGTGAAAGGGGCAATACATGACAAAAAAAGGGCATTTAAAAAATACAAATCTGAGGGTACATCTGCAGCCTTTGTAAAATATAAAGAGCTTAATAAAATCTGTAAAAATGTAATAAAATTAGCAAAAATACAAAATGAAAGGCAGGTGGCCCAGGATAGTAAAACAAATCCCTAAAAATTCTTCAAGTATATAAATGCTAAAAAGCAAAGGTCTGAACATGTAGGACCCCTAGATAATGGTAATGGCGAGTTGATCACAGGGGATCAAGAGAAGGCAGAGTTACTAAATGGGTTCTTTAGCTCTGTATATACAACAGAAGAAAGAGCAGCTGATGTAGCCGGTGCCAGTGCTGTTAATATATCAGTTGATATACTGAATTGGATGAATGTAGATATGGTCCAAGCTAAATTAAATAAAATAAATGTGCACAAGGCCCCGGGACCAGATGGGTTACACCCTAGAATTCTTAAAGAGCTTAGTTCAGTTATTTCTGTCCCCCTTTTCATAATATTCAGAGAATCTCTAGTGACTGGTATAGTGCCAAGGGACTGGCGCAGCGCAAATGTGGTGCCTATTTTCAAAAAGGGCTCTAGGTCTTCCCCGGGTAATTATAGACCAGTAAGCTTAACATCCATCGTGGGGAAAATGTTTGAGGGGCTATTGAGGGACTATATACAGGATTATGTGACAATAAATAGCATTATAAGTGACAGCCAGCACGGTTTTACTAAGGACAGAAGTTGTCAAACTAACCTAATCTGTTTTTATGAAGAGGTGAGCAGAAGCCTAGACAGAGGGGCCGCTGTGGATTTAGTGTTTTTGGACTTTGCAAAGGCATTTGACACTGTCCCCCATAGACGCCTAATGGGTAAATTAAGGACTATAGGTTTAGAAAATATAGTTTGTAATTGGATTGAGAATTGGCTCAAGGACCGTATCCAGAGGGTTGTGGTCAATGATTCCTTCTCTGAATGGTCCCCAGTTATAAGTGGTGTACCCCAGGGTTCAGTGCTGGGACCACTATTATTCAACTTATTTATTAATGATATAGAAGATGGTATTAATAGCACTATTTCTATTTTTGCAGATGACACCAAGCTATGTAATATAGTTCAGTCTATGGAAGATGTTCATGAATTGCAGGCAGATTTAAACAAACTAAGTGTTTGGGCGTCCACTTGGCAGATGAAGTTTAATGTAGATAAATGTAAAGTTATGCATCTGGGTACCAACAACCTGCATGCATCATATGTCCTAGGGGGAGCTACACTGGCGAATTCACTTGTTGAGAGGGATCTGGGTGTACTTGTAAATCATAAACTCAATAACAGCATGCAGTGTCAATCAGCTGCTTCAAAGGCCAGCAGGATATTGTCGTGTATTAAAAGAGGCATGGACTCGCGGGACAGGGATGTAATATTACCACTTTACAAAGCATTAGTGAGGCCTCATCTAGAATATGCAGTTCAGTTCTGGGCTCCAGTTCATAGAAAGGATGCCCTGGAGTTGGAAAAAATACAAAGAAGAGCAACGAAGCTAATTAGGGGCATGGAGAATTTAAGTTATGAGGAAAGATTGAAAGAATTAAACCTATTTAGCCTTGAAAAAAGACGACTAAGGGGGGACATGATTAACTTATATAAATATATTAATGGCACATACAAAAAATATGGTGAAATCCTGTTCCTTGTAAAACCCCCTCAAAAAACAAGGGGGAACTCTCTCCGTCTGGAGAAAAAAAGGTTCAAGCTTCAGGGGCGACAAGCCTTCTTTACAGTGAGAACTGTGAATCTATGGAATAGCCTACCGCAGGAGCTGGTCACAGCAGGGACTGTAGATGGCTTTAAAAAAGGGTTAGATAATTTCCTAGAACAAAAAAATATTAGCTCCTATGTGTAGAAATTTTTCCTTCCCTTTTCCCTTCCCTTGGTTGAACTTGATGGACATGTGTCTTTTTTCAGCCGTACTAACTATGTAACTATGTAACTATGTAACGCTATGCGCCGCGCACAACATCGTGATCCTGGATAGAGTCAGGACAGAGCTTCCGCCGTGGCTGAAGAGGTGGGTAAGATTAATATCCCTGTCTGCTGAAACTGATTGGCGGGATCCGACTCCCGGGAGCCGGCCATTCAGCTGTTTTGAAGGGGCCGCAGCACTCATACGAGAGCTGCTTCCCCTTCATTCCGATCACTTAATTCCGGTCACACTGTGAATCCATGTCGGCGATTCACAGTGTGAGCGAGTAAGGGAAATTAAGGGGAAGCAGCTCTCGTACGAGTGCTGCGGCCCCTTCAAAAGAGCTGATTGGCGGGTCCCGGGAGACGGACCCTGACACATCAGCTATTGATGGCCTATCCTGAGGATAGGCCATCAATGTTTAGGGACTGGACAAGTCTTTTAAGCCTACGATGTAGCAGTCTTAGAGGGCCCATGAGACAGGATCACAGATTGTATGATGCTGTCTGCTAGGGCCTGTATCTAAGCCAATCACATGATAGGCTTAGATACATGTCCCATGTGTGATGTCTAATGGGCCCTGTATTACTGTATAAGATTACTGTCTGCTGGACCCTGGATCTAAGTCTACCTTGTGGTAGGCTTAGATACAGTGTCCCACAGATAGTATCACACATGGGCCCTGTATCTAAGCCTAACACATGTTACTAATAATTTTTTGTGTGTTTTCTTACAGGTTCGGTCGTTGGACTACGTCGGATTCCAGGACTACTTTGATGACGGCTTTTTTTATTATCAATAAAATGTTTAATGAGGGTTGTGTGGTTTATTTTTATTTCAATAAAATATTTTTTCTATGTCTTTGTGTTTTTTTTTAAAACTTTATTACTACCGCCTTAGTAATGGCCGCCGGCTGATTGACAGTATCCATTGCTAAGGCAGGGCTTAGTGTTAGCCGGTGCAGAGGCTAACACTAACCCCCTTTATTACCCCGGTACCCACCGCCACCAGGGGTGCTGGGAAGAGCCGGGTACAATCCAGTACTTGACCATCTGTAGTGATGGCCAGAATATGGGGCGGCCGCAGGCTGGTATTATCAGGCTGGGAAAGGCCAGATACAGTGGCCCTTCCTACCCTGGTAATGCTAGGCTGCTGCTGCTTTATTGTATCTGGCTGGTTATGAAAAATGGGGGGGACCCCACGTCATTTAAAAAACTAAAATTAAAAAATCATTGGAAAGAACGATGTGGGGTCCACCCCAACCTGGTAATGCTAGCCTGCTGCTGCTGTGTTGTATCTGACTGGTTATGAAAAATGGGGGGGGACCTCACGTCATTTTTTTAAAATAAATAATTGGACAGCACGTTGTGGGGTTCCCCCACTTTTATAACCAGCCAGATACAACACAGCAGCAGCAGGCAGCATTACCAGGGTGGTAGGGGCAACTGTTTTTGGCCTTCCCCAGCCTAATACAAACAGCCTGCGGCCGCCCCGGTGCCTTACCATCACTGCAGATGGTCGGGTACTGGTTCGTACACGGCTCTTCCCAGTACCGTTGGTGGCGGGGGGTACCGGGGTAATGGGAGTTAGTGCTAGCCTCTGCACCTGCTAACAATAAGCCCCGCCTTAGAGGTTGTCAATCAGCCAGCGGCCATTACTAAGGCGGTAATAGTAAAGTTTAAAAAAATACAAGCACATAGAAAAAATATTTTATTGAAATAAAAAAAAAAACAACCCCCATTAACCATTTTATTGAGAATAAAAAAATTCTGTCATTGAAGTCCTCGAATCCGAGGTAGTCCAACAACCGAACTTGTAAAATATAACAAAGACACAAAAATAATTAGTAACACATAAAGAAGAAAAACAATTATTATTCTTACCTTTCCTGGGTCCAGCAATGGAGCCTCAATGTCAGCGAGCTGAGCCCTATATCTAATCCTATCATGTGTGATACTGTCTGCTGAGACACTGTATCTAATCCTATCATGTGTGATACTGTCTGCTGGGCCCTATATCTAATCCAATCACGTGTGATACTGTCTGTTGAGCTACTGTATCTAATCCTATCATGTGTGATACTGTCTGCTGAGCTACTGTATCTAATCCTATCATGTGTGATACTGTGTGCTGAGCCACAGTATCTAATCCTATCATGTGTGATACTGTCTGCTGAGCCACTGTATCTAATCCTATCATGTGTGATACTGTCTGCTGAGCTACTGTATCTAATCCCATCATGTGTGATACTGTCTGCTGGGCCCTATCTCTAATCCTATCATGTGTAATACTGACTGCTGAGCCACTGTATCTAATCCTATAATGTGTAATACTGTCTGCTGAGCTGTGTATCTAATCCCAGCATGTGTGTGCTGGGCCACTGTATCTAATCTTATCATGTGTGATACTGTCTGCTGAGCCAATGTATCTAATCCTATCAATAGTTTATAGGGTCGTAGTGCTATAGATATGCTATGCTGTCTCCTATACACACACACACACACACACACACACACACACACACACATTTTTTTGGGGCGGACACATGCGTATTGGGGCTATTTCCCCTGACATTTTAAGTCCTTAGTGATGCCCCTGGCTGCTGGTGCTGCATTGTTGGATCACTTAGGAGACCCAGCGATGCCGTCGGACATGAGAAGTTTGTGGGTGGGGGGGGGCCCAATAACAACTTTTGCATCAGGGCCCATGAGCCTTTAGCTATGCCCCTGATTATAGGCGTATGCAGTATATAGCGGAATTATATGTGAGTATAGTATATAGCAGTATAATAGGTGTGCAGTGAATATAATGGTACTATATGTCTACAGTTATAGCAGTATGTGTGTGCATTATATAGCGGTGTTATATGTGTGTAGAGTATAAAGTGATTCGATTAATTATACTTGCAGCATATGTTGGACTCTATATGTACAATATATGGTAGCATTAAATATAAATATATATATATATATATATACATACATACAGTACATGGGGTATTATTTATATGTACAGTATTAATTTGTACTGTATATGGCTACATTTTACAGACGTATTATTTATGTATAAAGTAAATGGTAGCATTATTTATACGTACAGGATATACCGATGTTATTTATGTGAACAGTATATGGTGGCATTATTTATTTGAAAGGTATGTAATATGGGAGGGGGCGCCAAAAGAATTCTGCTGCACAGGGCGCCCTCTAGCCTAAGGCCGGGCCTACCCGGGAGTATACTTCAAGGAGGATCTGGGCATTTACTGACATCCAAGGGCTCTATGGGGGGGGGGGGATAATCCACCCCTTAGAGCCCTTACGTCACTATAATGGAAGGATAGGCGGGTGTGCGGGGGCGGTCTGAGCGTCTGACTTACGGCAGAGAGGGCTCTATAGGGGGGGATTCTGCCCCCCCTTTAGAGCAGTCAGTCAGGTGCTCTGACCCCCCCTAACCTTGCAGTATATTAACTAGTGAGGGCTCTATGGGGGAATAATTCCCCCCTATAGAGCGCTCTGCTGTCAGTAAAACGCCCCTTACTGTGTAGGGGAACAAAAGTAGCACTTACTATGTGGGCCCTTTAGGGGGAACAAATGGGGGTATGTACTATTACTGTGTGGGGCACCTAGAGGAGGCATTATTACCATCTGGGGTATTATTCAGTAACAGTATGATGGTATTATTCAGTAACAGTATGATGGTATTATTCAGTCACTATGTGGTTATGGTGTGATGGTGTTATTCAGTAACAGTATGATGGTATTATTCAGTAACAGTATGGGGGTATTGGTAGGTTCGGAATGCACAAGATCTTGGTAGGTGCTCGAATAGGGTCCCAACCCAATCGTATATTGGAAGAAGTATTCGGCACACAGACGTCAAAAACAAATTTCTTGAAATTTTTATTATGATAGATGCCAAGGGTTTGGTGCGTGCAACGTAACGTTTCGGTCAAAGGACCTTCGTCGGGCACTACAGGTATACAGAACATATATATTATTATCATACATAGGTATTATTAGCATCATATCCATGTGTGAAAAAAATGAATAAAAATGAAATCAAAACAAGACATAAATAAGGACAAATTAAATCTTTACATAAATCAAAGCAGAATTGTGGTATAAAGAACCGCAAAAATAATAATAATAGTCATCATCAACCAGGAACTGTGAGTGGACGACATTCTCATCCCAGGCACAATGGTGTAATCAGGTATGTAGTTACTTGGTAGGTATCTCATAGCAACAGAGTGATCGGTTCACAGTTTAAACTCAAAAGGACAAATCTGACTATCCGTCATTAAGGAGAAGAGGGAGAAAAAGCTGAGTAAACATACCACATCTTAATCCTCATATTAGATAAACTCATTTGTTTCCAAACATCAGATAAATGACATCAGAGTATAGCTCAGATATTCACATGTAACATCTATCAGCATATATCAACTACGATGGTTCATTCAATGCAGTCTGGCATACTATCAAAAGCAATGTCCTAATGTAATGTAGGATTGTGGTGCACATACCTGTTTACCCTGGTTGCTGGAGTGTCCAGAAGAGTGGCGCTGCTTGTAATGGCGGATTTCCGCTCGTTTTGGCGCTAAGGCTATGTTCACACGGAGTATTTTGGGGGAGGAATATCTGCCTCAAAATTCCGTTTGGAACTTTGAGGCAGATATTCCTCTCCCTGCACGCCGATTTTCGCGGCAATTATCGCGCCGTTTTTCGCCCGCGGCCATTGAGCGCCGCGGGCATAAAACAGCGAGAAATACGCTTTCTCCTGCCTCCCATTGAAGTCAATGGGAGGTCGGAGGCGGAAGCGCCCGAAGATAGGGCATGTCGCTTCTTTTTCCCGCGAAGCAGTTTTACTGCTCGCGGGAAAAAGACGCCGACGCCTCCCATTGAAATCAATGGGAGGCGTTCTCGGGCCGTTTCTGCCGAGTTTTGCGACGCGGCTTCCGCGTCAAAAAACTCGGCCAAATACCCCGTGTGAACATAGCCTTAATGACAGGAGAAATACTACTGGTTTAAATATCCCTGCTTGGGGGCGGGCTCTGGGCGTGTTGTCATGCTCTGGGTGTGCCTGCTATTATCAGGACGCTCATGTCCTAGTCTGTCTCTGCCCTGTGTAGGGGCGGGCAGGGGGCGTGGTCAGCTTGTATAGAGCGTCTCTGGTGTTATTGGAATGCTCATGTCCTCGTCTATCACTGCCCTGTATGGGGGCGGGCAGGGGGCGTGGTCAGCTTGTACAGAGCGTCTCTGGTGTTATTGGGATGCTCATGTCCTCGTCTATCACTGCCCTGTATGGGGGCGGGCAGGGGGCGTGGTCAGCTCGCACAGAGCATCTCAATTCGTGAGGAGATGTTCTGTTACTAGCCTGCCTACACCCTATCTTGGGGCTGGCAGTGAGTATAGGTAGCGTGCACAATCCTGTATTAGGATATGTAATGAGCTGTTTATTGTGTGGTTACACCGTCATGGTCTGGGCAATAACAATAAGCAGGAGGATGTTTGTGTCATCCTCAGTCCATGTCACAAAGGGAAAGCTACGTGTAGAGGTGATTTGTATAGGCATAAATCAATGTAAAGGCTTAACAAAGAGCCAATGAACGATATAGGTAGATCACTTATTTTTCTAATCATGAGCCTAGTCTGTTTATAGTTATAAACAAATAAATAAATGCACAGATGTTAATACATTCATGTGACCTAGGGGAACATAAATACGACTAAGCGTGAGGATAAACATAAGAGTAGGAATAGGAAAGAACTCAAGCGTGTTGTTTATATTGGACGGTCTTATATGTGTAGGAAGGCACATAGCCAGCTGTCTGATGTGATGGAGTAGAGTGAAAGATATCTTATGTGTACAAATATCACTATCATCAGTTATCTAAGTATGAGTTATCGCATCCCCAGTCATTCAGGAGAATCAATATTCTAAAGGATACCTTTGTTCCGCATGTAGTTGGGCATCATGCCTAGTGTAAAGTCAGCGTGTCTGTGAAAAGAGACATTAGTCACGTTAAATGATGATTATTAAACATGTTCACAGGAAACTGCTTACTTCATATTCCCTATTCAGCCCTCTCGGTTCCAGTGTTTGTAGTCTGTGAATCCAATACGCCTCTCTGCGTTTAAGTGTCCTTATCCTGTCCCCTCTTCTTCGTGGGGCTGGTATGTGCTCAATGACCTGAAATTGTAGCTGAGAGATGTTGTGTGTTTTGGATAAAAAATGGGCTGGGATTGGTAGTAGGGTCTTACTGCATCGGATGTTACTCTTATGTTGACTAATTCTATCACGAATGCGCTGCGTTGTTTCGCCCACATACGCTAGCCCGCATGGGCACTTTATCAAGTAGATGACAAAGTTTGTATTGCATGTGAAGTAGTCCTTTATTGGTATGCGTTCACCGGTCTGAGGATGTTGTAATGTGTCACCTTTGATTATGTGGGAGCATTGTAAACAGGATCGACATGGAAAAGTCCCTTTTCTTGGGGTATTAAGGAAGGTTTGTCTAGATGGTCTAATCACTGATCCTATGTCTGCTCTCACTAATCTATCTCTGAGGTTCTTGGGTCTCTTGGAACATGGAAGAAACGGGGTCTGAAACTCTAGAACCTTTGGGTACGCTTCTTTAAGCAGTGGCCAGTGCTTTCTAATGATGTGGTGTACCTTATAGGCACAAGGGTGGTAAGTATGCACAAAAGGTATACACTTAGGTTTGACTCTGTTCCTATTGGTAGTCATCAATTCTGCTTCCCTCAGTATCTGGCTTGGATAACCTCTATCCCTGAATTTCCGAGTCATATTGGCCATGCGATTAGTCCTGTTGTCAGCATTGTCAACTATCCTGGATATGCGTGTATATTGGGATTTAGGGAGAGATTTCTTAGTTGCTATGGGGTGGCAACTGTCATAATGCAGAAGGCTGTTACGGTCCGTTTCTTTTGTAAATAGATCAGTGCTAAGATGGCCGTTGTCATCCTTGATGACCATTGTGTCCAGAAAACTAATTCTGGATCTGTTGAAATTCAATGTGAATTTCAGTTCAGGCCAGATGCTATTGAGGTACTCAATAAATTTAAGCAAAGCTTCTTCAGTGCCCTGCCATAAGCAGAATATGTCATCTATATATCTGGACCACAGTATTATGTGTTCGTCAAACATAGTCGTAGGGTATATATAGTTTTCCTCGAAATGAGCCATGTAGCAGTTAGCATATGGTGGTGCCACATTGGATCCCATAGCTGTGCCTCTTTTTTGGATGTAGTATGTGTCTTCAAATAGAAAGTAATTGTCAGTTAAGATAATGGTTAGGAGGTCAAGGCCCAAGTCTATGATCTTACTGTCCTTTCCAGCCCTAGTGTGTATCTCCTTGACTGCAATTAACCCTTTTGTATGTACGATTGAAGTGTAGAGGCTGCAAACATCCAATGTCACCAAAATGACATCTGGGGTTAAGGTACCAAGTGTGTGGATAGTCTCTAGGAAACTGGATGTATCCAATAAAAATGACCTTGTATTCTTGACAAGTGGGGTCAGGAGTTTCTCCATGAATTTTGACAGGGGTGTGAAAAGTGAGTCTGTGGAGGCCACTATTGGCCGTCCAGGAGGATTATCGAGCCCTTTGTGTATTTTTGGAAGTATATAGAACACAGGTATGACCGGATATTTATTGGTCAAATATACTACCGTCTCCTGATCTATTGTACCAAGGGCCATATGTTTCTCTAGGGTGTTCTTAATTTTTAATGCGATTTTGTTAGTAGGGTCCTGATTTACGGATAGATAGACTGAAGTATCCTGTAACTGTCTATGTATCTCCCTTACATACGAACACCTGTCCATCACCACAATGGCCCCACCCTTGTCGGCAGGTTTTATGATTAAATCCTTGTCCCCAGTAAGGGAGGATAGTGCTTGTCTATCCAAGTTATTCAAATTGGCCTGACTTTTAAACTGGCCTAGTCTAAAGTCATGATTAAATCTGTCCACATCTCTGTGGATCGGATTAATAAATGTCTCCAACGCAGGTGAGTTCTTTGGAGGGTTGAAGAAGCTCTTATTCCTCAATCCAAAGTCTCGAGAGGTAATTGCAGGGCCCTCGGAAGGGTTAACAGTTGACCCTTCGTTCCTACGGGGCTCTTCCATATTGGAAAAGTAAATCCGTAGGCGTAGGGATCTGAAAAAATTATTTAGATCCATATCAAGCTGGAACAAATCGTACCTGTAGGTTGGACAGAAGGAAAGGCCCTTCTGGAGGAGGAGTAACTGGGCTGGACTTAGGGTTTTAGACGAGATATTAACAATTAGTGATTGTGATGTTGAGGTCATACTTGCGATCTCGTCTCCATCATCCGATTGATGTCGTCCTGACTGCTTTCCGCCTCTCCTCGTCCTCTTCTTGGGCGTCTGCCCCGTCGCTGGCCTAAAAAACGGTTCCCATAGGTTCTCTGTTGATGGTATTCCTGTCCTTCGCCTCCTGATCCTAAGTACGACGATCCTGATGAAATATATGCCCCTCTCCATGCTTGTCTGCTGCCTGGATAACCTTCATGCCATCTGTAAACTCTCTGGTTGTTGTAGTCGTCCAAATCCCTCTGGAACTTATTCCTCTTTTGTTGTTCAATTTCAATTCTGTGACTATTAAGGGTTGTTCTTAATTTGTCATCGAAGGTTTTGTACTCTGTTATAGGCATGGTAGCCCTCATTTGTTGTTCTGCCGCTGTGATCTGTTTCTTGAGCTCCAAGATACTTTTCTGTAGATACGATATTGTTAGCGTCATCAGATCCAGTGAGCATTTATTTAATATCTGCTCGAACTGTTTACAATATTCTGGTTCTTCTTGGAACATTGTTGGTCTTATGGGTACCCTTAGGCCCCTCGGTATCCTTTGTACTTTAACGTACTCTGCCAGAGTAGCGCTGTGCAATTCCTGATTAATCAGGCGTTTGGATGTTTTTTCTAGATCCCGGGTGCGGACCTCTGATGGTGGTATCTGTAAGAAATCCCTGGATATTGTTACTTGGGATAGGATGTCATCGGTCTGTTGCTGGTTGTAGGAAAAAATAGAAGTCGTCATATTTCCTCGTCTGTGCAGGTCCGAATGGGAAACTGGTAGAGGTAGGTTCGGAATGCACAAGATCAGGGTAGGTGCTCGAATAGGGTCCCAACCCAATCGTATATTGGAAGAAGTATTCGGCACACAGACGTCAAAAACAAATTTCTTGAAATTTTTATTATGATAGATGCCAAGGGTTTGGTGCGTGCAACGTAACGTTTCGGTCAAAGGACCTTCGTCGGGCACTACAGGTATACAGAACATATATATTATTATTATCATACATAGGTATTATTAGCATCATATCCATGTGTGAAAAAAATGAATAAAAATGAAATCAAAACAAGACATAAATAAGGACAAATTAAATCTTTACATAAATCAAAGCAGAATTGTGGTATAAAGAATATATATGTTCTGTATACCTGTAGTGCCCGACGAAGGTCCTTTGACCGAAACGTTACGTTGCACGCACCAAACCCTTGGCATCTATCATAATAAAAATTTCAAGAAATTTGTTTTTGACGTCTGTGTGCCGAATACTTCTTCCAATAGTATGGGGGTATTATTCAGTCACTATGTGGTAATGGTGTGGCGGCATTATTTAGTAACAGTATGGGGGTATTAGTCAGTCACTATGTGGTTATGGTGTGGAGGTATTATTAAGTATCAGTATGTGGGTATTATTCAGTCACTATGTGGTTATGGTGTGGTGGTTTTATTCAGTAACAGTATGGAGGTATTAGTCAGTCACTATATGGTTATGGTGCAGCAGTATTATTCAGTAACAGTATGGGGGTATTATTCAGTCACTATGTGGTTATGGTGTGGAGGTATTATTCAGTAACAGTATGGTGGTATTATTCAGTCACTATGTGGTTATGGTGTGGTGGTATTTTTCAGTAACTCTATGGGGTTATTATTCAGTCACTATGTGGTTATGGTGTGGTGGTATTACTCAGTAACAGTATGGGGGTATTATTCAGTATCAGTATGGGGGTATTATTCAGTCACTCTGTGGTTATGGTGTAGCAGTATTATTCATTAATAGTATGGGGGTATTATTCAGTCACTATGTGGTTATGGTGTGGTGGTATTATTCAGTAACAGTATGGGGGCATTATTCAGTCACTATGTGGTTATGGTGTGGTGGTATTATTCAGTAACTGTATGGGGTTATTTTTCAGTCACTATGTGGTTATGGTGTGGTGGTATTATTCAGTAACTGTATGGGGTTATTATTCAGTCACTATGTGGTTATGGTGTGGCAGTATTATTCAGTAACAGTATGGGGGTATTATTCAGTCACTATGTGGTTATGGTGTGGTGGTATTATTCAGTAACAGTATGGGGGTATTATTCAGTCACTATGTGGTTATGGTGTGGAGGTATTATTCAGTAACAGTATGGGTGTATTATTCAGTCCCCAGCCCAGGGCGTGCCGCTTCAAAACAGCGCTAAGCGCGATCCGTCCTGGACTGGCATGAATGTAATTGCAGAGAGTGACGCCGCAAATGAGACTGGCTGCCGAGGAAAGATATGGGGCAGTGCAGTGCAGACTGTACTATTTGCACTGCACTGATTGGCAGTAAGAAGAATTCTTTAAATATTTTCCATACTTCAAACAGCACTTTAAGGCTATGTTCACACTGAGTTTTTTGCAGGAGGAAAATTCTGCCTCAAAATTCCGTTTGGGATTTTGAGGTAGATTTTGTCCTTCCTGCACGTCGTTTGCCGCGATTTTCGCTGCGTTTTTCGCTCGCGCCCATTGAGTGCCACGGGCAAAAAACTCTGCAAAATACGTTTTCTCTGCCCCCCATTGATGTCAATGGGAGGTCAGAGGCATAAACGCGCGAAGATAGGGCATGTCCCTTCTTTCTCGGGAGGCATTTTCGGACGGTTTTTGACGAGTTTTGCAGAGCGGTTTCCGCGCCAAAAAACTTGTCAAAATACCACATAACAAATAAACATCAAATGTTTTCCTATTTAAAAAATGTATATATTGCGTGTTTGATGTGTAAAGCTAGTAATGAGAAAACTCTTATAGATTTGGGGGGGGGCGCCTTTTTATAGTACGCCTCAGGCAGCATAGGGGCTAGGTTCACCCCTGGCTGTCGCCCCTAATACAACATGTCCCCTCATCCTTTATATGCCACATAAGCCTTGCAAGGAACAATAGGTGAGCTTGTCTCTTAGCAGCTGTAAAAATGTTTACATATCTGTGTGAGCAGATCTTCTCACACATAAGTTCCATCCTCAGCCTCTCATGTAGCAGACTTACTGCAGACCACTGTGAGGCCTGTATTTAGCTCAGTCACCATGTACTCAGTCACCACGTATGCACCACAGAGGGATCATCTTTACAAAGAAAGTCAAGGACAAGGCTCACACTGAAATGTAAGTTTAATAAACGGATTAATTGGTTTATGCACATACATAGTAACAGTTTGTCTTATATGACTTTTTTGTTGCATGGCACGCTAAGTACTTCTTTTGTTTTAAATCGGCACTCCATACAAAAATTTTTGCCTACCCCTGATCTACAGTATCATGTATTATAATATACTTGAAAGCAGGTTGTTCAAACTTTAGCTAATATGATGGAACGTAGAGTACAATTTGCAAAGTGAAGGAGCCAATATTGCTCTTATGGGTGAAAAGAGGCTCAATAGAATACACTAATCAATTACGGAATGTATAAGAATTATCATTGAATGCCATTTTACTAGTTAATCAGTATGTATAGCAGATATATAAAGATTAGCATTACAGTACAACTATACTTCAAAAAAATATATAATAATATGAATAACTGTTTTTTCAAAGGTTAAAAAGTTATTTTCATTATGCAAGTGTTTTCTCTGCAGTTTTCAAGCACAGTAACTACTTGTCTAATGCATTTCGATCAATGATAAACCCCCATGTTACCACTGAAGTGCTGAGCTTTCTGCAGAATCTAGATGCTGATTAAATAAATGTCTCACCAGGAAATCCTATGCATTAAAGCAGTTTCCCACACTTAGAATCTGTCCGTGAACCTGAGCTTCGTCTAAAAACAGAATATTCTTCATTTTCAGACATTTTTATCATTAAAAAAGTTGTTTCTGTAATAAAAACATATAATCTCGCTCTCATTCTCTCTCTCTCTCTCTCTCTCTCTCTCTATATATATATATATATATATATATATATATAAATGAATTTCTGTTGTCTGATGTCTTTTGCATGTTCTTTATGCATGGCCAAACGACAGGACCAATCTGCACCAAATTTGGAACATAAGTAAACCACGCGCTTCCAAAGGTTTAGACCGGGTTTCAGCTGTCTCTAACCTACCGTTCTTGACATATTCACAAAAGCAAATATGACACCACTGGATTCCACATCAAGGACCTTCCTCCATACCACATCAGGTGATTCGTATTAGCCAATAGAAGCTCACAGGTCCTTCATTCTTAGTCTCACTCACATACACACAGATTTAGACCAGGTTTTCATAAGAACCCAGCCATTTTTCTTTATTCAACGTGTTAGTCGCTGTAAATGAACTGTACCTATACTGGATTTGAGCATTCTCATAAATTGAAACCCTTTCATACCAGTCATGCACAAAAGACTCCTGTGGCAAAGAGCGTGGCTGTTGCCCGAGCTGCTGATATCTCTCAACAGTACCAATTCTGTGGATTTCAGCACTCTCATAAATTGAACCCCTTTCAGACCAGTCATGCCTCCAAAAAGGAACCCTTCACTTGGACTTTTTGGATATGTTGGCTTCATATTACTAGGAAATAAAGTTTTTAACCACACACACAAACGAGAAACAAATGGACCAGTGTGAACCTGGCAAATTCTTATATTCCATATTATAAAACTCAATGTCTGTTTGTCTGTCCTCTATTGGCATCCAAACGAATGAACCATTTGACCCAAGTTTGGCACATAAGTACATCGGGTCTCCGGGAAGGTTTTCTTAAATGTCCCAACCTTGCCGTTGTTCTCTGCTAGCAGCCATTATGACATGATCATGATCCAATACTATAAAAGTGAATACAGACATTTGCTTTTATGGTAAAGTTGTTTTTATCTGGCAGTAGCAGGTAGTGCACTTTACAAAATAATCCTAGATGGGAAGGTACAGGGGAGCAGTTACCCATAGCAACCAATCAGATTATTGATGGCCAGGAGGAAATCTGTATTACTAGCTGCAGAGACTCCTCTTGCTCAACTGCAAACTGATCAAATGCGTCATACTGCTGCTCGACCTGCTGAAACTCCTCAGCAAACTCAGGCTTTCTCAGCAACAGATCAGACAGGTGACTCTCAGAAGCGCTGAGACTCCAGTCGAACCCAGGCCAGAAAGCAAGCTGATAGAGTGCATCATGTTCAGCGTGCTAGTGAGTGGGCTTTCATGCATGATGCTGTTTTCAATTATGATCCAACCATAGTCTATGACCAACTGGTATAAAACTACCAATGTTGTTAATCAACAGGCTCTGTCATAGTCTTATGACTCCATTTCCTACCAGTTTAGCTGTTAGGTATTTAGGAAGTTAAAATTGAAATAAACCGTGTGTAACTGCCGGGGTATATAGGGCCACTAGCGAATTCCCCGTAAACCAAGAAAATACGAGGGCATGGATTAGACTCCTTATCTAGTATTATATATATTGGTGATGTTCATATCATTTTAATAACAATACTTGGTAAAGTAGCTAAAGTGTCCTCAAAGGTCGAAATGTGACCGCTGTGGTGAGTGATTAGGTGGTGTGTCATGTATAAAGACTGTAGCGGTGTAAACAAAGAATGGCAGGGTACCAGGGAACAATCACTGCAGGAGCTGTAGGGAATTTGAATGGTATGGGGCCCGCCCGCTGACACTTTCCACCACCGCTGCCCAAAGTTAATTTAGAGAAAAGAACCCATCCCATTATATTGCAGGTCCCGTTCGCTTCTCCAAGGTAACTAATGCTGGGCCCTTCTTCGCAAGACTGACGCTGGGTAGCATCACAGTTTTATGTGCGACAGCGCAAATTTATAACGTCCTGACACTGGCTTCCTGACCTATGCTCCGCCGCACACATCATCCTGATGCCAGCATTAGTTACTTTGGAGAAGGGAACGGGTCCTCCAATATAATGCAGCCTGTTCCTTTCTCCAAGGCGGTGGACAGTGCCTGCGGGCGAGCCCCTGGACGTTCTTTCTTTTTTTACCAGGCTTTTGAAGCAGGACCCCAGTGCCCAAGGTGAGGTGGCGTTCGGGGGGAAGAGGTGCCCAGACTGAAGTAGAGGAAAGAGAACCTGGAAGCGGTAAGTACATAAAGGTCAGAATTTTTTTGGGGGTCTGGTCTGGGTGCAAATTCATTTAATGGTCTTATTGGAGATGTAAATTATATTAGGGTTGTGGGGTCTGAATTTAGGGGTCAGGTTGGGATTCTGAATTAATTTAGGAGTCTGAATTAATGTAGGGGTCTGGTCTGGTGTCTAAATTAATTGATGGGTTTGGTTAAGGGTCTGAATTAATTTAGGGGTCTGGTTGGAAGTCTGAATTAATTTGGAGGCATTATTAATTTAGAGGGCTTGTCAGGTATCTGAATTAATTTAGAGGTCTGGTAGGGGGGGTCTGAATTAATTTAGGAGTCTGTTTGGGAGACTAAATTAATATGGGAGTCTGATTGTGGTGTAAATTAATTTAAGGGTCTGGTCAGAGGTATGAATTAATTTTGTGTTGTCTACGCAACTGCATCTTGATGAGTGACACTGCTGTGTAAAAGCAGCAGCTTTAGTGCAATTATTTTATATATGTTTCACCCCTGCACACCTACTGTCTTAGCCTTCTACAGAGCCCCTGCCCTCTTTTCTCCCTACTACCCCGCCACAGAGCCCCGACCAATGTGCATATCTCCCCTGGCCCCACTCCCGTCCCTGTCCCTTTCTGCTCTCTTAGCCATCTCCCCGCCAGAGCCCCTGCTACCTAGTCTCTCCCCCTTGTCCTCTGACAGAACCCCTGCCCACCTACTGTCTCCGCCCTGCCCCTCCACAAGGTCACTTCCAGTTTGAGTCTCACTGCAGCCCAGTCCCCCTTAAACCATAGATATAGGTTAGTACATTGAATTTAGAAAATCAAAATAAAATGTAAAAAAAGCTCCTATGGCATTAAAAAGAAAAGTAAAATTGCTAAAAAAAAAGATAAGGTTAAATAAAAAAAATCTATTAAAAAATACACACAAATGCTAATTTTTAAAGTAAATAAACTGTAAAGGATCTGACAGGCACAGCTTCTGTGTCAACGCCCATAGGTAATCAGTCTGCACTTGCTTCTATGTCTGTGAGACTGACTCCATCTTCCACCACTCAGGATGGCAGGCTTAGGAGTGGGAGAGCCTATCACAGCCTGGCCAGACGGAGCTAGCTCCCGCCCTCTTTCTATTTATACCTGCCTTTCCTGTTCCTCCTTGCTTGTGATTCTTCTCGTTTGGTTTCCTGGCCCTGCTGCAGCTTCTGAACTATTTGACCCTGCTTCATACTGACCCTGGCTTACTGACTACTCTCCTGCTCTGCAATTGGTACCTCGTACACTCCTGGTTTGACTCGGCTTGTTCACTACTCTCCTGCTCTGCGTTTGGTACCTCGTACACTCCTGGTTTGACTCGGCTCGTTCACCACTCTCGTTGCTCACGGTGTTGCCGTGGGCAACTGCCCCATTTCCCTTAGCTTCTGTGTACCCTTGTATGTTTGTCTGTCGTGCACTTACTGAGTGTACGGACCGTCGCCCAGTTGTACCCCGTCGCCTAGGGCAGGTCGTTGCAAGTAGGCAGGGACTGAGTGGCGGGTAGATTAGGGCTCACTTGTCTGTTTCCCTACCCCCATCATTACATAAACGTTATTAAATATAAGTCCTAAAACATAAAATAATATACAAATATTTGGTATCATCCCGACTGTTGCAACCTGCACAACAAATTTATAGCATCATTTATGATGATTGGTGTATGCTATTAAAAATAAAAACTGCACCAGAACTTTTTGTAGGCATTTTTGCCGAATTAAAAATTAATGTAAATGAAAAGATAATGTAAATGTACCAAAAAATGGCGTCTACATAAAGTACAACTCGTCCCATATAAAACAAAGTCTCATAGAGCTATGTCGAACAAAAAATAAAAAAACTTATGAGCGGCTGGATGCCAAGAGGAAAAAAATCAAGACATTGTTCTGTCCTCATGGCCAAAATGTACCCTGTCTTAAAGGGGTTTTCCACTACTGGACGACTGATGACTTATCCACCAGATAGGTCATCAGGATATGATCTATGGGGGACCGACACCCGGACCTCGCACTGATCAGCTGTTACGGCGGCCTATGGCCTCCGGATGTCATTGCACAGTATGCAATGTATGGAGCCAGAAGCAGTTGGCTCCATACATTGCATATCCGGTGGATAGGTCATCAGTTGTCCGGTAGTGGAAAACCCCTTCAAGGGGTTACGCATATCCAGTTTATTTTATTAATATTAATTTTTTAAAGAACTGGGAAACCTGTCTAAAACAATTTTTATTACTTTGATCTATTAAAAATAAATATTTGATTAAGTTCCCTTTACTGTATAGCATCATTTAAAAAAAAACTATGATTATCATTCTCTCAGAGAATACTGTATGATTTTGCTAAAGGCTATTTCCTTCCCACGGTGGATTTTCTGCATTAAAAGAATTGGGCCACTGTTTTTAAAATACAAAAATGGAAGATTAAGCGATATAACAACTGTAAAGGATCTGCCAGACACAGCTACTGTGTCGACGCCCGTGGTTAATCAGTCTGCACCTGCTCCTAGGTCTGATAGAGGGACTCGATCTGCTACCACTCAGGCTGGTAGGCTCAGGAGTGGGAGAACCTATCACAGCCTGGCCAGACGGTTCTAGCTCCCGCCCTCGGTCTATTTATACCTTCATTTCCTGCTTGTCTGTGCCTGTGACTCTTTCCTGTTTCCTGGCTCTGCTGCTCCTGCTATTATTATTGACCTTGCTTCATTTTGACCCTGGCTTTACTGACTACGCTCCTGCTCTGCGTTTGGTACCTCGTACACTCCTGGTTTGACTCGGCTCGTTCACTACTCCTGTTGCTCACGGTGTTGCCGTGGGCAACTGCCTTTTTTCCCTTAGCTTCTGTGTACCCTTGTCTGTTTGTCTGTCGTACACTTATTGAGTGTAGGGACCATCACTAAGTTGTACGCCGTCGCCTAGGATGGGCCGTGCAAGTAGGCAGGGACTGAGAGGCAGGTAGATTAGGGCTCACCTGTCTGTCTCCCTTCCCGTCATTACATAATCACAGGCCCATATACCTTTTCTACCCTGGTCCCTGACACTACTATGGACCCCCTTGAGACCCTGGCTCAGCAAATGCAAGGCCTCTCACCACAGGTCCAAGCCCTGGCTCAGAGGGGCAACCAGCGTGATGCTACCCTGGTAGTGCCCCCCACCTCACCTCTTGAACCCCACCTCAAGTTGCCTGACCGGTTCTCAGGGGACCGGAAGACTTTTTTCTCCTTTCGGGAGAGTTGTAGGCTCTATTTCCGTCTAAGGCCCCACTCCTCAGGTTCTGAGAGCCAGCGAGTGGGTATAATTATGTCCCGGCTCCAGGACGGGCCCCAAGAATGGGCCTTCTCCTTGGCTCCTGACGCCCCTGAACTTTACTCTGTTGATCTTTTTTTTCTGCTCTCGGGCTCATATATGACGAGACTGACAAGACTGCCTTTGCCGAGAGTCAGCTGGTGACTTTACGTCAGGGTAAGAGACCCGTTGAGGAGTACTGTTCTGACTTTAGGAAGTGGTGTGTAGCTTCTCGGTGGAATGACCCTACCTTGAGGTGCCAGTTTAGATTGGGTCTGTCGAACGCCCTGAAAGACCTGTTAGTTAGCTATCCCTCTTCAGACTTTCTAGATCAGGTTATGATAGATAAAAGAAAAAAGGACACGGCGCTAGAAGAGGTTTGTTTTTCCAGGGAAACAAAATATGTGCTTCCTTTTCCAAATTGCAAATGCTGGCAGGTAAATGCAAAGAGGTGCAAGCTGCTGCCGATCCCCAAACGCAAACACCTAAAGGAGTTGCCTTGATGAAAATTGTAAAGAAAATAAAATAAAAAAGAGGGATACTGTAGGCGCTGCTTGGTTGATAAAAGTTGGTTTATTGCATAAAGCAAGGTAAACAGATTGCTACGCGTTTCAACGCCGGACTGGCGTCTTCCTCAGGCAGATAACACATACAGTACAAGATCATGCATATATATACACATACAAGTGAACAGTGATAGGGCCAATTCAGTAAAAAAAATGCCAAAACTGGGGAAAGGTCAATGGTCACAGAAACAACTCTTGTTTATAAAGTTGGAAGAAAAAAAAAAAGTTGGAGATTTTTTTTAAAAAAAGGCCAATGTGGCATATGGATGGTCCGTGTGTAGCAGTGTGACCTAACCGACATAGATCATGTTCTAGGTAGGAAGCCCGTAAGTAACAGTCAGTTCATGTTAAAAAGCTAAAATAATTCATATTTAATATTTAATAAATTTCATCGAAAAAATGAGGTAAATAGCGTATGTGATTAGATGAATATGATATAAATATGGAACATATAATATCAAAGACTCCTTACTGTTTATCGGATAGAGGGAGGTCACGCCTCTGGGAGCCATCACAAACAAGGACCTTGGAACGCACCATGAAAGGCACAAACAAATGGCATTGTATGGGCGTCATGACAACCATCATGGCAACTCATGAGGGCCAGATGTCCATGAAACGCACGGTGGACCGCAAACCGCACCACACGGAGCAAAGTACAGAGGGGAGATGAATGGTAGTTGCAAACCTATCTTTTTATATTAATAAGCATTTGTGCTTCATAATCATCTTAATTAATAGAATATTAGATACTAGGCTATTAAAAGATCAAATTATTAAATTATTAAAATATCGAAATGCTCCGTTGAGAGAGAGATAAGTGTATGCATAAAATATAGTATTACGATAGTAATTTGTTTGGAAAACAGAATAATAAAACAATGATAATACAAGGGTAATAATAATATAGCAATAGTATAGTAATAATAATATAGTTGCTGAAATACAATTTAAACAAGATGTATTATTAGATTGACAATGGGATGATAAGTACAATGAAAATATAATGAAAATATGCCAAGAGGAGATTGTTTAAAAAATAAGACCGTTGTTAAGATACAGTTGCTGGGGCCGGGGATATTATTAGATTGACAATGGGAAGGGAGATAGAATTGCGGAATTAATCTAATGAATATTCTGTGATGTCATTAAGCCCATTAGGATGTAAGGTCCCCAATTTATAGATCCAGAAATTCTCCCTCTGTTTAAGTCTGGTAAATCTGTCAGAAAGTTCACATGGTATGCTTTCAATGGGAGTGACTGTCAGGACATCAAAATTGCATTTATGTTCCAGAGCGCAATGTCGGGATACGCTATGTTTCAGATAACCATTTTTAACATTAAACCTATGTTTATTCATCCTATCCCTAAGGGTTTGGGTTGTGCGCCCTACATATTGGAGGTTGCATGTGCATTGTAGTAAGTAGACCACATAGCTGCTGCCGCAATTCAAAAAGCTTTTTATTGCAAAACTTTCATTAGTTACCAAAGATGTAAAATGGGATGTCTTGGTATTGATATTTAAACAACATAGGCATCTTATTTTCCCACAACGGAACGAGCCGTAGGTAGTCAGAGGTGTTTTAGGGGGGTGCTGTTGGACAGTGCGTAATTTGCTGGGTGCAATGAGGTTCCTCAAAGTTTTTGCCCTCCTATAGGTGATCTTGGGTCTTGTTGGAATAAGATCTTTCATGTATTGGTCATTAGTGAGAATGTGCCAATGTTTTTGCAATGTGGAGCTGATCAGTTACTCCCTTTATTGAAAGTAGTGACGAAATTGCATCTGAAGTCACCTGACTTATTTGTGGTAATGGTTCGAGGGTTTAGGCAATCCAGTTGTGTGAGTGATTTTGCTCTGGTTTCAGCGCCTATGATCAGGCTGGAGGGGAAGTTCTTTTCTTTGAACCTTTTCCTCAGTAAATTACATTCTTTTTGGAAATCTTGGTTATTGGAACAATTCTTTCTAATCCTCTTAAACTGGCCAAAGGGTACATTCTTCAGCCAGGGTGGGTAGTGGGCACTCCTGAAGTTCAGGTATCTGTTTACATCAAGCCCTTTAAAGTGGGTTTTTGTGGTTAACACGCGACCCTTTTTCTCAATTGTGAGATCCAAGAAGTCAATTTTGCTGACAGAGCACACATGTGAAAAAGAGATTCCAAAGGTGTTGTCATTTAAGTGTTTCATGAAATTGATAATCACGTTTGGATCACCTTTTATGATGAAAATGAGGTCGTCAATATAACGCTTATAGAAGATGATATTGTCTTTATACATATGATTACCAAAAATGTATATGTTTTCAAAAGCTCCCATGTACAAATTAGCATACGATGGGGCAAAACGTGATCCCATCGCACAACCTTTGGTCTGTTTAAAAAATGTTCCTTCGAAAGTGAAGATGTTATGAGTGAGTATAAAATCAATGCTATTTATAAAAAAATTGATTTGTTTGTTCGGGAGACGTGCATCCGTTATCAGAAACAACAAAATTGCCTCTGTACCTAAATCATGTGGAATATTAGTGTACAAGGATGATACGTCTGCAGTTAGGAACCAGTGGTCAGTTAGATCATAAGTGGTTTGTAGCGCAAATAATTCCCTAATAAGATGTGTGGAGTCTTTGAGGTAGGATGGTAATTTAATGACGAAAGGTTGGAGATGCATGTCAATGTAGTGGGACAGGTTGCTGGTAAGTGACCCGATCCCTGAAATAATTGGTCGGCCAGGGGGGTTGGATAGGGATTTATGGATTTTAGGCAAATGATATAGGAACGGGATGGTGGGAAATGGAACTGTTAAGAATGCTTTCTCTTTCTTATTCAGAATGTTGTCCTGGAATGCTTCCTCAATGTGTGTTTTGTATTTGTTTAGAAATGAAGGGATGGGATTAGACTGCAGTCTCTCATAGTAGTTGGTGTCTGACAATAGTCTGTAAGCTTCATTGACGTAATCAATGCGGTCCTGTATGATAATACCACCCCCCTTGTCGGCTGAACGTATAATAATTTGTTGGTTTTTCTGTATATTTTTGAGGGAAGTGCGTTCCGACTTGGTGAGATTGTCTGTCGTGATGATTGGTTTTTCAATTGTTTTAAAGTCATTACTCACCAGATTAAAAAAAAATTCGAGGGCAGGACCACGATGGTGTAGTGGATAGAAAGAAGATTTTGGGCATACATCAACTCTAACCGGCATAGGTGAACTCGGACATGTGTCAGGAACAGGTGGAATAACGGGAGGGGAGATTGCGAAATGTCGCAGCAAGGTTAATTTACGTATGAACCTATTCAGGTCCATAAAAATTTCAAAGCCATTAGGCGATGTTGTTGGACAAAAGGAAAGGCGCTTGGACAATAAGTTGATTTCGTCATTACTGAGTTTGTATGTGGATAAGTTGAATAATTTTACTGTCTCTGTTTGTGTTTTTGGGGAAGAGGGGGAAGTTTAGATCTACCCCCTCTGCACCCTCTGGTTCTGCCTCTAGTTTTCTTTTTGACGTGACTTTTTAGATTTTTGGGAAAAAGGCCGTTAGAGTCCTGGATTTCGGACTTTTCAATATATGTAGAAGGATGTCCCGTGTGTGGGAACTTGGAGTAATTGGGGGCATGGTGAATTGTGTGGGGAGTCCTAAAAAAGATACCGTAGCCATAGTATTATCAAATGTAGGTCCTAACTCATCTATGGTTAGATTTTGAACTGTTGCAGGTGCATCTGGGACTATGCTGTCATGTAGGGATAGATTCAGAAGGGAGGGTGGAAGGGGTGACATAATGTTGCTTTCAATGGAGTCGTTAAAAAATGGAGAGTTAGGTGGAGTATCAGGGATTAGATTAAAAAGTTTTAGATGTGCATCTAAATTATGGGCCTTGAAAGCATGTACGGGTATTTTGCCCAAAATGGTGGAATTTGGCATGCTAGGAACAGGGTTCATAGTGGGGATGGAAATGGCGGGACTGTTGGGGGCAAACTTACTTTTGGGGTTAGGGTTATGAGAGACACTAATTTGGGTATTGGTTGCATTATTGCTGTTATTCTTATTTGTATTTACAACGGAAGTGTTATCACCATTAGCATAACGTTTGGGAGCAGCTCGTTTAAAATAATTAGATACATTATTGCGAAGGGGAGTGCCTGGGGGCAGGGGCGTAACTAGGAAAGACTGGGCCCCATAGCATACTTTTGACTGGGGCCCCCCCTCCCCTGGGTGTCACACAACCCCCCCCTTGTAGAAAGTGCCTTTTTTACAAACCCCCCCTTTTGATAACGCCATACAGCCCCCCTGTAGATAACACCATACAGCCCCCTTTGTAGAGATCTACAGAGGGGGCTGTATGGCGCTATCTACAGAGGGGGCTGTATGGCGCTATCTACAGAGGGGGCTGTATGGCGTTATCTACAGGGGGGGCTGTATGGCGTTATCTACAGAGGGGGCTGTATGGCGTTATCTACAGAGGGGGCTGTATGGCGTTATCTACAGGGGGGGCTGTATGGCGTTATCTACAGAGGGGGCTGTATGACGTTATCTACAGAGGGGGCTGTATGGCATTATCTACAGAGGGGGCTGTATGGCGTTCCCTACAGAGGGGGCTGTATGGCATTATCTACAGGGGGGACTGTATGGCGTTACCTACAGGGAGTCTGTATGGCGTTCCCTACAGGGGGTCTGTAGGGAACGCCATAAAGCCCCCCTGTAGGGAACGCCATACAACCCCCCCCTGTAGGGAACGCCATACAGCCCCCCCCTGATGCGACCTACAGTGTGTCCTAATAAAAGACATGTATCCACTATCCACAGGATAGGGGATACATGTGTGATCGCTGGCATTGATAGGGAGAACGGGGGACTGAAAGTCCCCTGAAGTTCTCCATGACTAACCTCTGACTTCCGGCGTCTGTGTCGGCAGCTCATTAAAAATGAAAGGAGCGCTGGTCACGCATGCGCACAAGCGGGACCGGCGCTCCATTCATTTCTCCGGAGCTGCCGACACAGACCCCGGAAGTCCGAGGTTTGTGATGGAGAACTTCAGGGGACTTTCGGTCCCCCGTTCTCCCTTTCGCTGCAGGCGATCACACATGTATCCCCTGTCCTGTGGATATCCTGTGGATAGGGGATACATGTCTTTTGTTTAATGGCAGAGCGGGGAGATAACTCCCTGCTCTGCCGTAGTGTTCAGTGGCGTCGCGCTATAGCAGCCATAGCGGCTGCTAGTGGAGCCTCCGGCCATGGTGGGGGCCTGTGCCGGCGGGCGACACGGGCCCCCTCATGTCGCGGGCCCCGTAGCAGCCGCTACTGCTGCTACGGCGGTAGTTACGCCACTGCCTGGGGGTTTCTTGTAGGGTCCATGTAATGTGTCTAAGGTAAGCTGTGGTTTGGATGTCCAGTCACCTAGTTTATTCTCTGCATAGTCAGTTCTGTCCCTTCTTAGTTTTTTCATTTCTTTAGAAATTGTGTCTCTCTCAAAGGCATGAAGGCGTTCCATAGTGGTCAATTCAAATTTTTTTAAAACCGCGAGGGATGAAAAGTTGTCGAGTTGTTGGCTCAACTCATCGATTTTGGCTGCTAAGCTTGTGCAAAGATTAGATCTTTTGTCATATAAACATTTAATCAAACCAACATTGCATTGGTCCAATATTTTGAACCATTCTGTGCTGAAATTAGTATCATGTACAAACGGGGTGTTAAAAAACACTCGCAGGCCCCTAGGGGCCATTTTCTCAGTCAGATAGATGTCTAGAAAATGGCAGTCTATATTCAGGAAGGCTTCCTCTTTGAGACAATCTTCCAGTTGAAGAAATAGGTCAGTCATAGTTTTCGTTAGTTCCAAACTTGTTGCATTACTCATAGTTGCGATATCGTCGTCAGCAAAATCAGTCCCAGTCATCTGTGTGATGAGGCATTCACGAGTAGTTGTTCTGTCATTGATGAAGTCCAGCATGTTTGTAGTAGGAAGCCAGTGTCAGAGGGTCACCAAACGAATGTCCTGGGCGGGCAGGTCAAAAAACGTCCACGGCGACTCCTCCGTGTAGCGGGATCCAATTCACCCGAAAAGGGTGCACGTGTGGCCCGAAACAAATAATGATAGATAAAAGAAAAAAGGACACGGCGCCAGAAGAGGTTTGTTTTTCCAGGGAAACAAAATATGTGCTTCCTTTTCCAAATTGCAAATAGTGGCAGGTAAATGCAAAGAGGTGCAAGCTGCTGCCGATCCCCAAACGCAAACACCTAAAGGAGTTGCCTTGATGAAAATTGTAAAGAAAATAAAATAAAAAAGAGGGATACTGTAGACGCTGCTTGGTTGATAAAAGTTGGTTTATTGCATAAAGCAAGGTAAACAGATTGCTACGCGTTTTAACGCGGACTGGCGGATCAGGTTATGGCTTTAGCAGTACGTCTTGACCGACGTCTCAGGTAACGACGACTTGAAAGTTTTTGTGCTTTCTCCTCTGGCTCCCCCATGATGGCTCCCGAGGTTCCGTTGCTTCGGTCTTCCACGGAAAACTCATATGAACCAATGCAACTCGGGGCTTCCGTGTCTCCCCAACAACGTAGAGAGCTCCGCAGGAAGAATGGTCTCTGCTTCTTGTGGGGATGACAAGCATCAAGTGAACAACTGTCCTAGGCGTAAGAATAAGCAGCCGGAAGAACTTCCGCGCCTAAGTGACCATCGGGGAGGTCACTTGGGCGCACAGGTATTTCCCGTAAATATGAAACCTAATAAGATCTTGCTTCCCTTTCAGGTCTCTTTTGAGGGTAGGTCTGCTACCGGCAGTGCCTTCGTGGATTCAGGGTCTTCTGCTAATATTATGTCTGTGAAATTTGCTATGTTTTTAGCTATGCCATTGATTGATTTGCCTAAACCTGTCCCGGTAGTGGGTATCAACTCCACTCCACTTGCTAATGGTTATTTTACGCAGCATACCCCTGTTTTTTAACTCATTGTTGGCTCCATGCATTTGGAGCAGTGTTCTGTACTGGTGATGCAGGGATTATCGTCCGATTTTGTTTTAGGCTTTCCCTGGTTGCAGATGCATAATCCCACGTTTAACTGGAGTACTGGGGATCTTACTAAATGGGGTAATGAATGCATGACGTCCTGTTTTTCTGTTAATTTTATTTCTATCCCTGAGGAGGTGAACACTCTACCTGAGTTTATTCAGGATTTCGCTGATGTTTTTTCTAAAAAGGCCTCCGAAGTGTTACCTCCTCATAGAGAATACGATTGCGCTATTGATTTGGTACCAGGAGCTAAGCTCCCTAAGGGTAGGATATTTAATCTCTCTTGTCCCGAACGTGAAGCTATGAGAGAGTATATCCAGGAATACCTGGCCAAGGGTTACATTCGCCCCTCTACTTCTCCGGTAGATGCTGGCTTCTTCTTCATAGCGAGTGGCAGACTGCGTTTAACACGCCCGAAGGTCATTTCGAATACCTCGTCATGCCCTTTAGGTTGTATTATGCTCCCGCGGTCTTCCAGAATTTCATAAATGAGATTTTAAGAGACTACCTGGGGGTATTTCTTGCAGTGTACCTTGATGACATACTTATGTTTTCCAAGGACTGGTCCTCCCACATTGAGCACGTCAGGAAGGTGCTCCAGGCCCTTCGGGAAAGCAAACTGTTTGCTAAAACCGAAAAATGTGTGTTTGGGGTGCAGGAGATACCATTAGGAGGTCAAATCCTCACTCCTAATGAATTCCGCATGGACCCTGCCAAGGTTCAGGCTGTGGCTGAATGGGTCCAACCTGCCTCCCTGAAGGCATTACAGTGCTTCCTGGGGTTTGCTAATTATTACAGGAGATTTATTGCTAACTTCTCGGTCATCGCTAAGCCTCTTACGGATCTTACTCGCAAAGGTGCTGATCTCCTTCACTGGCCTCTGGAAGCGGTCCAGGCTTTTGAGATCCTTAAGAAGTGCTTTATCTCGGCCCCAGTGCTGATTCAGCCTAACCAAATGGAGCCATTCATCGTGGAGGTTGATGCTTCCGAGGTGGGATTGGGTGCTGTCTTGTCCCAGGGTACCAGGTCTCCGTCCCTCTGCCTAC
The DNA here is from genome assembly GCF_050947455.1 of Rhinoderma darwinii. Taxonomy (NCBI): domain Eukaryota; kingdom Metazoa; phylum Chordata; class Amphibia; order Anura; family Rhinodermatidae; genus Rhinoderma; species Rhinoderma darwinii. The sequence continues at coordinate 285,335,029 of NC_134689.1, read as the reverse complement.
TTCTCCAGGAACTTCTCGCCCACTGAGAGTTACTATGACATTGGCAACCGCAAACTCTTAGCCATTAAATGGGCATTTGAAGAGTGGCGCCACTTCCTGGAGGGGGCTAGGCACCAGGTAATGGTCCTTACCGACCACAAGAATCTGGTTTTCCTAGAATCTGCCCGGAGGCTAAACCTGAGACAAGCTCGATGGGCGTTGTTTTTTACTAGATTCAACTTTTTAGTCACCTATAGGGCTGGGTCTAAAAATATTATAGCTGATACACTATCACATAGCTTCATGGCCAGCCCCCCTTCGTAGGAAGATCCTGCTTGTGTTTTGCCCCCAGGTATAATCATTTCCTATGTTGATTCTGACTTAGTCTCTGAAATTGCGGCTGATCAAGGTTCAGCTCCCGGGAACCTTCCTGAGAACAAGCTGTTTGTTCCTCTGCAATTCCAGCTAAGGGTACTCAGGGAAAATCATGACTCTGCACTATCTGGCCATCCAGGCTTCCTGGGTACCAATTATCTCATTGCCAGAAACTTTTGGTGGCCTGGGTTGACTAAAGACGTTAAGGCCTACGTCGCCGCTTGTGAAATTTGTGCTAGGTCCAAGACTCCCAGGTCCCGACCAGCGGGCTTACTATGTTCTTTGCCCATTCCCCAGAGACCTTGGACCTATATCTCCATGGATTTTATCACCGATTTGCCTCATCTCAAGGCAAGTCGGTGGTGTGGGTTGTAGTAGACCGCTTCAGTAAGATGTGCCACTTTGTGCCCCTCAAGAAACTACCCAATGCTAAGACGTTAGCTACCTTGTTTGTCAAACACATCCTGCGTCTCCATGGGGTTCCTGTCAATATTGTTTCTGACGCAGGGGTACAATTTGTTTCATTGTTTTGGAGAGCTTTCTGTAAAAAGTTGGAGATTGATCTGTCCTTCTCCTCGACCTTCCATTCTGAAACTAATGGCCAAACCGAGAGGACTAATCAGTCTCTAGAACAATATTTAAGGTGTTTTATCTCTGACTGTCAATATGATTGGGTCTCCTTAATTTCCCTCGCCGAATTTTCCCTTAATAACCGTGTCAGTAACTCGTCAGGGGTTTCCCCCTTTTTCTGTAATTTTGGGTTGAATCCACGGTTCTCTTCTGTTTCACCTGGTGGTTCCAACAATCCCGAGGTAGATGTCGTTCATTGGGAACTGTGCACAGTCTGGGCCCAGGTTCAGAAGAACCTAGAGGTCGTCCCAGAGGATACAAAAGACTCAGGCAGATAGAAGACGTTCTGCTAACCCCTTGTTTGTGGTCGGGGATCTGGTGTGGCTGTCTTCAAAAAATTTTCGCCTTAAAGTCCCATCCAAAAAATTTGCTCCCCGGTATATAGGGCCGTAAAAGGTCATTGAGGTCCTTAACCCTGTCTCCTTCCGACTGGAGTTACCCCCGTCTTTTCGAATACACGACGTGTTCCATGCCTCCCTCCTGAAACGCTACTCCCCGTCCTTGGCTACCTCGATGAAACCTCCGGTCCTTGTTCTCACCCCTGAAGGGGTAGAATTCGAGGTGGCCAAAATTGTGGACAGCAGGATGGTCCAAGGCTCCCTCCAGTACCTGGTCCATTGGAGAGGATACGGGCCTAAGGAGAGGACTTGGGTACCCGCCCGGGATGTTCACGCTGGGGTATTGCTCAGAAGGTTCCATCTTCGGTTCCCCAATAATTCAGGTCCACCTAGAAAGGGTCCAGTGGCCCCTCATACAATGGGGTGTACTGTAAAGGATCTGCCAGACACAGCTTCTGTGTCGATGCCCGTGGTTAATCAGTCTGCACCTGCTCCTAGGTCTGATAGAGTGCCTCGATCTGTTACCACTCAGGCTGGTAGGCTCAGGAGTGGGAGAACCTATCACAGCCTGGCCAGACGGTTCTAGCTCCCGCCCTCGGTCTATTTATACCTTCGTTTCCAGCATGTCTGTGCCTGTGATTCTTTCCTGTTTCCTGGCTCTGCTGCTCCTGGTATTATTATTGACCTTGCTTCATTTTGACCCTGGCTTTATTGACTACGCTCCTGCTCTGCGTTTGGTACCTCGTACACTCCTGGTTTGATGCGGCTCGTTCACTACTCCTGTTGCTCTCGGTATTGCCGTGGGCAACTGCCCCATTTCCCTTAGCTTCTCTGTACTCTTGTCTGTTTGTCTGTCTCACACACATTGAGCGTAGGGACCGTCGCCCAGTTGTAAGCCGTCGCCTAGGACGGGACGTCCAAGTAGGCAGGGACTGAGTGGCGGGTAGATTAGGGCTCACCTGTCTGTCTCCCTTCCCCGTCATTACAACAACATTTCAAATTTGGTGGCAATCACAAGCCAGGGCATAATTAGGCCAGGGACCCAAGGACACATGTCTGGTGCCTCGGGTGCCCTGGCCAACAGTCCCAACTTTTAATTGTATCAGCATCTGCATGATATGAATACATTTGAAAATTAGCTAACAAAGAAGTGGCCATGACTATAAAGTAACTGACATCTGTAACTGCGTCTATCGTGTAGACGTGAATGCCGCACATTAGACAAGGCAGAACCCAGCTCTATGAAGGAGGTAATCATTGGTTACGCTTATAGGGGGCACTTGTGGATGGAATTCTGGGAGGCATTATGGCTGGATCTTTGGGGGTCATTGTGGCTGACGTTGGGGTATTTATTGATGTTAAAGAAAAAACCAGAGGAGATCCAGCGATAAAGATGTTAATAGGAAAAACTAGGTTTCCACTTTATTGGAGTACAAGATACATGCTTGAAAAACACCAGGAGGAAAAGACAAGGTGGTGATATGCGGCAATAGATAGCCTACGCGTTTCAGGCACTGGCTGTGCCCTTAATCATGGCTAAGTCCTCCCATTTCATTTATTGATGTTACTTATGGGCATATTTGTCAGTGGCTGTCATGGGGCAAATGTGTCTGGTACTCCTGGGGGATCTTTGGCTAATGTGGGGTCTGTGGCTGTCATGGAGGCATAATTGACTGGAATTCTGGGGAGCATTTTGGTTGGTGTGTTGTTGGTTTGTTTTCCAAAAGAACTGAGGGAAACTCTGACTGTGTGGGGGCATTTGTGGTTGTCATGGGGGCATATGTAGCTAAAACTCTTGCGGATAGAACTCTGAGGAACAAATGTGGCTATCATAGGTATATACATAACTGTCATAGGAGGCATATGTTGCTGTCATGGAAGGATTTGTAGCTGTTATGGGGGAAATATGTGGCTGTCATGGGGTGCCTGTGCTGCAAAAGTGAGGAGGGAAAGATGTCAGGACGGAAAACTAAGCAGAGGCAAGTGATGAAAGAAGTCATTATGCCAGATACAAAAGACAGGGAAAGTGAACGACACAGCAAGTGAGTTCCATATGATACCCCAGCAAGAAGACACCCCCTGCCAATTAGATGTTTTCAAACTCTATACATTTGTCTGTTAGCGACCTATTTGTATATGCCAATTGTGCAGGGCAGACCCCAGCATTATTAGGTTTTTAAATAGTAGGAAAAGTAGGACCTAATAACCCTAGATTTTTGGGACTTTTGGGAAGTTGTGGAAGTTAGTCAGTAAAGATAATATTGCTGGTGGCTGGTGGAGGTTATGGTAAAAATTAAATGTTTTGTATAAATGAACAACATATTGACCTCACTTTTTGAATAATAACAGGTTTTTTTTACAGCCTCTATTAAAATATCTTTCCTCAAAATATTGTATTCGTTAAGGAAGAGATTCCTCGCTACAGTTTCCGCTGCTGGTAAGGGAATTATTATTGTTTATTTTGAAGGATATTGAGTAAGGACTGTGAATTTCAATATATCCTGGTCACAACAACCATATGATCTGGAAATTATATAAATTAACATAAGGTACCATAAATCCAGATGCTTCCTATTCTCAGCAGATGTTGTGAAAAATGTCAATGCCTATAGATTCACAGCATATACATCATTTATATATCATTTGCTAGGAATTCAAAAACTCATTCTGTATCATGTTGAATTGAAAAAATCTCAGATAATACTTAGCATTCCATTAATACTGAAATAAAAAGTTTGCGTGGCTTAAACCGTGAGTGACTTTCTTTTTTACAAACATCAAACATTAAGCTTTAACTTCAAAGAGGGCTCTCCAATTTGTGATGCACATTAAAGAGGCTCTGTCCCCACATTATAAGTGCCCTATCTCCTACATAATCTGATCGGCGCTGTAATGTAGGTAACAACAGTGGTTTTAATTTTGAAAAACTTTCATTTTTGAGCAAGTTATGAGCAATTTTAGATTTATGCTAATTAGTTTCTGAATAGACAACTGGGCGTTTTTTACCTTTTGACAAAGTGAGGGTTGTAAAGAAAAGTGTATGAGGCTGACCAATCAGCGTCATACACTTCTCTCCATACATGTCCATTTGTACTCAGCACAGCATGATCTCGTACTGTCATATACACCCACATTAACTTTACTGAAGTGTCTTGAGAGTGAATAAACATTGCCTCCAGCCAGGACGCGATGTCTATTCACACTCCCGACACTTTGGTAAAGTTTTTGTGGGACTTACTCACACAGCACGCTGTGCTGCCATTCACAGCGTGATCTCGCGAAATCACGCTGTGCTGTGATTAAGTCCCACACAAACTTTACCGAAGTGTCGGCAGTGTGAATAGACATCGCGTCCTGGCTGGAGGCAATGTTTATTCACTCTCAAGACACTTCAGTAAAGTTAACGTGGGTGTATGTGACAGCACAGCGTGATCTCGCGAGATCACGCTGTGCTTAGTACAAATTGACATGAATTGAGAGAAGTGTATGACGCTGATTGGTCAGCGTCATACACTTCTCTTCACAACGCCCACTTGGTCAAAAGGTAAAAAACGCCCAGTTGTCTATTAAGAAACTAATTAGCATAAATCTAAAATTGCTCATAACTTGCTCAAAAATTATTGTTTTCCAAATAAAAACCACTGTTGTTATCTACATTACAGCGCCGATTAGATTATGTAGGAGATAGGGCACTTATAATGTGGTGACAGAGCCTCTTTAAAGCAAAACCACAGGTTTTCTTTAATGAGCTCAAAGGGTTATTCCCATCTTCATAAATCTAGCTATTAAGCTCACCCTTCTAAAGTTAATAATTTTTCTAATTACCTGTCTGTAGCCCAGCGATGTCGTTTTCTTGCTATTCTTGATTGAAGTCGCTGTCAGTCCCTCTTAGTTTGTAGCTCGTTGTCTAGGGATCCGGCCACCATTATTTACCTTTAGCGGTGGCCGCGCATGCGCAATGATATCCTCTCCGTCCTTAGTAGAGAATGTCATTTATCTCATGAACGCGCATATTGTCGCATATCGACGAATGTGCAGTAGATGCAGGGTAAGGCACCAGTCATGAGGATAAGTCTGCGGTCCGCTGAAGGTAATGTGTGTGTTTGTGTATATGTGTGTGTGTGTGTGTTTGTGTATGTGTGTTTGTGTGTGTATGTGTGCATGTGTGTGTTTGTGTGTATATGTGTGTGTTTGTGTATATGTGTGTGTTTGTGTGTATGTTTGTGTTTGTATATATGTGTGTGTGTGTGTGTGTGTGTTTGTGTGTATGTGTGTGTCTGTGCATGTGTGTTTGTGTGTGTGTATATGTGTGTGTTTGTGTATATGTGTGTTTGTGTATATGTGTCAGTGTTTGTGTGTATGCGTGTATATGTGTGTGTTTGTGTATATGTGTGCTTGTGTGTGTGTGTGTTTGTGTGTATATGTGTGTGTTTGTTTATGTGTGTGTGTTTGTGTTAGTGTGTGTTTGTGTGTATATGTGTGTGTGAGTGTGTGTGTGTGTGTGTGTGTGTTTGTGTGTGTGTGTGTGTGTGTGTGTGTGTGTGTGTGTGTGTGTGGCTCTTCCCGATAACCGTATTGGAGATTGATACTGGGGTGATGGCTGCTTACTGATAGCCTAATGGAAGTCGTCAAAAAGACAACTGTCATTATGCATGCGCTAATAAAGTAGACAAAATAATAGATATTCCGAAACTTTTTTATTGAAATAAATAATCCACCACTGAATCCTCGCTAACCATTTTAACCATTTTATTTCTACAAAAATCGTAGATCATTGCAGTAGTCCACCGAATATACTACGTAGTACACTAGATCCTGGTATTCTTAGACTGGGAAAAGAAAAAAACCAGTAGCACATCCCACGCTTGTAATTCTAGGTTGCTGCTGCTGTGTTGTATGTGGCTGGTTATGATAAATTGGGTGGAACCCCATGTCTTTTTAAAAAAATATTTAAAAAAAATAAATAATAAAAAAAACGACGTTGGGTACCCCCCTCATTTTCATAACCAGCAAGATATGACACAGCAGCAGCAGTAGCCTAGCATTACAAGGGTGGGAAGGGCCATCGTTTTTGGCCCATTCCAGCATCATAATACCAGCCCCAGTGCCGGACCATCACAACAGATGGTTAGGTACTGGATCGTACCTGGCTCCTCCCAACACCCCTGGTTGTGGTGGGTACAGGAGTAATAATGAGGGTCAGTGTTAGCCTCTGCACCGGCTAACACTCAGACAGCGGCCATTACTAAAGTGGTAATAATAAAAGTTTAAAAGGAAAAGATAAAGATATAGATAAAGTATTTTATTGAAATAAAGCATCCCAACACAACCCTCATTAACCATTTTATTTAAAAAAAAAAAAAAAGGTCATCAAAGTAGTCCTCGAAACCAACGTAGTCCAACGACCAAACCTGTAACAAAAACACAAAAAAAAAGTGAATAAAACATGGCATAGGCTTAGATTCAGGCCCATGTGTGATACTGACTGTTATACCATGTATAGAAGCCTACCACAAAGTTAGCTTAGATATAGGGCCCCAGCAGATAGTATCATACATGGCCATACATGCGAGAAATTACCAAAAAACTGAAGATTTCCTACAACGGTGTGTACTACTCCCTTCAGAGGACAGCACACACAGGCTCTAACCAGAGTAGAAAGAGAAGTGGGAGGCTCCGCTGCACAACTGAGCAACAAGACAAGTACATTAGAGTCTCTAGTTTGAGAAATAGACGCCTCACAGGTCCTCAACTGGCAGCTTCATTAAATAGTACCCGCAAAACGCCAGTGTCAACGTCTACAGTGTAGAGTCGACTCCGGGATGCTGGCCTTCAGGGCAGAGTGGCAAAGAAAAAGCCATATCTGAGACTGGCTAATAAAAGGAAAAGATTATTATGGGCAAAAGCACACAGACATTGGACAGAGGAAGATTGGAAAAAGGTGTTATGGACAGACGAATCGAAGTTTGAGGTGTTTGGATCACACAGAAGAACATTTGTGAGACGCAGAACAACTGAAAATATGCTGGAAGGGTGCCTGACACCATCTGTCAAGCATGGTGGAGGTAATGTGATGGTCTGGGGTTGCTTTGGTGCTGGTAAAGTGGGAGATTTGTACAAGGTAAAAGGGATTTTGAATAAGGAAAGCTATCACTCCATTTTGCAACGCCATGCCATACCCTGTGGACAGCGCTTGATTGGAGCCAATTTCATCCTACAACAGGCCAATAACCCAAAGCACACCTCCAAATTATGCAAGAACTATTTAGGGAAGAAGCAGGCAGCTGGTATTCTATCTGTAATGGAGTGGCCAGCGCAGTCACCAGATCTCAACCCCATAGAGCTGTTGTGGGAGCAGCTTGACCGTATGGTACGCAAGAAGTGCCCATCAAGCCAATCCAACTTGTGGGAGGGCCTTCTGGAAGCATGGGGTGAAATTTCTCCCGATTACCTCAGCAAATTAACAGCTAGAATGCCAAAGGTCTGCAATGCTGTAATTGCTGCAAATGGAGCATTCTTTGACGAAAGCAAAGTTTGAAGGAGAAAATTATTATTTTAAATAAAAATCATTATTTCTAACCTTGTCAATGTCTTGACTATATTTTCTAGTCATTTTGCAACTCATTTGATAAATATAAGTGTGAGTTTTCATGGAAAACACAAAATTGTCTGGGTGACCCCAAACTTTTGAACGGTAGTGTACATGCAAACATACATACATACTGTAATGATGGGGGTAGGGAAACGGACAAGTGAGCCCTAATCTACCCGCCACTCTGTCCCTGCCTACTTGCAACGACCCGCCATAGGCGACGGGGTACAACTGGGCGGCGGTCCCTACGCTCAGTAAGTGAACGAGACAAACAGACAAGGGTAACAAAGCTAAGGGAAAAGGGGCAGTTGCCCACGGCAACACCGTGAGCAACAAGCGTGGTGAACGAGCCGAGTCAAACCAGGAGTGTACGAGGTACCAAACGCAGAGCAGGAGAGTATGGAGCAGGATGAAATAGTCAGAAGCTGTAGCTGGGCCAGGAAACCACACGAGAAGAATCACAAGCAAGGAGGAACAGGAAAGGCAGGTATAAATAGACAGAGGGCGGAAGCTAGCTCCGTCTGGCCAGGCTGCGATAGGCTCTCCCACTCCTAAGCCTGCCAGCCTGAGTGGTGGAAGCTGGAGTCAGTCTCAGAGACATAGACTCAGGTGCAGACTGATTGCCTATGGGCGTATCCACAGAAGTTGTGCCTGGCAGATCCTTTACAGTAACCCCCCTTTTATGAGGGGCCACCGGACCCTTTCTAAGTGGACCTGGTTTATTGGGGACCCGCCCTTGGCGACGGGGTACAACTGGGCGGCGGTCCCTACGCTTAGTAAGTGAACGAGACAAACAGACAAGGGTAACAAAGCTAAGGGAAAAGGGGCAGTTGCCCACGGCAACACAGTGAGCAACAAGAGTGGTGAACGAGCCGAGTCAAACCAGGAGTGTACGAGGTACCAAACGCAGAGCAGGAGAGTAGTCAGTAAGCCAGGGTCAGTATGGAGCAGGATGAAATAGTCAGAAGCTGAAGCTGGGCCAGGAAACCACACGAGAAGAATCACAAGCAAGGAGGAACAGGAAAGGCAGGTATAAATAGACAGAGGGCGGAAGCTAGCTCCATCTGGCCAGGCTGCGATAGGCTCTCCCACTCCTAAGCCTGCCAGCCTGAGTGGTGGAAGCTGGAGTCAGTCTCAGAGACATAGACTCAGGTGCAGACTGATTGCCTATTGGCGTATCCACAGAAGTTGTGCCTGGCAGATCCTTTACACATACATACATGTAAACATACATACATGCAAACATACATACATGCAAACATACATATATACAAACATACATGCATACATACATACATGCAAACATACATACAAACATACATACACATACATTCATTCATACATACATACATACATACATACATGCAAACATACATGCAAACATACATACATCCACATACATACAAACACATACATACAAACATACATACATACATACATACATACATATATACATGCATGCAAACATACATACATACATACATACATATATGCAAACCTACATACAAATATACATACATATATACAAACAAACATACAAACACACACACACACACATACATACATACATACACACAAACATACATACACATACGCATACAAACATACATACATACATACATACATACATACACACTTGCATGCATACATACATACATACATACACATACACACATGCATACATACATACATACATACATACATACATACATACATACATACAAACACACATACATACATACATACATACATACATGACAAATATATGGAAATGACAGCTCACCCTCCTAGGTGCACGAAGAAGACAGCGATCTCCAAGATTTTTTCATACATACAAGACCCCATATAGTAGTTATTCCGTTGTCCATGCTCCCAGGTTTGGTGACTTCGCTCCAATGAAAAGAAAAAAGAAAAAAGAAACTCACATAAGACGTTCCCACGAAGATCTGAACGGTTCTGTCATTTTTCTTCTTACTGCTCCCATTCACAATAACATAGCGGTGGGCGCAGATGATGTAATCACGTGAGTGTGATATGATTACGTCATCGGCGCCAGAACGCATTGTTACTGTGAATGCTAGCGGTGCCAAGTAGCAGTAAGACGAAAAGTGACGGGACCGTTCAGATCTCCGTAGGAACGTCTTAGGTGAGTTTTTTTTTTTAATCTTTACTGTTGTTTTCCGGGTGCTGATGCAGGACCGGTGCGACGACTAATGATATTACATGGGGGGTGCAGCTGAGCTGGAGGGGGAGAAGTGGCTTGCCGAAACGGGGTGAATAGAGTGTTGCATGGAAGAGTTGCATGTTGTTGCGTGTTGTTGAAATTCACGGTGTGTACTGTCCCCTGATCCTCAGACAGACAAGCTGATTGACTACTGTAGTACTCCAAAGTTTAAATAAATTCTAATGTGTCATACACCTGTAATAAATAATAATTTTTCAAAATGTGTACACCTGTATAGTGAAGCAATAACTCCAAAGAAATGAGAAATAAGGAAAAATAAAAGCTCATTCTTCATGTTTTTTTTGGGTAAACATTAAGGGCTACTTCACATTGAGTTTTTTTACGCTGTTTTTGACATGGAAACTGCGTCAGAAACCACGCAAAAAAATGTCCGAAATCACCTCCCATTGATTTCTTCTCAAATATGTTTTTATTGAATTTTGAAGCATTCAAACAAGTATAAATGTACTATAGGCATGCAGGCCTTCAATCATAAGCAGTACAGAAATAATAATATAACACAAATAGGGGGGAGAGAAGGGGGGAGGGTTATTACATCAAATAAAATAACTAGTACAGAGTGTCTGAATATAGCGAACATCTACAAATCATACTGTATTGCACACATGATGGCAACAGGCCACATGTCAGGAATATAGTGTGGCATTTGGGCGAACGACCAAGTACAACCAATGAGATCTTACAACAAAGAGACTAGCTAAACAGCAAATGAGGGGGCTCACCATTAAAGAAACCACCGGAATAGCCATGTGTCCCATCCCAACAGAGCAAATACATCATGCCGATATAGTGCTACTAACAGTGACATGTTTTGTATCATTGAAATCCCGCCATGGTGTCCATAATTTAAAAAATTTGGTGTGAGTACCTCGGTCCCAACTAGAGAGTTCCTCCAACCAAGCAATTTGATGAATTTTCCTAGAGAGTTCCTCCATTCGAGAAATTTGGTGAATTTTCTCAAGCCATTGTTCTAAAGATGGAGGAGTCACTGATCTCCAATTCAGAGGGATTAGAAGCTTAGCAGCCATTATCAAAATCGTGGGGAGATTATTCTTAGAGGGTATCAACTCTGGCTTTGGGAGCCAAAGCAGGATAAGCTCAGGGGAGAGAGAGAGAGAGAGAGAGAGAGAGAGAGAGAGAGAGAGAGAGACTTAGAACAAATTAAATTTACATGATGCAAAACATCTCTCCAGAATGGTTTGATAACCGTACAGTTCCACCAGATATGGGACATCGTACCTCGCTCAGAATTACACCTCCAACAGGTATCATCTGGAGAATAACCCTTTAATTTCAGATGATTTGTTTTTTTTTTACCACCTCGTCAAGGTCTTATAAGAATTCTCCTGGATTCTAATGCATCTCGAGAACCCATGCGAGTTAGCTAAGATTCTGGAGCTCTCAGCCGGTGTAAAACTTGTGCCCAGTTCCCGTTCCCAAGCTGCTATAAAGGTTGGTGCACCTGAGTCATCATTGGAGAGCAATAATCTATACATTTTGGATAACAGGCCCTTAGGTAGCTGAGAAGCCACCAAAAATGACTCTAGCCAGTTGGTATCCCGTAAAGGTGATCGAGTCATACCCGCAAATCTTCTACATATACGCTGGAAAGACAATATATGCAAAAAGGATACCCTATTAGTCTCGTTCACAGATAACAAGGAAACCAATGTATGCATTTGCATGGGGGGGGGGGGGGGGAGAAATGGCACAATTCGTTAACCTTGACCAGGGGAGTAATAAAGATGTAGGTTGTTGTGCGATATAAGCCAGGAGCAGACTAAGTGGCATCAATGGTGACGGGGAACTATAGGTTTGTGTCAATGCCATAAAATCTTGTATCACTGCAACAGTACCTCTAGTAGTCAAGCTACAAAGATTGCGGCCAGGTTTACCCTCTGACTATAGATGAATAATACCCTCGTCTCCTAATAAACATCTCTGTAATTGTAAGTGAGGAGAGTTAGAGAATCTGAGGTAAGATATATGTTTTAATAATATTTTTTCTCCCCAGCCAGGAAACAAATGAAATATGAAAGTGAGAAAGTTGGTCTGCTATTTTTGAAAATAAGGGTTTATAATTATGTAGATATACAGTGAAGGAAATAAGTATTTGATCCCTTGCTGATTTTGTAAGTTTGCCCACTGTCAAAGACATGAACAGTCTAGAATTTTTAGGCTAGGTTAATTTTACCAGTGAGAGATAGATTATATAAAAAAAAATAAAAAAAATAACATAGTCAAAATTATATATATTTATTTGCATTGTGCACAGAGAAATAAGTATTTGATCCCCTACCAACCATTAAGAGCTCAGCCTCCTCCAGACCAGTTACACGCTCCAGATCAACTTGGTGCCTGCATTAATGACAGCTGTCTTAAATGGTCACCTGTATAAAAGACTCCTGTCCACAGACTCAATTAATCAGTCTGACTCTAACCTCTACAACATGGGCAAGACCAAAGAGCTTTCTAAGGATGTCAGGGACAAGATCATAGACCTGCACAAGGCTGGAATGGGCTACAAAACCATAAGTAAGACGCTGGGTGAGAAGGAGACAACTGTTGGTTGTCGATCTGGGGCTCCATGCAAAATCTCACCTCGTGGGGTATCCTTGATCCTGAGGAAGGTGAGAGCTCAGACGAAAACTACATGGGGGGAACTTGTTAATGATCTCAAGGCAGCTGGGACCACAGTCACCAAGAAAACCATTGGTAACACATTACACCGTAATGGATTAAAATCCTGCAGTGCCCGCAAGGCCCCCCTGCTCAAGAAGGCACATGTACAGGCCCGTCTGAAGTTTGCAAATGAACATCTGGATGATTCTGAGAGTGATTGGGAGAAGGTGCTGTGGTCAGATGAGACTAAAATTGAGCTCTTTAGCATTAACTCAACTCGACGTGTTTGGAGGAAGAGAAATGCTGCCTATGACCCAAAGAATACCGTCCCCACTGTCAAGCATGGAGGTGGAAACATTATGTTTTGGGGGTGTTTCTCTGCTAAGGGCACAGGACTACTTCACCGCATCAATGGGAGAATGTATGGAGCCATGTACCGTCAAATCCTGAGTGACAACCTCCTTCCCTCCACCAGGACATTAAAAATGGCTCGTGGCTGGGTCTTCCAGCACGACAATGACCCGAAACATACAGCCAAGGCAACAAAGGAGTGGCTCAAAAAGAAGCACATTAAGGTCATGGAGTGGCCTAGCCAGTCTCCAGACCTTAATCCCATCGAAAACTTATGGAGGGAGCTGAAGATCCGAGTTGCCAAGCGACAGCCTCGAAATCTTAATGATTTACAGATGATCTGCAAAGAGGAGTGGGCCAAAATTTCATCTAACATGTGTGCAAACCTCATCATCGACTACAAAAACCGTCTGACTGCTGTGCTTGCCAACAAGGGTTTTGCCACCAAGTATTAAGTCTTGTTTGCCAAAGGGATCAAATACTTATTTCTCTGTGCACAATGCAAATAAATATATATAATTTTGACAATGTGATTTTCAGTTTTTTTTTTTTATATAATCTATCTCTCACTGGTAAAATTAACCTAGCCTAAAAATTCTAGATTGTTCATGTCTTTGACAGTGGGCAAACTTACCAAATCAGCAAGGGATCAAATACTTATTTCCTTCACTGTACGTCCTGGGGGTTACAGGGAATGTGAATCCCTAAATATTTAATCGTATCTGAGGTCCAAGAAAACGGGAGCGAAGATAGTAACAACGTCACCATTGATGGCATTAACATTAAGGACTTCAGATTTTCCGTAATTTATCTTGAAGTTGGATAGTTTTCCAAACTCCTCGAAAATATCCAATAGTTTAGGGAGGGCCTGTGATGGATTTGTAATTAAAACTAAGAGGTCATCTGCGAACGCAGAATGCATTTGGGAGCCAACCTGTAGTCCCTGAATTTCAGGGGTCTGCAAAATTTTCCGGATTAGAGTCTCCATTACCAAAATATAGAGCGAAGGAGAGAGTGGGCATCCCTGCCTAGTTCCATAATTTATTTAAAAAACTGACGAGAGTGTGCCATTAATCTTCAGTCTAGCAAGCGGGTCTTTATAAAGAGAAAAAAATTGCTCCAATGAAGATGCTTGGGAAGCCCAATCTCTCCAACACAGTCTCCATGAAATGCCAGGAGACCCTATAAAAGGCCTTCTCAGCATCTGTGCTAAGAAGGACCAATGGTATACAACACTTTTTTGCGAAGGCAATTGCATTAATTACTCTAGTAGTATTGAACCTAACCTCTCGTCCTGGAACAAACCCCGTCTGTTCCGGTGATATAAGTTTAGGAAGGAGTCCCTGCAAGCGCTGAGCAAGAAGTTTTGCCCACCACTTAGTATCTGTATTTAAAAGGGAGATAGGTCTATAATTGGCACATCTTGGCGGGTCCTTACCCTCTTTAGGAATTAGAGTAATGAATGCTTCCAGCATTTGTCTAGGGATGCTCTGTCCTAGTTGGAGGGAATTACAAAGGGTGAGAAAATGTGGGGCCAGAATATCAGATAACTTTTTATAATATATAATCGGTAACCCATCAGGTCCAGGGCTCTTGCCAATTGGAATAGATGAGAGTACTTTAGTTAATTCTTCTAGTGTGAAAGGCTCAAGCAAAGCTGCTCTATCCATTTCGGACAATCCCGGAAGTCGAGAAAGGCCGAAACTCAGTCGGTTTTATCCGATATGCTCAACACAGGCTTGGAATCTCCTAAGTTGTACAGGAAAGTATAGAATCGATGGAACTCTGAGGCGATGTCAGAGGTGTCCGAGACCACCTTGCCATCATCTAGAGTTAGGCTTGAAATATGCGATTTCTCTTTTTGTTTCTTAACAATTGCTGACATCACCTTAGATCCTTTGTCCCCATGGGCATAATATTTATATTTGCACCTCTGTAAGGCTTTCGCTGCTTTTATAGTTAATAGGTATTTCAATTCGTTCCGCAGGCGAAGTAGGTCAGGTTTCATGTCCTCTAACCTAGATCTCTTACTTGCACATTCTAGTGACGAGATTTGGGTCAGTAGTGAGTTTATGTGTTGCGATCTAGCCTTCTAGCCCAGTGAAATAAGTTTTCCCTTATATAGGATTTATGTGCCTCCCACACAATTGGTACCGAGACCTCACCATTACAATTGAATGTAAAGTACCTCCCATTGATTTCAATGGGAGGCGGAGACTTTTTTTTCCCGTAAACAAAAAGAAAACGCTTGTGGGAAAAAAACAACATGTTCTTTCTTCCCACAGTTCCATCTCTGAGCTCCTTTTGAAATCAATGAGGGAGGCAAATGAGGGAGACAAAGAAAGCAATTTTTGCTGCGTTTTTGCCCGTGGCCCTCAATGTCAGTGGACAAAAAATGCCGCAAAAGATGTGACGCAGAAAGTGCAGGCAGAAGGAATTCCTCAAGGAATTTTGAGGCAGATTTTTCTGCCTGCAAAAATCTCTGTGTGAGCATACTCTAACAAAGTATTTACTTTGCAGAGATTTCTGATGTTTATTGTGCACATGAGCTTAAACTCTTCACGCGCTGCGCCGCAACTGTACGTCCTGCAGAGGGCTTGCTTCCCGCACCAGGACATACAGTGTCCAGGACAAGTGTCCGGGAACCGGGAGGTCAGCTGTACCCGACAGCTGACACACCAGTCTTGCCGGTAAGAGGACCATCACCGCTGATTTAGGCAATTAACCCCATAAATGCCCCAACCGATTGCGATCGCCGCATTTAAGGGGTTTGAAGCACTTCGGTAGCCCACACAAAGTGATAGTGGGGGCTGCCGATGCTTGCCGTGGCAAATGAGGCAAGACAATGACCTCCAGGTTGCCATGTACGGAAGCCTCGGAGGAGCAGCCTGCGGCCTGTCCTCCTAGGCTTCCTGTCAGTGTGACTGTCACTACGTAGTTAGTGTAATGTCCTCTAGCAGCGATCAAAGCTGCAAGTCTAAGTCCCCTAGTAGGACAAGTAAAAAAAGTAATAAAAAGTAATAAAAATATTTTAAAAGAAGTGTAAAAAGAAAAGTTATAAGTTGTATAAACAAAAAAATCCTTTTTTTCCTATAATAAGACTTTCATTATAGGAAAAAAATTAACACGTTAAAAAAAGTACACATATTTGGTATCACCGCGTTTGTAACAACCCAAACTATAAAACTATAATGTTATTTTTCCCGCACGATGAACACCCCAAAAAAAATCAATAAAAAAACGACACCAGAATTGCTATTTTTTGGTCACCACCCCTCCTAAAATAGAGAATAAAAAGTGATCAAAAAGTCGCATGTACCCGAAAATAATACCAATAAAAACTACAACCCGTCCCGCAAAGCACAAGCCCTTACACAGCTTTTTTGACTAAAAAATAAAAAAGTTATGGCTCTCAGAATATGGTGACACAGAAAATTAATTATTTTATAAAAAAAAGTAATTATATTGCACAAATGCTGCAAAACTAAAAAAACTTATATACATATAGTATCGCCGTAATCGTACCGACCTGCAAAATAAATTAAAACTGTCATTTATAGCACACGATGAACGCTGCAAAAATAAGCATTGTCAGAATTGCTTGTTTTTGGTCACCTGGCTTGCAAAAAAATCGCATGTACCCCAAAAAAGGTACCAATGAAAAGTACAGATTGTCCCGCAACAAATAAGCCCTCCGGTGGGGAAAAAATAAAAAAGTTCTGGCTCTCAGAATATGGCGATGCAAAATGTGCAGAGTGTTCCAAAATCGGATAAGATCGGGCGCCATTTATCAGTGTGACACCGGCCACATATCTATGAATTATTATTTATTTATTGCATTATTATATCCTATTATTTATGCCGTGATGTTCTCCGCACAGATTACATATGCGCCCACATTATAAACTGAAATACCAGCAATACCTCAAACAGAACTATTACCAAGCAAAATCTGCGCTCCAAAAGCAAAATGGCGTCCCTCCCTTCTGAGCCCTGCAACGTGCCCAAACAGCAGTTATGCCCACATATATGGCATCGCCATAACTGAGAGAACCCGCTTAACTTTTTATGAGGTATTTGTCTCCAGTGGCACAAACTTGGCACAACATATTATGCACTAAAATGGCATATCAGTGGAAAATTGCAATATTCACACAATCCGATCCGCATTAACCCCTTTGTGCACTATGACTTTATAGAATGTCATGGTGCGGGGATTGATGTATGGAGCAGGCTCACGTGCTGCGCCCGCTCCATATGCTGCGGGTGTCAGCTGTGTACTACAGCTGACACCCAGGACTGACGGACAGGAACAGCGATCGCGCCGTTACAGAAGTCTGTAAAAATAACAATATACTGCAATACATTAGTTTTGCAGTATATTGTACCAGTGATTCAATGATCGCTGGTTCAAGTCCCCTGGGGGGACTAATAAAATGTGTTGAAGAATTAAAGTTATTAGTAGTGAGAAAGAAAAAAGTTTAAACTTAAAAAACCCCCCTTTTCCCATTTTTCTTCTAAAGTAATGTAAAAAAAATAAACAAAATTGGTATCGCTACATCCGTAAAAGGTCAAACTATTACAATATTCCATTATTTAACTCGCACGATGAACACCGTGAAAAACGTAAATAATTTAAACTGCCAAAATCGCTGTTTTTTTTGTCACCTTAGCTCTCCAAAAAAAAATGAAATACAACTTTTTGATCACTTTTTATGTACACAAAAATGGTACCAATAAAAACGACAGCTCGTCCCACAAAAAATAAGACCTCCCACCGCTCAATCAACCGAAAAATAAAAAAGTTACAGCTCTCAGAAAGTGGTGAAACAAAACAATTTTTATTTTAACAAATAGATTTTTCTTTGTAAAAGTAGTGTAATATAAAAAAAACGATATAAATTTGGTATCACTGTAATTGTATTGAGTCGCAGAATAAAGTAAAGTTTTCATTTTTATTGCACGGCGAAAGCTGTAAAAACGAAAACCCCAAAAATTGGAATCAGATTTTTTTCCTATATCAGACCGCAAATAATTATATTTCAGTTCCCCAGTACATTTTATGGCACTTAAAATGGTGTCATCAGAAACTACAATTCCTCCCGCAAGAAATAAGCCCTCATACCACTCTATTGACGGAAAAAGAAAAAAGTTATGGCTCTTGGAAGATGGGGAGTAAAAAACGAAAATAAGAAAGCAAAAAATTGATCAGTTCTGAAAGGGTTAATTCATTTCTAATGAAAAAAATGTATGACCCCATGTGGTTTATTTCCATACCCGGGAGAAATAGCTTTACAAAAATTGGTTGTTTTTTTTCTCCATTATCCCTTGTGAAAATGAGAAAATTCAACATTTTAGTGCAAAAAAACTGTGATATTCATTTTCGCGGCCTAATTCTAACAAATTCTGCAAAAGACCCATGGGGTCTAAATGCTCACTTTACCTCTGGAAAAATTCCTTGAGGGGTGTTTCCAAAATGGGGTAACTTGGGGGGTGTCCACTGTTTTCGTCCCTCCAGGGCGTTGCAAACGCGACATGGCACCAATCCTGCAAAATCCGTGCTCCAAAATCCAGATTTGCTTTAATTCCTGTGAAACGCCTAAAGGGTTAAAACATTTTTTGAATGCTGATTTGAATACCTTGAGGGGTGCAGTTTTCAAAATGACTTCTGGGGATTTTCTAATATATAAATCCCTAAAAGCCACTTCACATCTGAACTGGTCCCTGAAAAAAATGGCCTTTTGAAATTTTCCTTAAAATATGAGAAATTGCTGCTAAAGTTCTAAGCCTTGTAACGTCCTAGAAAAATAAAACGACGTTCAAAAAACTATGCAAATATAAGGTAGACATATGGGAAATGTTAACTAGTAACTATTTTGCATGGTATTACTATCTGTTTTACAAGCAGATCTGTTTACATTTAGAAAATGCACATTTTTGCATATTTTTTCAAAATTTTGGTGTTTTTCAGAAATAAATACCAAAATTATCGACTAAATTTTTTTCCCTAACATAAAGTACAACATGTCACGAGAAAACAATTTTAGAATTGCTTGGATAGGTAAAAGCATTTCGATGTTATTACCACATAAAGTAACACGTCCAATTTGAAAAAATCTGCTGCGTCCTGAAGGCCAAAACAGGCTGGGTCCTGAAGGGGTTAATAATACAGGATTTGTACCAGCAAAAAAATTACATTAATAAAACACAAATTTCAGTAGGTATAAAGTGTTGAAAGCCTTACAGTTGTGTTACTGAACAGATTCCCTTGAGCTACTTTATTCTGTCCACCTAAATTATACAATTTGTCTTTTGAAAATATCAGTAATGGAACGATAACTAAAAGTCTCTATTTCTTTTCTCTTGTGTTTCTCACACACATTTATACTGAAAATAATCCATTTAATCAAAGTGTCTTGTGTAGTAATAAGTAATTTTGGAGCAGAAACACTCCAATAGCCAAACTATTTATTTTCTATATTAACCTCTTCCCTCTCTGTGACATGCTATTACGTTTGTGGGAACTGTGCTGTGCCTCCATCATCACTTGTGGGTGCCGGCCATACTATACAGCCAAAACCCTGCTCTAATGGCTGGTCCAGCTGTTTAACCTCTTAGATGCTGCGGTCTGTTACTCCATTGGCGATATCCCCCAGGTCTGCCATGTACATTATCCTTTTAGGCAGCAAAATTTTAAATAAAAATGTTAGAAAAAAACAATCCAAGTAAAAAGAAACCAAATAACTATAAGTCCTATATCTTTAAAAAATAAATAAAAACTTCACATGATTGCTGGACATTCGTTACGTTTTCAATTTATCTACAATTTATCTACATGGTTGGTATTTCCACATCCATAACAACCTATATGATAAAATGAACCTATTAATTAGCCCACATGGTGAACACTGTAAAAAGAAAATGTAAAAAACAAGCCAAAAGTTTGGTTTATTTGTTCATCCTGCCCCCAAAAAAATAGAATAAACAATAGAAATGGAATAAACTGTTCCCACAATGTTAGTAGCATACAATTGTCCAAAATATCCTGGTATGCTGAAGAATTAAGATTTTCCTGCAGTGGTACTAAGGGGCCCAAGAGAACCCCTGAAACATAGCATAAGACCTTCTTCACCAAACTTTACAATTGGCACAATGCAGTCAGGCAGGTAACGTTCTCATGGCATTCGCCAAGCTCAGACTTGTCCACCAGAACGCCAGATAGAGAAGAGCGATTCATCACTCCACAGAACATGTTGTCACTGCTCTGGAGTCTAGTTGTGGCGTGCTTTACATCACTCCATGTGTGTTTGGTGATGTAAGGCTTGCATGCAGCTGCTTAGCTATGGAAACCCATCCCATGAAGCTACCGGCATACAGACTTTGTGCAGATTTTAATGCCAGAGGAGGTTTAGAACTCATCTAGAGGATGAGCAAAACCATACTCCCCTATTTATAACCAATCAGACCGAGGGAAATTTTATTTTAATTTTTTCCTCTTTTTTTTCCTTTTCCCTTTTATTTTTTTATTTTTCTCTTTTATTTTCTCTATTCTCCCCATCCACCCAAACTTCTCTCCAATATCCATATAAACTCATGAGGGGACACTGAACTGTAACTAAAATTACTCTCCCCAATAAATGTGCCCTCACAGACATTCAAATTTTCCATGGCCAATCCCTTAGTACTAGATTCTGGAGGCAAGAAATTTCACGAACTGAATTGCAATGGTGGCAAACTTTTTACAGTACCATGCAGGAATTCAATAAGCTCTTTAGAACAACCCATTCTTTCACAAATGTTTATAAAGGCATACTGCATGGCTAGGCAATGGCGGATCATTATAGGGGCATTTTTGTCGGCCGTCCGGGCCTTGAGGCTCCCGGGGGGTCCATGGCCGCCAAAAAGTACATTGCAGTTTTGTTGCTTTTTATCCATGAATCGCAACAAAAACCGCAACAGAATTGCATTGTGTATATTCTGCAAAAGGACCTGCAGACATAAGGTCACATGACTTTATGTTTGCAGTTCTTATTACTGTTTAGAGACCTGCAGGTAACATGACCACAGGTCCTAATTCAGCAGCAAGACTCCATATACTGTGAGCTGCTATGTTAGTATAAGGGGGATGGATTCGTTTAAGGGGTCTGGAGTCTGTATTTAAGGGGTCTGGTCTGGGGTCTGTATTAGTATAGGGGTTTGTATTTAGGGGGTCTGTATTTAGGGGCCTTTATTTAATGGGTCTGTATTTAGGGGTTCTGGTCTGGGGTCTGCATTTATTGGGTCTGGTCTGGGGTCTATATCAGTTAAAGGGGTCTGGGGTCTGTATTTAGGGGGTCTGGTCTGGGGGTCTGTAATCATTTAAGGGGTCTGTATTTAGGGGTTCTGGTCTGGGGTCTGTACTTAGGGGGTCTGGTCTGGGGTCTGTATTTAGGGGTTCTGGTCTGGGGTCTGTATTTAGGGGTTCTGGTCTGGGGTCTGTATTTAGGGGTCTGGGGTCTATATTAGTTTAGGGAGTAGTGTCATGGGTCATTACTAGTTTAGGGGGTCAGGTCTGGGGTCTGTTTTTAGGGGTATGGTACAAAGTCTGTATTTAGGGGGTCTGGTCTAGGGTCTGTATTTATTTAGGGTGCTTGTTCTGGGGTCTGTATTTGTTTATTTATTGTTTGGGAACTGCAATAGTTTTGAAGGTCTGGGTTCTGTATGTCTTCTAGAATCTGGTCTGGGGTCCGAATTTATTAGTCTGAGTAAAAGGATAAGTCATCAGTATGAAAAAACGGACAACCCCTTTAATGTATGGGCCTGGCCCATGGTGTCTGATTTTTTGTGTTTCTACAGAGACTGGAAATGGCTGCAGAAGCGAGGGGGAAAAGATTTCTCATCAAGAAACTCAGCAGTCATCAGGAGAAGTCACCATAACCGTCTGTGTCAAATGGAAAAGAAAAGAGAACGACTCTCATGAAAGAAGACATCACTTGTGAGTCATTGGATTTATAGAGGAACTGTCACCTCTCCTGTTATAAGAAATCCTTGTATTCCCCATAAAGTCTTTGTGTATCACACGACTAATAGACAAATAGGTGTTACCATTCCCATTGTCAGGAGGATGTGTCCCTACACAGTGTGATACTATCAGTGATGGTTGGGGACTGTTAGTATGTAGGGACACAGCTCTTTGACAAGGGGAATAGTAACTGCCATTTGTCAATGCTTGAACAGAAAGGTGGTGTTCAATATAGGCACGGCAGATCGGCGGTGGGGAAGGGCGGCCCAAGTTTGGGTAACAGCCCAGAACCTATGGTCTACTTAATCCGCCACTGTGGCTAGGTGTTGGATTTTATACACCTGTGGTAATGGAACTTCATGAAAAACCTGAATTCCATGATTAAGCGGTGTATCCCAATACTTTTGTCCATATAGTGTATATTGCAGTAATTACCTAATATATATATATTTTTTTACAGGTGCTTGTAATATATAATCATTCTATATTGTGGCTGTAATGGAAATCAATACTCAAAGCGCTGACCTCCTGTTGAGCTTTTGCTTATACATATATATATAGTTAAGTAAAGTTGCGGTATAAATCTTGAGAATGAACACAACTGGAGTCTGACCCTCTGATGAGAGCAGTGGTGGAATTTGGACTACCGTAACTTAGATTACCAACAGACAATGCACCTAATGTGTGTTCATTGATGATAATCCACCCAAACTAAACAAAGCTAGAAAGCAGTTTAGCAGTCATTACTAGTGAAAATAAAGATCAGGTAAGCATAGTACTAGACATAGGTAGTGAGTGACTTTCAGCTATACATTTTAGGACTTCAACTGGAAATTTGTTTTAAGTTTAGTGAGAAGTATAGTTGAAAAAAACTGTGTCTTAAGTGACTGCCAAGAATGAAAAATTAGTTTTAAGTACTGTAAAAGTTTCTTTTTATTTCCACAGTGTAGAAAAACAATTATGTGGGGAACAAAAGTTTACTTCATGAAGTGAATTTACCTATGGCGTTACTTAGGTATCAAAGACAATGCGAAATGCGTAGGTCACTTGCTCAAGAAGTAACATTTGCTAAAATGTAATTATTATCTATATTGTGTCCATGCTAAAGTATGTTACATCCAAAGGTGTTTTATCAGGTAGCTTGACACTATAATATGCATTTTAGCTCACAGCGCATAATATATATCAGAAGAGTAGCAGACACGTGTGTCAGATAAAAGAAAAGTATAATGCTATTAAATATATATGTATTGAAAATCCACACACTACTAAGCAATATATCAACAACTAGTATAACTACAGACCTATGTTAGTCAGTCTACAAATGTTGATTTGTTATAATATGAGAGATATATTGAGATACATTTATGCTAGACGTAAAGTTATTATAGAGTTATATAACTGAAATTATAAAGATGGTGGTGGCGATCAAATTGAAAATTATCGCCATTCGATTAACATACGATTTTTTTTAACCATATGATCGATGTGTGGTTACACAAATCTGAAGTCAGGACTGGCAGAGATCAAGCAACACGATACGGGTACTGCCAGGGCAGGCAGCAATCAAAAGAGTCAGGAAAAATTCTGAGTCATATCCGCAAGAGCAAACAATAAACACCTTCGCAAATGAACAAGAATCCTGTTGCTCAAGCAAAGTGTGGCCCTTCTGAGTAGGTCCAAATAATCACAGGTGCTCAGCCCTATTATCAATAGCTGATATGCGTCTGTCAATTGAATATGTTGCTTGGCATGCATGCGCTGCTCTGGGGAACCAGGGGGCAGCGGTGAGACAAGGAGAGGGACGATGACCGCTCAGCTAGGCATAATTGGCAGCCTATTATATACAATAAATATATTATGAGAAACATTTACTTTCCACTATATAAGTGGCCTTGAGTGGACATACAGTTGGGTCCAGAAGTATTTAGACAGTGACTCAATTTTCATCTTTTTAACCTTTGTACACCATCACAATAGATTTGAAATAAAACAATGAAGATGTGAGTGAAGTATAGACTTTCCACTTCAATTCAAGAGGTTTAACAAAAATCTTGCATTAACGATTTAGAAATTACAGCCATTTTCTACATAGTCCCTCCATTTTCGCAGGCTTAAAAGTAATTGGACAATTGCCTTCTAAGCAGTTTCATGGCCGGCTGCTGCCTGTCCTCTCCTTATTTCATGAAACATTAAAAAGATACAAGGTTTGGAGTTTATTCCAAGTATTGAATTTGCATTTGATAGCTGTTCATGGAAACTCTTAATATGGGGTCCAAAGAGGGAGGAGGCCATCATTAGGCTGAAAAGAAATGCAGACCTATTAGAGAGATAGCAGAAACCAACCAACTGTATCTATGCTCTTCAGATGAACTAAAAAAATATCTTACATAAATTAGAGAACCCATCTTTACAATATTGAAACTTTAAAGGAGTTATCTGGGGACCTGAGCTGATGCTCTGCTCAGGAACTCCAGCCATAGGCAATGTGACAGTCCCTTGTGGTCATGCTATTGATAACACGCCAACACGAACAGCACAGGAAGCAAGCCATCAGTCACGTGGGGCCGTGTCGGAGAGTCATCAATATTAGAAAAGCTACAGGAGACGAGTGTACCGGTTTCTCCCAAGGTGGCCTTCCTAGCATTAGTACCTACTAACATTCCAAAGAAATCACTTAAATTACTGCTCATCTTAATGGCAGCAGCGCGTCTACTTATACCAACCAAGTGGAAATCCACAGAAACTCCAACAGTCAAGCACTAGTTACAAAAAGTAGATCAGATAGCGAGATTGGAAGAACTTTCACATTGGGAACTTAGAACGCATGACTTTTTTATTCAGATATGGAAAAGTTGGCAAGAAAATATACAACAATTATATAATCTTACTATAGAGACAGTTAAGTAAGTTTTTCACGCTTAGGATGTCCATTTCTATCGGTGCACAATTTCTGGTACATGAATGCATAGAGAATTGTTCCACATGATAACCCCCCTTCACCAGCCGCCACCCCCCCCTCCCCTCCCCTCCCCTCCTTCCTTCTCCTTCATAGTTCGAGTTTATTAGTTTCCTTGGAGAGAAGATCTCCTTTCTATTTTCTATTTGCTTTTTGTTCAAAGGTGTTGTACAATCCATGTAGTGTAACTACATCACATATGGCGGTGTGGTCTTGGTTTAAAGTTGTAAACTATTAAATATGATGGTAAATATCAGGACACTCTGTCAGGGATATATACCCTCTTAACTTGGATTGTCATTTATATAGAGATGTTTTTGCTCTGTTATTTGCACTGCATGCTTTGTATGATGTACATTGTTTATTGTTATGAAAATTAATAAAAAGATTTTTGAAAGAAAAGCTACAGGACTTCCAGGAACAGTTCACCGGGTTTGATCTGCATAATTTAGTACCAAATTTTAAATTGAAGTACATTAGTAAGTGACTTCTTTTTACATATAAATATTAATTCAATGCAATTTTTTCTCCCCGGATAACTCCTTTAAGGCCTTGTTCACACAGTGCATTTTTTAAGCCAGAAAATGGAATTAGATCCAGTAGAGGAAACACTTTAAGGTCTTTCTTCATATATGTCTTCTTTTTAGGATTCGTTCCCTGTTTTGACTGAAAAATACATGCAAAATCTGCATTAAATCTGCACTGTGTGAACAAGGCCTAAAAAGGTTGACAGGTGTGGACTAACCCGTTTTATATTGACCCCTGATCCTCAGACAGACAAGTTGATTGACTATTGTAGTTCTCTAAGGGCACAGCCAGACGTGGCAAAGTTTTTCCGCTGCAAATGTTGGTGCAGATTTGGGGCAATTACACAACTAATCTGCACCAACATTTGCATATTTGACAGGTAATTCAGACATTGCCAAAAAGACAGCGGACTTGCCACAGATTTCAGTTTTTGCATTGCAAAGGCTGAAATCTGCAGTGAAATTCCGCTTCTTCTCCGCAACAGTCAGTGCATGCTGCGGAGGGAAAATTCTGCACCGCAGCCTATGGTCCGCAGCGGAGTTTTCCGCAACGTCTGAACTAATTTGCCTAAAAATGTATTGAAACAAATGTAAAAAACGGTCGCTGGAGAATTCCACTGTGGACTGTCTGCAGCGGAATTCCATAGCAATTCTGCCACGTCGGGTCGTGCCCTAAAGTTTAGATGGATTCTAAGGTGTCATACACCTGTAATAAATAATCATTATTCAAAATGTGTATACCTGTACAGCGAAGCAATAGCTGCAAAGAAATGAGAACTAAGGAAAAAATAAAAGATTATTCTTCATGTTTTCTTTGGTAAATATTAACTCTAATAAAGTATTTACTTTGCAGGGATTTGTGATGTTTATTGCACACATGAGCTTAATAATACAGGATTTGAACCAGCAAAAAAATCACATGAATAAAACAGACATTGGAGTAGGTAAAAATTGTTGAAGGCCTTTTAGTTAAAAAAGATCCCCTTGAGCTACTTTATTCTGTCCATCTAATTTATACAATTTGTCATATTAAAAAATAGTGAGGGTATGTTTAAACAGGGCAGATACGCTGCATAAAAGTACACGACCGGGTGAGTGTGGCTTTTTTCTCTCTACTTGCATTGTGTAAAAGTACATAAAGTATCCTGGACCCCGCAGGGAATTACAGCCTGAAAAACAGCACCAAATTGAGGAGCAATTTTTCAGCCGGAATGTCCGCTGCGGAAAAAGCAGTGAAACAAAAAAAAAGGCCTATACATACCCGTTGTCATGGCGATGCGTACCTCTGACATCCTGCAGCCCAGTCTCCTGAGATGACGTTCCATTCCATGTGACCACTGCAGGCAATCACAGCCAGTTACATGGAATGAAACATCATCCCTGGAGACTGGGCTGAACGCAGAAGCAGAGAGATCTGGGTAAGCATAACCTTTTTTTTTTAGTTGCGATTTTTGTGACGGAAACGCAGCTTTTCTGCCGCAAAAATCAGATCAACTGCTATTTGTTGCGGATTTTACCTCCCCATTGATTTCAACAGGGGGAAACCCACAAAAAGAAATCAGCGATTCCACAAAATAAATTGACATGTTGAGGATTAAAAAACGTTTTTTCCGGCGGGTTTTTTACGCAGCGTGTGGATGAGATTTTGTTCAAATCTTATCCACTCTGCTGAAACTGTGTTACACTGCAGATATTCCGTGATGAAATCCACTGCAGAAAATCTGCAGTATTTACGCTACGTGTGAACTTACCCTAATACAACGATGATTAAAAGTAATTATATCTTTTCTCTTGTGTTTCTCGCACACATTTATACTGAAAATAATCCATTTAATCAAAGTGTTGTGTAGTGTAATAACAAATTTTGGCGCATAAACACTCCAATAGCCAAACTATTTATTGTCTATATTAACCCCTTCCCGCCATGTGGCCTACTATTATGTCGCGGGAACTGGGATGTGCCTTCCCTATTGCTTGTGGGCAGGGCCGCCATCAGGAATTTCAGGGCCCCCTACAGCTAAATTTTCTGGGCCCCCCTACCGTGGCACCGCCTGTTAACGGTACTCCGTCCAGCACTATATCATGGTACCCAGGGCCGCCATCAGGGGGGGTATTAGGGGTACTGATGTGAGAGGCCCGGCCAAACCTAATTGAAAGGGGGGCCCGGCAAACTGCCGCGACTTGCCTTTGGTAGAAAAAAAACAGGCCCCTGCAATGGGGCCCGTTTATTTCACCAAAAGAATGTCATGAGCTGCGGGCCCCCCTTTCAATTAGGTTTGGCCAGGCCTCTCACATCAGTACCCCTAATACCCCCCCTGATGGCGGCCCTGGGTAGCATGGGGGCCGTCAAACACCGCCGCCCGTGCGACCGATCGCGCGCACCCGCAAACTCCCGTGCATGCGCTCCGGCGACCGCCTGGAACCGCGCACCGAATTTTGAGGCAGATTTTGACCTGCCAACACTATCTTGCCGCGTTTTTTGCCTGCGGCGATTGAGGACAGCAGACAGAAAACGCAGCGAAAAATGCATTTTCTGCCTCCCATTGATTTCGATGGGAGGTCAGAGGCAGAACCGCGGCAAGAAAGGACGTGCTGCTTTTTCTTTTTTCCGCAACTGGCTCCCATTGATTTCAGATTAAATCAATGGGAGGCGGTTTTGGAAGTTGTTTGGTGCTGATTCTGACGCAGTGTCCGAGTCAATATCAAGGGCCAAAAACTCTGTGAACTGGGCCTTATTTTGAGGGCTTATTCAGACGATCGTGTAATACGTCCGTGCAACGCGCGTGATTTTCACGGGCCTCGCACGGACCTGTTACTCTATGGGGCCGTGCAGACTGTCAGTGATTTTCATGCAGCGTGAGTCCGTGTGTCCGCTGCGTAAAACTCACGACATGTCCGATATTTGGGCATTGTTCGCGCATCACGCACCCATTGAAGTCAATGGGTGCGTGAAAATCCCGCCCAGCACTTCCGCAGCAGTATAAACTATGAATGAAAACAGAAAAGCACCACGTGCTACAAACATACAAACAGTGTCATAATGATGGCGGCTGCGCGAAAATCACGCAGCCGCGCATCATACGCTGCTGAAACACGGAGCGGTTATGGACCTTTTGCATGCGCAAAACGCCACGTTTTTTGCGCGTGCAAAAAGCACACGCTTGTGTGAATCCGGCCTTAGGGTAGGAACACACTAGGCATGAACGCTGCGGATTTTATGCAACACATTTTATTGTGGATAATCCGCAGCGTATCACAGTCGCAGCAGAGTGGGTCAGATATGAACAAATCTCATCCACACGCTGCAAAAACAATGGACCTGCAGTGTGGCTTTTGGCTTTTTAAGCAGCAGCGTGTCAATGTATTCTGTGGAATCGCCGCTGCTCTGTTGCGGAAATGCTGCGTTTCTGCCGCAAAAATCACACATGAGAAAAAAAAAAAAAGCCACTTTTTTAAATTTATAAAAAAGTTTAGACTTGCCCCGGCCGTAGTCCTGGTGACGCGATCCTCTATTCTTAGCGCAGCCCCGCCTCCTGTCATGACGTTTCATCCCATGTGACCGCTGCAGCAGTCACATGGTCTACAGCGTCATCCCAGGAGGCGGGGCTACGTTCAGAAGAGAGAGATGCGTCACCTAAACTACGGCCGGGGCAAGTCTAAACTTTTTTTCCCTGCAGGATTCCCACAGCGGACACGCCTCACCAAACCTGTGCCACTATTTGGTGCGGTTTTGCTGTCGGAATTCCCTGCGGCTACTGGGGCGGATAAGCTGTGTAGTTTTACTCAGCATATCCGCCTAGTGTGTCCCTTATGATGTCGCTCCTGGAGCTGCTGCCGCTCTCTAAATAGGCAGTTGGTCCAGTAGAATTTGGAATTATTTTTTTTTGTGAACCAGCTTAAAAAAAATACAAAACTTTTGTGTTAGGGCCTGTTCACATCACCGTTCGCTTCCGCTCCGGGGTTCCGTCTGAGGTTTCTGTCGGGTGAACCCCGCAACGGAAAGTGAAAGTGATAGCACAGCTTCCGTTTCCATCACCATTAGCGCAGTCGACTGCGCTATTGATTCCGTCCGAAAACCAGCCGGAATGGTGACGAACGGAAACCATTAGCGATATTTCCGTCACCATTGAGATTAATGGTGACTGAAACGGAAGCTGTGCTGTCACTTTCACTTTCCGTTGCGGGGTTCACCCGACGGAAACCTCAGACGGAACCCCGGAACGGAAGCGAACGGTGATGTGAACAGGCCCGAACACAAAAGTTTTGTATTTTTTTAAGCTGGTTCACAAAAGAAAATAATTCCAAATTCTACTGGACCAACTGCCTATTTATAGACAGGCAGCAGCTCCAGGAGCGACATCATAAGGGACACACTAGGCGGATATGCTGAGTAAAACTACACAGCTTATCCGCCCCGGTAGCCGCAGGAAATTCTGACAGCAAAACCGCACCAAATAGTGGCGCAGGTTTGGGGAGACGTGTCCGCTGCGGGAATCCTGTAGGGAAAAAAAAGTTTAGACTTGCCCCGGCCGTAGTTTAGGTGACGCATCTCTCTCTTCTGAACGTAGCCCCGCCTCCTGGGATGACGCTGTAGACCATGTGACCGCTGCAGCAGTCACATGGTATGAAACGTCATGACAGGAGGCCGGGCTGCGCTAAGAATAGAGGATCGCGTCACCAGGACTACGGCCGGGGCAAGTCTAAACTTTATCAATTTAAAAAAGTACCTTTTTTTTTTCTCATGTGTGATTTTTGCGGCAGAACCGCAGCATTTCCGCATCAGAGGAGCAGCGATTCCACAGAATACATTGACATGCTGCGGCTTAAAAAGCCAAAAACCACACTGCAGGTCCATTTTTTTTGCAGCGTGCGGATGAGATTTGTTCATATCTCATCCACTCTGCTGCGACTGTAATACGCTGCGGATTTTCCACAATAAAATGTGTTGCATAAAATCCGCAGCGTTCATGCCTAGTGTGTTCCTACCCTAAGGCCGGATTCACACAAGCGTGTGCTTTTTGCACGCGCAAAAAACGTGGCGTTTTGCGCATGCAAAAGGTCCATAACAGCTCCGTGTGTCAGCAGCGTATGATGCGCGGTTGCGTGATTTTCGCGCAGCCGCCATCATTATGACACTCTGTTTGTATGTTTGTAGCTCGTGGTGCTTTTCTGTTTTCATTCATAGTTTATACGGCTGCGGAAGTGCTGGGCGGGATTTTCACGCACCCATTGACTTCAATGGGTGCGTGATGCGCGAACAATGCACAAATATCGGACATGTCGTGAGTTTTACGCAGCGGACACACGGACACACGCTGCATGAAAATCACTGACAGTCTGAACGGCCCCATAAAGTAACACAGGTCCGTGCGAGGTGCGTGAAAATCACTGACAGTCTGCACGGCCCCATAGACTAACATAGGTCCGTGCGAGGCGCGTGAAAATCACGCGCGTTGCACGGATGTATTACACGTTCGTCTGAATAAGCCCTAACAATAAGGCCCAGTTCAGAGTTTTTGGGCCTTGATATTGACTCGGACACTGCGTCAGAATCAGCACCAAAAAACTTCCAAAACCGCCTCCCATTGATTTAATCTGAAATTAATGGGAGCCAGTCGCGGAAAAAAGAAAAAGCAGCACGTCCTTTCTTGCCGCGGTTCCGCCTCTGACCTCCCATCGAAATCAATGGGAGGCAGAAAATGCATTTTTCGCTGCGTTTTTTGCCTGCTGTCCTCAATCGCCGCGGGCAAAAAACGCAGCAAAAAAACGCGGCAAGATAGTGTGGGCAGGTCAAAATCTGCCTCAAAATTCTTTAAGGAATTTTGAGGCAGATTTTTTTTTGCCTGCAAAATACTGTGTGAACAGGGCCATACATAAACAGCACTTTGAGATAATTTACTCACTGTGTCAGAAGAGCTGCTCCCACTCCAGTCCTCTTCCGGCGATGTCTTCCAGGCGAGGTCTTCGGGTTAGACGTCCAGTCCTTCACCTCCAGCCAGGCTCCAGGTAAGTTTTGTCCATGTGTGTCCGCGGCCGATCGCGGGTGCGCGCGCGGGCGGTCTCCAGTGCGGGCGTTCGTGGGTGCGCGCTCGGGAGTTTCCTTGGGCGCGCGCTCGGGAGTTTCCTTGGGCGAGCGATCGGGTGCGCGCGCGCGGGCGGACGGTTTGACGGCCCCCCATGACGAGGGGAGGGGGCCCGCAGCAGCAGCAGCAGCTCACGACATTCTTTTAGTGAAAAAAACGGGCCCCATTGCAGGGGCCCGTTTTTTCCTACCAAAAGAATGTCGCGGCAGTTGCCGGGCCCCCCTTTCAATTAGGTTTGGCCGGGCCCCTCACACCACTACCCCTAATACCCCCCTGATGGCGGCCCTGCTTGTGGGTGCCGGCTGTATTATTCAGCCAAAACCCTGATCTAATGGCTGGGATCTTAGATATCAGATTAACCCCTAAGATGCAGCAGTCCGTGCTGTTACCTCATTGGCGATGTCCCCCAGGTCTGCCATGTACATAAGCCTTTTAGGCAATTTTTTTTTAAATAAAATTGTTAGAAAACAAATTCCTACTGAAAAAAAACAAAACAAAAAGTCCTTTATAATTAAAGAAAGAAAAAACATACATGAGTGGTATCGCCGCATCCGCAACAACACGTTGGATAAAATGAACATATTATTTCTCCCACATGATTAAAACTGTAAAAAGAAAAACAAGTCAAAATAGTTTTTTTGTTTATCCAGCCTCACAAAAAAAGTGGTATAAAAAAAAAAGTCAAATGTACCCCAAAATAGTACCAACAAAACCTACATGTCATCCTGCACACAATGACCTATCATGCAGCTCGTTTGAAGAAAAAAACAATTTCTGGGTCTTTGAATGCAGCGCCACAAAACTAACTGTAGTATTTTGTAAAAAAAAATAAAAATTGAGGTTTCATTGTTCAGAAGTAAATATAAAATGATCATGTTGTTTATACCGCACTGTGAACGCTGTTAAAATTACAATTTGAAAAATTTCTCTTATGGATAGATTTCTCTGTGCACAATGCAAATAAATATATATAATTTTGACTATGTGATTTTCTGTGTTTTTTTTAATATAATCTATCTCTCACTGGTAAAATTAACCTAGCCTAAAAATTCTAGACTGTTCATGACTTTGACAGTGGGAAAACTTACAAAATAAGCAAGGGATCAAATACTTATTTCCTTCACTGTATATATATATATATATATATGTATATATATATATATATATATATATATATAGATATATATATATATATATATAGATAGATATATATCTATATATATATATATATATATATATATATATCTATATATATATATATATATAGATATCTATCTATATATATATATATATATATATATAGATATATATATATATCTATATATAGATATATATCTATATATAGATATATATCTATATATATATATAGATATATATATATATCTATATAGATATATATATATCTATATATATATAGATATATATATCTATATCTGTCCATCTATCTATCTATCTATCTATCTATCATATGTTGTAATGTATATTGTAATGTAATGTAATGTTTGTAATGTATATATGTGTGTATGTGTGTGTGTGTGTGTGTGTGTGTGTGTGTGTGTGTGTGTGTGTGTGTGTGTGTGTGTGTGTGTGTGTGTGTGTGTGTGTCTGTGTGTCTGTGTGTCTGTGTGCAATATAGGTTTATCTGTCATTCCTTATTAGCTCTCATCGTAATAGTTTTTAACTTGAGTTACAATTGGAAATTGACACCTTAGCCAAATCAAAATTATATGTGTTTGGATTTATATCAATAAAATCCAGTGGAATCTAGTTATCATGGAGTTTTCTTTCCTACTTGGCTCTAGCCATATGTCTCATTGATTGTAATTGAGAGTGAGGCACATGCATGGCCACTTCTCAGAATCAGTGCTGGGTCCCACAGGTTGGACTTCCACCAATCTGACTTTTATCCACAATAATTTGTTTCTATAAAAATCTTTTATGGGGAAACCCCTTTAAACCTTTAATCCCATGGATATAGTAAGTGGTTCTGTTAGAAAATATACATATTGTAAGCTGCCTGATTCCATTAAACCAAAAGAAAGAGGTACTCTTAAACAGTCAAATGTGAAAAAATATTGCAAATACAGACAAAGGCAAACTAGCTAGCAAATCACTAGACCTCATCTATCCAGACAAGGTACAGGGGGTCAAAAACAAAGAATGTAGTCAAACGATCGGGATCAAATCCTAAACAGGATAACAGTAAGGTACATGGTATAAATCCCAATAACTGGCACCTGGCAGAGGCCAGAGGCACAGCAATCTCATCTCTGATTGCCCAGTCGACCATGTACACTGCACATGTACCTCCCAGCATCCTAGCTCGAATAGAGCAGTAGTGGCAACAAGGACCTACTTATGTTACTAGAGTGCGGCAAGACAAGTCTACTACACATACTGTATGTATGAATTACAATGCTAATATTTATATCTTATTCATTGCAATCATGACACAACATAAAAAAAAATAAAAAATTATCCACTATAGTTTAGGTAAGATGTTGCCCCACACTTCCAAAAAAAATAGTAAATAAAAATTAAAAAACTTTCAATGTTCATCTTCAGAAACTGGTAAGGGAACAGAAAATCACTGTGGATATTGTCCAGCAATATTGGGTTGAAATGTTTAAGGGAAACAGCAGCAAAGGTTTTATGTGCAAACAATATATTTTCTCTATTGCACATTTCTAACCATCTTTAACATGTTCCATTTCATTTTAGGTAATTATATTTCTAGACCTCTGGTTTAATTTTTCATTTGTATTCAGAGTAAAGAAAAGAACTCAAATAAATCAGAATTCTAAATGTGAGTCAGCGTTAATGGATTCCCACAAATGTTCCAGCCCGAATTCAGAGCTGCACTGAATCTGTGGTTATGAGACTACATTATTTTTACTTGATCATTCTAACAGGATGTTAAATGTCACCTTGAATGAGACAGAGGAACAACCAGCTGTTTTAACAATAAGCTACCATGTTGCTTAAGATGTAACCAAGGTAGATACGATAAATGATATACATATATCATGAGCATTTAAAAAATAGATGCCTAGGGAAGCTAAAATGATGTTTTAATTGCCTCAAGAACTATTGTATTATAATTCTTCTTCACCTGAGCTAAACAAATTATAGGTATCTTCATTTTAATTACTCCTTATTGTAAAAATTCTAATTTGTACTCATTATGCTGCTAATCTTCAATCCGATTTGCTTTATTTTACTTTGACTGTGCTCACTTTAATTTAAAACACATTCTTTACAGTTGGTTAGCCTCTTACAATTGTATACAGTATACCAAGGGCCTACGTACCATAGAGGTAGACCATGGTGCTGCTCCAGTGGCCCTTGGAGAGAGAAGGCCCAGACAGGCTGCATCCTTTATTCAATAGGTGGTGAGTACTTGTGCAACGATCCCCTCATACAAGTCCTACAAACAAAGGTGTGGGGACTTAATCCACTGATCATGAGAAGGAGAAGGGAGAAAATAAGCACAAAGTCTTCTTGTCCTAGGTGAGGAGGGGCTTGGTAGTGTTAACCAGCACTAAAAGAACAAAAAATAATTATGACATTTTGTACTGCTAATAATCCAATTACCACCAAGCCTTTGGAAATAATATTTTTTACTTTAAATAAAACCTAAACCCTATAATGGAGTTGTCTACCAGATCTATTTCAGATGTTGTTTACACGCTACAATCATTGGGATTGGTAGACTGATTTTTAAGAACTGATCTTTCCAATCAGTTCTCTAAGACAAGTTTCAGTCCGATCAACTGGCCATTTACATGCATTATTTGATTTATATTGGTCTGTTTCAATGGAAATTCAACATAAAGTTGTTGTGCATCAAAACCACACATGGTTTTACCACAAATTGCTGCGATATTGCAATGCGGTTTTCAACCTCGTATCTTGTACAGGCATGCTTTACCGTATGGGTGGCGCATCAAAAACTGAATCACAAAACCGGCAATTTGAACTAAAACCGCATGTTTTGGACTATAGTAACTGAATAGATGTGGCAAGAGGTGCTATGGGACCGTTGCGACCCCTATAGCTACTCCACTGCCAAACTTATGCCAAAGGGACATGCTTTTAGTATATGCTTCACTACCAATAGTCTTTAAATCCAACCAAGGACATGTGCATGAAGCTATACTCTATCCGTGTTTGCGTGGGTTTCTCTGGGCCAGTTTCCTAAAACACTCAAAAAACATAGTCATAGATTAATTAACTTTCTAAATGCGTGTCTAAAATAGGTGAATTAGATTGTGAGCCCCTTTAGGAGAGAAACTGATGTGAATGCTAACACTTTACAGTGCTGTGAAATATGTTGGCTCTATATAAGCAATAAGAAATAAATAGATAATAAATCCATAGAGCCAAAAAGTAGTGAATGAAGAGCGAGCCATAAAGTAGTGAATGAGAGCTGAAATATAGTGTGAACCTAGCCTCATTCATATATCACAAGCATTGTATTTGTTTGGAGTCCATTTTTTACAATTAACTCTTTTCTTGCTACTTTTCTTTCATTTACTTTCTCAGGGATACTTTTTGAATTTGCACTACATATAAAATAAAGACTTTCAAACAACATTAAAGAACAACTGTAGGATTTCCGAGTCACAATTGTCAAATGCCATAACATTATTAGAAATATGGCCACTGAACAGGTAATGTGGCCAATTTATCAGTGGGCCACAAATTATTGACTTAGTTATGATTATGTTATTCCCACACAAATGTGAAAACAGACCTTACCAAAGGATGTTAAAACACTATAGAAGTAATCGTCTCTAATGCAATCCTAATGTAACAAACTACATGACCTTGTTTCTTTTTCTTTCACTGTCACTAGGATATTTCAATGCATAGAATGACAGGTGCAACATTCATACTGGCAAAGTAACATTGCATTTCATTATGTATGCAACATAGGAAACAGTAATTTTATCTTAACAACACTCATTTTCCGAAAATTATCCTTTCCTGCCTCGGTTACAGATTCAGATGGAAAAAAGTACTGTTGCTAGTCTTTGTCATTTTATCTTTAACACAAAATGTAATTTGTGAAAATCAGATAACAATTGAATGGGGGCTCTGGAGAATACTAATGTTCTTTGCGTGAACATCTGGTTAGGAATGTTCTAGTCCCGGAAAACATGCTGAAACATGAGTTGTTACTTTTGAGTGTTTAGCAAACATAAGAGCCACCAGCTACACATCTTCTACGATTTACTGTTACTATTTTTTTTAATAATAAATCTCAGTATGGATTAGAGTAACAGTTCTTGTTTTCTAAGACAATGAAATCAGTGTTACATTTTCCAAATAAAAATGTTAAATCAACAAGAACAGTAGTGATGAATATATTGAACATCATTATAAAAAGCAAATGTAAATATGTTCTCTAGAAATGTGATCTGCAACAAGGCGAGATCATACGTTAAAAAACCAACATATTCTAATCATCTATTCTCTGTTCTGTTTCTGGAAAAGCTGTGTGACAATCAATATGGCCATTATTACAGATTTTCAATTAAGGGCTCCTGGAAAGTTGGGTGACAATCACTAGTGCAACTAATTACAATCATATTTGTCACCTCGGTCTCTTATGAATAGATATAACTAAGAAATTGCTGAATATTTTACAACTATAACGGTAAGATCACACAGGACGGATGCATATCCGCCGTTACCCGCAGTGAATTCTGGCCTAAAAAAACGCACCAAATTGTGTGAAAATCCTGTAATGAAGAAAGAAAACGGCTATACTTACCATGGCAAAGCGTCACTCTTACGTCCTGACGTTCTGCAGCTCTGGGCCGACGTTTGAACCCATGTGACCGCTGCAGCCTGTGATTGGCTGCAGAGGTCACATTGGATGAACCGTCATCCCAGGAGGTCAGCCTGGACAATTCACAGAATTCTGGCTAAGTATACGTTTTTTTTTTTCCTGTGTTGCGATTTTTGCGGCAGATTTTCAGCTTTTCCACCGCAAAAATCGCAACATCTGCTACTTGTTTCGGTTTCTACCTCCCCATTGAATTAAATAGGGAAAACCAGCAACAAAAAAGCAGCGATTACAGAAATACAATTGACATGCTGCTGATTAAAAAAAACTCAGCCTTAGGGCAGATTCACACGAACGTTGCGTTTTTGCGTGCGCAAACAACGCGGCGTTTTGCGAGCGCAAAAAACATTTGACAGCTGCTTGTGTCATGCGTGTCTGATGCGCGGCTGCGTGATTTTCGCGCAGTTGGCATCATAGAGATGAGGCTTGTCGACGCCCGTCACTGTCCAAGGTGCTGAAAGAGCTAAATCTTTCAGCACCCTCGACAGTGAATGCCGAACACAACAGCGAAAAACCTGTAAAAAAAAAAGATAAAGTTCCTACTTACCGAGAACTTCCCGGCCGTTGCCTTGGTGACGCGTCCTTGGTGACGCGTCCTTGGTGACGCGCCTCTCTTGACATTGGGCCCCACCTCCCTGGATGACGCGGCAGTCCAAGTGACCGCTGCAGCCTGTGATTGGCTGCAGCCTGTGCTTGGCCTGTGATTGGCTGGAGCTGTCACTTGAACTGAAGTGTCATCCCGGGAGGTCGGACTGCAGGAAGGAGACAGGAGTAATCGGTAAGTTAGAACTTCGTTTTTTTTTACAGGTTCATGTATTTTTGGATCGCAAGTCACTGTCCATGGTGCTGAAACAGTTTAACTCTTTCAGCACCATGCACAGTGAATGTCTCCCGACGTCGCGGACCGGAAATTTTTTTGCCGGGTTCGGCCAAAACGAGTTTGGCCGAACCCGGTGAAGTTAGCTTCGGTTGTCGGGGTTCGCTCCTCGCAAATACACTCCGTTTGGATGCTTGGAAACAGAAAAGCACGTGGTGCTTTTCTGTTTCCATTCATCCTTTTGACAGCTCGTGCGCTGTTTCAGACGGTTCGCACGGAAGTGCTTCCGTGTGACCTGCCTGGTTTTCACGCACCCATTGACTTCAATGGGTGCGTGATGCGTGAAATACGCAGAGTTATTGAACCTGTCGCGTATTTTGCGCAGCGAACAAACGCTGCGCAAAATACACGGACTGTGTGTACTGCCCCATAGACTTCTATAGGGCATTGCGTGCCGCGCAAAAACCACGCGGCCTACACGCTGCCAAATCACGCTCGTGTGAATCCCCCCTTAAGGGTAGATTCACACGAAAGTTGCGTTTTTGCGCGCGCAAACAACGCAGCGTTTTGTGAGCGCAAAAACCATTTGACAGTTGCGTGTGTCATGCGTGTCTTATGCGCGGCTGCGTGATTTTCGCGCAGCCGGCATCATAGAGATGAGGCTTGTCGACGCCCGTCACTGTCCAAGTTGCTGAAAGAGCTAAATCTTTCAGCACCCTCGACAGTGAATGCCGAACACAACAGCGAAAAACCTGTAAAAAAAAAAAGATAAAGTTCCTACTTACCGAGAACTTCCCGGCCGTTGCCTTGGTGACGCGTCCTTGGTGACGCGCCTCTCTTGACATCGGGCCCCACTTCCCTGGATGACGCGGCAGTCCAAGTGACCGCTGCAGCCTGTGATTGGCTGCAGCCTGTGCTTGGCCTGTGATTGGCTGGAGCTGTCACTTGAACTGAAGTGTCATCCCGGGAGGTCGGACTGCAGGAAGGAGACAGGAGTAATCGGTAAGTTAGAACTTCGTTTTTTTTTACAGGTTCATGTATTTTGGGATCGCAAATCACTGTCCATGGTGCTGAAACAGTTTAACTCTTTCAGCACCATGCACAGTGAATGTCTCCCGACGTCGCGGACCGGAAATTTTTTTGCCGGGTTCGGCCAAAACGAGTTTGGCCGAACCCGGTGAAGTTAGCTTCGGTTGTCGGGGTTCGCTCCTCGCAAAGACACTCCGTTTGGATGCTTGGAAACAGAAAAGAACGTGGTGCTTTTCTGTTTCCATTCATCCTTTTGACAGCTCGTGCGCTGTTTCAGTCGGTTCGCACGGAAGAGCTTCCGTGCGACCTGCCTGGTTTTCACGCACCCATTGACTTCAATGGGTGCTTGATGCGTGAAATACGCAGAGTTATTGAACCTGTCGCGTATTTTGCGCAGCGAACAAACGCTGCGCAAAATACACGGACTGTGTGTACTGCCCCATAGACTTCTATAGGGCATTGCGTGCCGCGCGAAAACCACGCGGCCTACACGCTGCCAAATCACGCTCGTGTGAATCCCCCCTAAGGGTAAGGCCACACGGTACGTCGTTGACGCGGTTTTGTTGCGTTTGAAAACCGCATGCGGTCAACTGCATGCGTTTTTGGTCTCTGTAATGCTGCAGTTCTGTTGTGTTTTTAATGGAAATAATTGATAGACATAGTTTTCACTGGTGTTGAAGTTTGTTAGGGGTTGCCTGTATATAGTTCATTACAATGCATTGCAGAACTGTTAGCAAAAACGCAAGCAGTTCAGCAACAACATTAGCAGCGTGGTTATTAACCGCATACGGTCGGACATTATATAGATGTGGTGGTTAACTGCACAAAAAACACATTGTAATATAATAGCAGTAGTCTGTCCATAACAAACATTTCACCATTGACTTCTATTGAAAAATGACTTGCTGCGGTTTAAAAACGCAACATAAGCGCAACGTGGCCGCACCGTGTGGCCTTACCGTAAGAGGACATGTCAGATCTTTTTTTGTTCCAGATTGTGAAGCAAATCTGTGACAAATCCATGAAGAAATGTGTGAATTTCACCCTATGCATTGCAAAGAATATAATGGATAGGGCAAATCCGCAACAGAATTGACATGCTGCGGGATTCGCTACAGGGGCTCAATTCTGTGCAGATTTTTTTCTGCTACATGTAGATGGGATTTTTAAAACCATACCTACAGTACATGTATTGTACTGCACAATTTGTGCAGATTTTCACTGTGGAATCCGCACTAAAAATCCAGCAACAATTGCACTGCATGTGAATTCACCCTAAGTTAATACTTGCATTCGTTGTAAATTGTGTCATTCCTCTGTTACTTCTCCTGGAAATGTATGAATTAATTAACAGCTGGGTGTTACCCTCCACTTGTCAATTGGACTCTGACACTAAGGCCCCATGCAAACGACCGTGTTCGGTCCGTGATACACGGTCCGCAGGTCGGCCGC
Source organism: Rhinoderma darwinii (assembly GCF_050947455.1). Classification (NCBI taxonomy): domain Eukaryota; kingdom Metazoa; phylum Chordata; class Amphibia; order Anura; family Rhinodermatidae; genus Rhinoderma; species Rhinoderma darwinii. Next base: position 285,294,175 of record NC_134689.1, on the reverse strand, counting down.
ATGTCCCGTACCGAGCACAGTCCAGGGAGCCCGGCTCCTAGCATCATACTTATCTATGACAATAGGTGTCACTGCGGCAAAATTGTCCCGTTATGAAAACATGATTAAAGTACGAGATATTTGTCCCGCAGCGCGGCAGTGACACCTAGCATCATACATACACTATCGTTCAAAAGTTTGGGGTCACTCAGACAATTTTGTGTTTTCCATGAAAACTCACACTTATATTTATCAAATGAGTTGCAAAATGACTAGAAAATATAGTCAATACATTGACAAGGTTAGAAATAATGATTTTTATTTCAAATAATAATTTTCTCCTTCAAACTTTGCTTTCGTCAAAGAATGCTCCATTTGCAGCAATTACATCATTGCAGACCTTTGGCATTCTAGCTGTTAATTTGCTGAGGTAATCGAGAGAAATTTCACCCCATGCTTCCAGAAGCCCCTCCCACAAGTTGGATTGGCTTGATGGGCACTTCTTGCGTACCATACGGTCAAGCTGCTCCCACAACAGCTCTATGGGGTTGAGATCTGGTGACTGCGCTGGCCACTCCATTACAGATAGAATACCAGCTGCCTGCTTCTTCCCTAAATAGTTCTTGCATAATTTGGAGGTGTGCTTTGGGTCATTGTCCTGTTGTAGGATGAAATTGGCTCCAATAAAGCGCTGTCCACAGGGTATGGCATGGCATTGCAAAATGGAGTGATAGCCGTCCTTATTCAAAATCCCTTTTACCTTGTACAAATCTCCCACTTTACCAGCACCAAAGCAACCCCAGACCATCACATTACCTCCATCATGCTTGACAGATGGCGTCAGGCACTCTTCCAGCATCTTTTCAGTTGTTCTGCGTCTCACAAATGTTCTTCTGTGTGATCCAAACACCTCAAACTTCGATTCGTCTGTCCATAACACTTTTTTCCAATCTTCTTCTGTCCAATGTCTGTGTGCTTTTGCCCATATTAATATTTTCCTTTTATTAGCCAGTCTCAGCTATGGGTTTTTATTTGCAACTCTGCCCTGAAGGCCAGCATCCCGGAGTCGCCTCTTCACTGTAGTTGTTGACACTGGCGTTTTGCGGGTACTATTTAATGAAGCTGCCAGTTGAGGACGTGTGAGGCATCTATTTCTCAAAGTAAAGACTCTAATGTACTTGTCTTGTTGCTCAGTTGTGCAGCTGGGCCTCCCACATCTCTTTCTACTCTGGTTAGAGCCTGTTTGTGCTGTCCTCTGAAGGGAGTAGTACACACCGTTGTAGGAAATATTGGCAATTTCTCGCATGGAATAGCCTTCATTTCTAAGAACAAGAATAGACTGTCGAGTTTCACATGAAAGCTCTCTTTTTCTAGCCATTTTGAGAATTTAATCGAACCCGCAAATGTAATGCTCCAGATTCTCAACTAGCTCAAAGGAAGGTCAGTTTTATAGCTCCTCTAAACAGCAAAAGTGTTTACAGCGGTGCGAACATAATTGAACAAGGGTTTTCAAGTGTTTTCTAATCATCCATTAGCCTTCTAACACAGTTAGCAAACACAATGTACCATTAGAACATTGTAGTGATGGTTGCTGGAAATGGGCCTCTATACACCTATGTAGGTATTGCATTAAAAACCAGACGTTTGCAGCTAGAATAGTCATTTAGCACATTAACAATGTATAGAGTGTATTTCTGATTAATTTAATGTTATCTTCATTGAAAAAATAAGGACATTTCTAAGTGACCCCAAACTTTTGAACGGTAGTGTAAGTATGATGCTAGGAGCCTAGCTCCCTGCACGGTGCTCGGTCCGGGACATGCGACCGACCTGCCGACCATATATCATGGACCGATTTCGGTCATGTGCATGGGGCCTAAGGCTCCATGCACACGGCCGTGCCCATAATTACGACCCGTAATTATGGGCACGGCGGGCAGCAGACGGCCGCGGCAGCTGGCTGTTTTTACGGGCCGTGCTCCCATTATAAAGTATAGGAGCACGGTCTGTAAAATAAGCATGTCCTATTTTTTTCAGCAAGGTGTCCGTCGGCCATAGAAATTACGTGCGATTTTACGGTCCGTAATTACGTGCGATTTTACGGCTGTGTGCATGGGGCCTTAGGGCCCATTCATTTCTATGGCCAAAAAATACCGGCCGAAAAAAATAGGACAAGGGAATACAGCCTCTGATTTTCATCCATTTTTAAAGCATCAAACTGTTTTGATGCATTTTTGGAGCTGTTTTTCTATCCACACAATGAAAAACGGCTCCAAAAACGGCTCAAGAAGTGACATGTACTTCTTTTTACGGGGCGTTTTTTTACGCGCCATTTTTTCAAACGGCCATGTTAAAAACCACCCCATCTGAACGTAACGCAGTTTTTCCCATTGAAATCAATAGGCAGATGTTCAGCTTCCGTGTTTTCAGGCGTTTTCCCAGGCGTTTACGTCCCGAAAAATGCCTGAAAACACTGCGTGTGAACATAGCCTAAGGCATGTTAGTCTATCTGTTCAGTGATCATTAGCTTACAGTCTGCAGTTAATCAATAAGGTCTGTATTACAATGCATAGCTAAAGAAACTTCAGAAGATAAATCTTCTTCTTCTCCCTTTGTATAATGTCCAAGTATCAGCTGATTAAAAACATCTCAGGTCAAACACTCTTCTTAAATCAGTTAATTATTCCTTCTCCCAAGAGTAAGAAAATCATTATATTTAATTAAAATACCTCACCCTACTTCATGCATACTAGGTTCCAGTTCCTAAGGGATTTCCGGCAATGTGATTTAATAGAACTAACACACCAAGGAAAACAAGTCTATTTTTACTTTATACATTTAGATTACAAGAAAATAATGTCCTTCTGTTTGACACTTCTTCACTCACTGACAGCAACGCTTTACTGAGCAAAAAGAAACAAAATTCTACTGTAAAACTTAAATACCAAGAAAGAACAACTTGATGCACATTATTTGTCTTGACATATTAATCACCACGTGTGAGTTTGAACTAAGACTGAAGCAGAACAAAGAGGGACAAAATTAGTAAACCCACTTAAAGTTCTAGAAAAAGGAAGCAATGAAGCAAAAGAAAGAAAAAAAAAATATTAATTGGTTTAATGCTGACAAAACAGATATGGCTTGCATTAGATAGTAAAGATCATCAATTTTACACAAATCGAAATCACTGAAATTCCCAAAAGTTTTGGATTTGCCAAAACTTTCGTTATTTCGTTCATTTTGAAAACTTTGGGGTTTGTAGCACACGATTAGAAAGGATTAAATGACATCCAGTGGGCTTCTCTATAATGTCTTGCAGACAGCCTACCCAAAATGCACTGTGGTTATCCCTTCCTCTACCCATACGGTATATGCTGCTGTCACTTTGACATTACTAATGCTGGCTTGGTGTTAAAGTGCTTGAAAAGGGGTTGGATATAGTGCTAGAATATTTTAGAGAGACAGATACGAGTTTGCAGGGCAATCGGGGCACTTGTGATTTGCTGCAAGTATATTCGGACCAAATCGGACAGCCAAATCAGACCCAAAGCAAATTTTCTGTAAAAATATCGAATTTCTATTAGAAAGGCATTGCATTTATTGTCATTTTTGGCACCTAGTTAGTCAAATCACTGAATTAGGATTTTTTTTTTCTTTCTTGTAGAAAGGCAGAAGAAAAGTTAGCGTTCATGGATGTTCAATACTATAGATCGGGGCGGCCACATTGATTTGTAAGTGACAAGTGACTCACAGGTTTCTTTTGTGTGGCTCCTGACTTAAAGAGGCTCTGTCGCCAGATTTTGCAACCCCTATCTGCTATTGCAGCAGATAGGCGCTGCAATGTAGATTACAGTAACGTTTTTATTTTTAAAAAACGAGCATTTTTGGCCAAGTTATGACCATTTTTGTATTTATGCAAATGAGGCTTGCAAAAGTACAATTGGGCGTGTTGAAAAGTAAAAGTACAACTGGGCGTGTATTATGTGCGTACATCGGGGCGTGTTTACTACTTTTACTAGCTGGGCGTTGTGTATAGAAGTATCATCCACTTCTCTTCACAACGCCCAGCTTCTGACAGTGCAGATCTGTGACGTCACTCACAGGTCCTGCATCGTGTCGGCCACATCGGCACCAGAGGCTACAGTTGATTCTGCAGCAGCATCAGCGTTTGCAGGTAAGTAGCTACATTGACTTACCTGCAAACGTGGATGCTGCTGCAGAATCAACTGTAGCCTCTGGTGCCGATGTGGCCGACACGATGCAGGACCTGTGAGTGACGTCACAGATCTGCACTGCCAGAAGCTGGGCGTTGTGAAGAGAAGTGGATGATACTTCTATACACAACGCCCAGCTAGTAAAAGTAGTAAACACGCCCGATGTACGCACATAATACACGCCCACTTGGACTTTTACTTTTCAACACGCCCAGTTGTACTTTTGCAAGCCTCATTTGCATAAATACAAAAATGGTCATAACTTGGCCAAAAATGCTCGTTTTTTAAAAATAAAAACGTTACTGTAATCTACATTGCAGCGCCGATCTGCTGCAATAGCAGATAGGGGTTGCAAAATCTGGTGACAGAGCCTCTTTAATTTTAGCATTCAGTGCAAAATTTCTGTATTCCTGGCACTGTCCTAGAATGGCACACATGTGATCTGATAGAGGAGATAAATCAATAATAGTTTCTGCCTGAGGGAATATGCCAGTGTGGATCGCTTACTGCAAAGATTGTCACAGGTAGAGATAGCTACATTTCAGTGGCTGCTGATTGGCTGCTGCAGTAATTTCCTGTCAGAAGACTTGATAGCAATGCAGGAACAAACCTGAGATGCATATTATAGGAGCACAGCTGAAACTGCTCTATGGGCACTACTATGTGATTTTTTTTTTATGGTCACTATTATGGGGTGAGTACACTGATCTGGGCAATTCCGGATGGATTTTAATCCTATTAGCCTTTATTTCTATACTGACCCTACCATTTGTCCTATAATACCATGTTGCATTGCAGGTGGAATATCTGCAAGGTAATTCCGTTGTATAGGTACTTGGCGGCCCTAATTTAAGGATAATATTCCGTGTCAGCATAGGTATGGAAATTCATGGAACACATTATTCTCTTGCAATTACAGCCAGGGTTGATTTTATAGATGGCATCTGGTAATAAGAGGTTAAGTTAAATAGGAAGTTAAATTAGAAAGTGTGCTTTGTCTTGTGTTTCTATACTTTCATGATTAAGATTCTTCAATGTCAGCTACCCATTGACAAGGCCCCCAAAAGCTGTTTGCCAGCCACCCTGCTTTAGACTGCCAAACTTGCTAATTCCTGTTTTCTAATTATATCCTGGCAAGTAGTGCTATGTAAGTTGCCAGAGGTGTGACTTTATGGCACTGGTTAATGGGAGGAGGGCATGTTAACTTAGGTCATGTCGCAGGGAAATACAATGTATTTCTGAAAAAAGCATTTGATTAGCCTTAGCCCCCATCCCTAAATAATATTTGACGAACTAATACCGTTATAGTAACCTTACCAACTGCTTACAGAGTCTGCTTACAGTGTTAGCATCCTAAGCATGCCCCTCTCAAAACTGTTTTAGCGTTTTGTTTCAAAAGACGTTATAATCCAGCATGTGGTGTATGTAAATCACCAGCGAAGAGTACTGAAATGAATCCAGGTGTACTGGCCTCGGCTTCATCTGAGTACTGAGCATTTGCAGGATACCGTCGGACTGCTCTCAAGACTCAGTGATGTCACAGTGATGTCAGTAACACAGTGATGTCACAGTACAGACATAATGAACAGAGTGATGTCACAGTATAGTGGTTAATGAAAACTAATGTCACAGTGAAGTGAAAATAAATAGTGAACGTACAATATTTGCATTCTCATATGTGGCACGGCGACCATAAGAGCCTATCAGGTTCTAGGGACCAGCAAAGACACCATCCTCTACTGTAATGAGCAGGAGTGTACATGGCTTTGGGGCAAGCTTAAACATGCAATCATACAGAAAAAAAATCGCTACATTAAAAGGAAAGCAAGACTATACTATATGCATTTCTATTTTTAGTTGAATATCTTGTACCTGACAATAGAAGATATTTAAAATTGTGTCCGCTTTTTCCACCTACTTGCATTGTGGCCTATGCAGGTGCCTAGTCCACCTACTTTTTGTCCCAAATTCCTGTAACCTCATGATTTCTGCTCCTTCACGTGTAATTCATGTTCTCACACTATATAACCCTTTTTCACATTAGTTTAGAACCCTTTATGGAAATCCTGGACAAAATCCCTGGTTCCACTATTATTAGGGTTGCCAACAGTCCATAAATTTACAGACAGTTATTTCCCAGTGACGTGAGTTCAGGTGACTCAGGTCAGGTGACTGGACTGGTCCACTCCTGGGCCGGCACCGACCTCACTCAGACCGCCGCCGCTTCAATCAGTTGGCTCCGTCTGCCCTCCGGCTCCTTCTGGTCAGTTCATAAATGTCATTATGTGTGACACTATGTACAAGGGGGGTTGTGAGGGACTATCTACATGAGGGGGTGTGTGGCACTATCTACAGGGCGCTGTGTGTGGCACTATCTACAGGGGGCTGTGTGTGGCACTATATACAGGGGGCTGTGTGTGGCACTATCTACAGGGGACACTGCGTCACTGTCTACAGGGTGCTGTGTGTGGCGCTATCTACAGGTGACTCTGTGGCACTATCTACAGGGGGCATTATTACTGTGTGTGGGCACAAGGGGGCACAGTTACTGATGGGGCACTTTTATTGTCTAGAGCACTAAGGGATCATTATTACCATATGTGGCACTGTGGTGGGGAGGGTGCTGCAAAAGTGAGAAACCAACATGTATGTGTGTCAAATTCTGCAGAGTTGGGTCTAAGTTGGAATAAGTCAGCACAGTGGTCCGGGCCGGATGGAGAAAAAAAGGTAAAGTGAACTAATCTAAACAGAGAAAACCACGTGTGAGTCACTGGATATAAATTTGCTCCTATAACTTATATGGTCTGCAGAGCTCCTGTGTATAACTGCTATCTACCACTATATGGTCACTATATGCTAGTAATATTATACGGTCTGCAGAGCTCCTGCGTGTAATTGGCATCTACCACTATATAGTCACTATATGCTGATAATTTTATATTGTCTGCAGAGACTGGCATCTACCACTATATGGTCACTATATGGTGGTACTATTTTATGGTTTGCAGAGCTCCTGTGTATAACTGACATCTACCACCATGTGGTCACTATATGCTGGTAATATTTGTCTTTGTATAGTGTTTTTTATTCAGTAACAGTACGGGGTAATTATTCAGTCACTATGTGGTTATGGTGTGGTTGTTTTATTCAGTAACTGTATGGGGGTATTATTCAGTCACTATGTGGTTATGGTGTGGCTGTTTTATTCATTAACAGTATGGGGGTATTATTCAGTCACTATGTGGTTATGGTGTGGCGGTATTAGGTGGACCATATATTGTGTTATTATTGGTAATATTGGTCTTATAATAGTGAGTTGTGTTCAGTAACAGTATGCAGGTAATATTTCATCTGGTATAGTGGTATGATATAATAAATGTTTATGTATATAGATAATTTTTTTTGTGAAACGGGGGACATATGCTTTGGAGCTTGCAACACTCCTGGACGCTCTAGAAATCAGCGTTGCAGTTCTTGTATTGATACAATAATTCAGTATTTGGGGCATCACTTTATCCAGGGCCACACTTTATCTTTAATAGGCCCTGGCGGTAGCGGCGATGGAGGTGGGAGTGGTGCAGTGAGTAGTAAATTAGTCTGACTTTCCAGCGCTAAGTTAGCGTGGGAAAGCTATAAGCGGGGCTATGATTGGTGAGTTACTCCTAGAACACTGCACAGCGCACAAGCAATGATTGTGTAATGTGTCCGTAAAAATTGTGGTCTGTCTGTGATTTTTAGCTCAGTTGTTCAGAAATTACAGAAGTGGAGGTTGGTGACCCTGATTATAATGGAAAAAATAACTTTGTTTTGTTTTACCCTTTTCAGAGTTACATCCTAAATTTACATGCTAATGACTACATTTTACTAATCATAGGCACCAACTTCTAATTTGCACATTTTGAGCTGGTTTTACTGATATGAAGCTGTATATTTTATTTGAGAGAAATAATTCAACACACAAACCTTTGAGTCCATTTATTGCTGCTATTAAAATTCTGTATTTCTCCTTCCAGATTTTTCTTGTTAATCTTTATACCAAACAAGTGACTGTTTTATTAATACATTACAAAAGAATGATAAGGTCTTTTATGTGCTCTTGCTGCAGGATTAATAAATTATCTCACCTTTACTACAGCGTCTACAATATTTTCTGATTATCTGTGTATTCTGCTTTCTTATTTGTGTATATTAAACTCATTTTTAGTAAATTGTCTACTAACAGTAGTATTAGAAAACTGTCTGAAAGGCTGATTATCAAAAGTTCAAATAAAAGTTATTGTAAATGATTAATATCACTCATTCACTTCCACTGAAATGAAACAACCTTTTGCTTTCTGGTCTATTGAGCTCATATATTAATTCATTTTAAATGGAACTCTACATTTTAGATCTGTAGTCTGAAAATAAATGTAAGTTGTCATTATAATTCCAATTTAAACTTCTCAAAGTAAAAAGTAGCACTTAAAATTCATATAATTGTTCTGTTATTGTCTTATATGTAATAGTATTGAGTGCACAGTAACTTGAGTGGTTTTTCCTACAGCATACATACCATAGAGACAGACCATGCAGTTGTTATGAGGCCCTTGGGGAGAGCGGCCAGCCCTGACTGGTGACATCCCCTTTTCTGTTATTGATTTATCTGTAATAGTAATGAGTGGCACAGTCACATATTGGTTAGCACTGCTGTCTCCTAACAGTAGGGCGATGGATTAGAATCAAGAGCGTACATACCTTAGATAGACCATTTGGCTACTATAGTGCGCTCGAGAAACGGGACTCGGCTCACATTGGTCCCATCCCTTTTGCTGTTGGACGGCTAGTACCTGTGAAACAAACACCAAGCCCTTTGTCCTGGGTAGCAAAACCTAGGATTATAATGGAGTACCAGTTTGATTTTCTTTATTGTCCTTCTCTTTTAAGTACATTACTGGTTGGAATCAGGTGCTTGCACAGGTTTTATCTGGTTACATCAGTTTCCATTTATTTTCTAAAACATTGTAATAGATTCATTTTATAATCTAATCCCTAAATAGTTTCTATAGTAAAACTTTTTTGAACATACAGCCCCTACAACTTCATATAATTTATAAGATGAGTACTTACTAAAAAGATCAGCAACTGTGGATGTGTAACATTACCATATGCCGTATAAGATTTTTTTTACAGGAGAAATGGAGCAGTTTCACACAGCAACCAATAAGTATTTCAGCTTTCATTTTCTAGAGGCCCTTTTGGAAATTAAAGAAGCAATCTGATTGGTTGGTATACTACATGCTTGATAATATGTATTAAGTGTATTAATTACCAATATTTACTATCAAGAAAAATGGGTCTGAACTGTCATATACAAACATGTGCTATTATGTCAAGGTAATAACTATTTTAATGATTTCAATATTTTTTGTAAATATTGTAACTTCTGTATAAATTCTAATGGACCTTCTCCGTTTTGCTAGCGCATTAGGATTTTTTTTTCTACTCAGCCAATGCAAAAGAAATCACTGCAATGTTCTCTAATTTATTGGGACTGTCTTTTCAATGATTACTGGAGTAGATATTATCAGTGGATCAGTAAAGCGACTGTTAACATGCCATGCTAGCACAGCTCTTTTTAATCAAGTAGCCCTTACAATATTGCTCTGATACATAATGACCTCTCTTTCTGGACTACAGTGGTGGGCCAAAAAGCCAATCTCAAGACTTGGGTAATGTAATGAAATCATTTCTCTAACAAGAATATAATTGTCTGCAGTGTGTGAGTAATGAATGGGCTATTGCAGGTGATGTGATGTAATCTGTTAATACATTGCTTAACAGTTATTCTGCTAGTCTCTAGCACCAAAATGCACCGTGACTCAGGTTCTTGGAAATGAAACAATTTGGAGTAAAATAACCTTCCTGTTATTTGTGCCCTTTCATTATACTAGAATTTAAAAGAATTGGCAAAAACGGTGTAGTTACTATATACATCTGTGTTTTCCCAGCAATATAATCATAGCATGCAATATAATTCACTTGTGCAAGCTCCAAATGTCTTAATTATACAATGACACTTAATATAATTAAGTTGTGATTTGTTCCCTACTAGAGTCCTGACCCTTCCTTCCATATTTATTGGAGCTAAGACTCACATGATTACATTTTAGAATGTGGACATTACAAGACCATGGTTTATTATGTCTTGATATATATATAATACATTAGAATTCTACTCTGTTTTTGATGTCGCTATACATCTATTAGGGCCATATTCTAAAAGGGGTTTTATGCAAATAAAGATTATTTACGGTATAATAAAAAGTTCTGCAACTTTTTACTATGTTTATGTTTCATTTCCTCACTATTTTCAACATCTCCCCAGTCTATGCAATGCTCTGTGACCTAAATACATATGCAGCAAAAATTATGAATTATACAGTAATTTAACTTTATGTGCATAAAATCTGAAATCCCCTTTAACATTTAGTGTAGGTATTTATTTATTATTTTTTTTTTTTTATTAAATAGCAAGCTAATAGAATATATAAATGTAATCTTTCATTACTACACTTCTAATTCACCTATATTAAGAGATGACAAGTGACTTTGCATGAAATATGCTTTAGGCCTCATTTACAAGGCAGTATTTTGGTCAGTACTTTGCACCAGTATTTGTAAGTGACCCCCAGGAATGAAACACAAACAGAGAAAAACTATTACGGAACGATTTGCACTTCTTGGACCCATTCCTGGTTATGTCAAATACTAATGCAAAATACGCAAATATGAATAAGCCCTTAGGGTACATTCACACAAGCATTTAATACATCTGCCCCATAATGTGTTTTTTTTATATGTGGAAGGGATTGTACAACACACATTTTTTAGCATCAGTTGTCCAATCTTTTCTATATTGACGTTAGTTTTATAATGTAAAGAAAAGCATGTTTGTTTTGGAGAGACATGTTTTTCCCTATATTTGTTTTCACGTTGAAGACATTGGACATTGGTTAGAACAACTGACGCAAAAATGGGATCACAGGTGTGCAATCCTTTCCACACATCATAACACGTTATGGGGCAGATGTATCGAAATGGATGCAAAGGCAGAACAGAACAGTTACCCATAGTATCCAATCAGATTTCACCTCTCATTTTTCAGAGGCCCTTTGGAAAATGAAAGCAGTGACCTTATTGGTTGCCATGGGAAACTACTCCACTTTTCTTTGTATCAGTTTTGATACATCTTCCCCATAAAGTCTAAAAAAAACGCTAATGTGAATGCATCCTAAGGCCTCATGCCCACTTCAGTTTTTCTCGTCAGGGTGCTATCCTGTTTTTTAACAAATAGCACCCTGACACATTCAATTCAACAGGGCCAATCACACTTCTGTTGTTTTAACGGAACCATGCGGCCGTTCCGTCAAAAATACTACAAGTCCTACTCCTGCCCTGACGATTGGGTTATTAATGGCCGTTATTTGCGGTGAGCTAATCTTTTTATAAAGAATACAAAGGGGTCACAGTAAAACAAGAACATGAGACTTCCGGTTCCGGCGCCGACATGTGAAGAAGCAGGAGACGAGTGCTCCGTAGTGGCCTCCCTAAATCATAAGCTCCTGTGATTTACAACGCAGAGAAAACCTTCAGGGTTGTTTTCTTAACCCTACAGAGGAAGACACTTTTACTTACCGGAGGAGTGATTGCATCTATACATCTTGAGGGAGACATGTCTCCGACGTCTCGCACAGATAAGATGGCGGCGAGCCGCTCGTCTGCTAGCAAAGAGGAAGTGGAAGATCTTTCATCTGAGGCAGAGTCTGAGGACTCCAAATCTAATGCACAGCCTCTTCACATTGATTATAAAAAACTGGCTATTAAAGTAGCTAAACGGATTTCACCGGATTTACAATCTACGTTGGCTAAAACTATCACTGACTCTCTTCAGATTCTACAATCGGAAGTTGCTGCGCATACCGCCAGACTAGATGAAGCGGAGCATCGCATTTCAGCTGCTGAGGATGATATGGCGAAAGCACACACGCATATTAGAGATCTGCTGAGGGAAAAAGGCCGCATTTTGGAAAAAATTGATGACCTAGAAAATCGGTCCAGACGCAGTAATTTAAGGTTGGTGGGTCTCCCGGAATCTGTGCCTGCCAGTGCACTGTTTCACATATGTGCGGTGCAAATACCTCTCCTTCTCGATTTGGAGGGACCGTTTAAAGTTGAGCGAGCACACCGTCTGGGCCCTGACAATATGCAGCGCACTACCATGCCACAGACTAGGAGTCAGCCTGATCGACCTCGACAAGTTATAGCCAAGTATCTCGACTACTCAGAAAAAGAGGCCATTTTGAGAGCTTATAAAAGAAAGGCCCAGCCCTTACGCATTGAAGGGGTAAATGTGCTATTGTTTGGAGACTATTCTGTTGAGCTCACCCGCAGGCGCAGAGCGTTCAGCAAGATTTGTACAGCGCTTCATCACAATAAATGGCGATTTCAGCTTCAATATCCAGCGACACTACGCCTTACCAGGCCAGATGGCACCAATGAGATCTACACGGATCCTGAAGAAGCGGAGACAGTACTGTCTGATCTTTTGGCCGCCTCATCATCTGGAACATATGCAACGGCTGCAGCAAGCAGAACGCGGTCCTCAACAGCCGCCATTGGGGCGGCGAAGACGCCTCTGAAACACCGCTGACATCGGGACTATAGGATCTCTTCCACTGTCTTAACCACTATTTTTTCCTTTAATATCTGAAGGACTGATTTGATTGCTTTCATGCATTATGCTCATATTTGCAATAGATGACCATCCTCCTACTCTGTGGTATGACAGGATATGGGGATACGTGAGTATGGTTGATATACAAAATGCATATTGCTATGTTTTAGTTCTGTGATATTCAATGTGTAAAGGGTAATTGATGGAGTCGATATGTCGGGTTAAGTTCACCAATGGTTGGTACGACCTCCTTATCTTTACAAATGGCCGCACGGGCACTCCGCATGTCGGAAAAAAGCGAAGTCCATTTATGATGATTATTCTCCCACAGGAGATTTGCAGATTTACTGCTATGGTTAATGTTTGTTATTTTGTTGTTCAATTGGTTATATATGTGCATAGACAAATTGGTCAGGACTGCAAATTCTTATATTATTGCCTATATCTTATGTTATGCTGGGTGTGGACAGAACTCCTAGACATTAAATCGTGTATTACTCTATTCCCCCCATGAAGATTGTGACATGGAATGTCAAGGGACTACTGTCCCCTCATAAACGCTCTATGGTACTCCGGCACCTGAAGCGTCTGGGAGCTGACATAGCCCTCCTCCAGGAGACTCATTTACGTGAAAGGGATTTTTTTCGGATGAAAAAATTCTGGGTGGGAGAAGTACTAGGATCAGCCTCTGCTGATAGAAAAGGTGGAGTTCTTACGCTTTTGAGTAAATCATTAGCTTTTCAGGTAAAGTCCCAACATGCAGACTTGGAAGGCAGGCTTCTCCATACCCTTTTAGATACTCCAGCGGGGGAACTTAGCATTTATAACATTTATGGACCGAACGGGGATAACAAGCAATTCTACGCGGACTTACAGATCCAAATTTCACTTGATAATGCCCGCAACAAAATTGTTGCAGGAGATTTGAATACTGTATTGTCGCACATGGAAGATAGGAAGGGCATGAGAACATCTCCAGTGACAGTGAGAGCATCTGATAAAATCTTACAATCTTTCCTCTCAGATCTGCAACTGGTGGATGTATGGCGATCTTTTAATCCAGATGGGAGGGAATACACACACTACTCTAATGCTCATGGGTCTTGGTCAAGGATTGATTACATCTTGGCAGGGACTTCGCTTTTACCTCGCATGACTAATCCAACTATAGAACAACTATTAATCTCGGATCATGCACCAGTCTGCTTGGAGGTAGCAGACATGCACATACGTGGAAACGATTTTATTTGGCGTTTTCCTTCTTTTTTGATAAAAGATGAATCCTTCACAGAGCTTTTGAGTGGTTGGTGGTTGGAATATGACTCTTTTAATAAGGGACATAGCGACAATCCCTCCTTATACTGGGAGACAGCGAAAGCTGTACTTCGAGGTAGATTGATAGCGCACGTTTCTAAACTCAAAAAAATCACCCAGAAACATTATCAAGATAGTAGTGATGCCCTTAGGGCGGCTTACAATAAATATATTCTACAACCTTCCTCGACCACGTTGCAGGAATGGAAACTCACCAGAACGAAATTTGAGTTATGGCTTGACCGCAGAGAGCGTATTCATCGTTCAATGATGGAGGCGGAGTTGTTTAAATTCGGTAACAAATCTGGCAGGTTATTAGCTAATCTGGCTAGGGGGCATAGACCCTCCTCCCATATATCCAAAATTAAAGATAGCAATGGCACAGTTCACACTGAGCCATCACAAATAATGCACACTTTTGAGCAGTTTTACAGGCAATTATATGCAGATGGCACTCCATTTCATAAAGATCTTGGTTGCCAATACCTTCAATCATTAGATCTACCAGCTCCGACTTCCGCACAGTTGGATGCACTAAATGCAGAGGTAACGGAGGAAGAGGTTTTGCGGACAATCCAAGCCCTTAAGAATAACAAGTCACCGGGGCCTGATGGATACTCGGCTGAGTTCTACAAGGTTCTCAGGCAGCAAATTACACCTGCGTTGGTAGCCTACTTTAATTCCATATTGCATGGTGCAGATATACCCCCAGCAGCTAACTTGGCGTATATAAGAGTGCTCCCTAAACCGGGTAAGGATCTTTTACTGCCCTCATCCTATCGCCCAATATCTTTAATTAATCAAGATCTGAAACTCATTGCAAAAATATTTGCCGAGCGACTTTCCTATATACTCCCTAATCTAATATATCCGACTCAAGTGGGTTTCGTGCGTGGCAGGGCAGCAGTAACTAACATCAGAAGGGTTCTGACTGTCCTAGATGCCACACATGCTCAAACTCGATCTACCAAGCAATATGCATTGGTAGCCTTAGATGCCGAAAAGGCATTTGATAACGTTAGATGGAAATGGCTGGATTTGGTACTAGACAAATTTGGTCTAATAGGTAGTTTCCGAACGTTCCTTTCGGCACTCTATAAGGAACCACGAGCGGCTGTATATTCACCAGGTTGTAGATCGTCATTATTTCCTTTACAAAAGGGTACCAGACAGGGATGCCCCTTGTCCCCTTTATTATTTAATTTGGCTTTGGAACCGTTAGCATATAATTTGGAGAGGACTTCCTTATTTCAGGGCGTTCAAATAGGATCTCAAATGGTACGTACTGCCCTCTTCGCTGATGATATCTTATTATTTATGTCAGATCCTGCTACTCATTTACAGCCAGTATTTCAACATATTGGTGACTTTGGGTTAGTGTCGGGTTTCAAAATTAACCCCGAAAAATGTGAGTTTCTTAATTTATTCCCCATTACTCATTTAGATCGACAGGCTATTGACTTGGTGGGATTGAAAATTGCTCATACACACATAAGTTACTTGGGGATCAAAATAGGTAAAACCTCGGCTTCCATATATGGTCTTAATTATCCCCCCATAATACATAAAATACAGTCTGAACTGAGACGGTGGGAAACACTTCCAATAAACTTAATGGGACGGGCACATGTCATTAAAATGATGAGCTTTTCTAAGATTTTGTATCACTTACAGACCATACCACTTCTCCTGAAGCATACAGATGTCACTAATTTGAATAGGGCATTTACCAGATTTATATGGAAAGGGCAGAGGTCCCGGATATCTTTAGCTAAGATGTGTCTGAGTAGAACACAGGGAGGGTTAAATGTCCCTAATGTCAGAACCTATAATTTGGCATGTTTGAGCAGGCACATTGTGGATTGGGCTCATTCCTCTAATTCATATTCTAATTTTGCTTTGGAGTCTGCATTGGTGGAACCAGCTGATCTGATGTCATTAGTGCATTCCAGTTATGCTTCTCTCCCGCTGATTGCAAAACACTCAATCACGATACGTGACACAATAGCAACCTGGAAAGAATTGAGAAAGCGATTTGGTCTTTCTTTCCAGTTTTCTAAACATTTGCCCCTCTGGAGTCACAAAGATTTTCTGGCTGGAAGGCTTAATAAATTCTTCAGAAGTTGGAAACAGAGCGGCATCACTACTATAGCACATATATTGCATGATTCTATACCACGTATAAAGACTATTACAGAGCTGATGCAAGGATTTGACTTACAGGGTGATCAGACCTTCCAGTATATGCAACTTAAATCATTCTGTGTCAAGAGCTTTGGTGACATTTCTAGGGAAATATCTGTTAATGATTTTGACAAATTATTAGATCAGAGATTAACTGCAAACTCGATTTCTGCCATATATCAGACGATAAGAGATAAATGTGGGACTTATAAATTACCACTCAGATTTCCCTATTGGGAGAAGGTATTACGTAATACTGAAGTTTCTGCATGCATTCTGGAGGGTTGGTTGTTATTAAGAAAGCATATTATAAATGAAACCTGGAGGCAAACACATTTTAAACTAATACACGCAGCTATATATGCCTTTAATTTACCTGTTACATCTCATAATCCTGACAGATTGACAAGCTGTCCGAAATGTCACAAGCCCTGTACGGACCTTTATCATGGTATGTGGACATGCCCACAGATCCAAGATTACTGGAAGAGCATACTTAGCTATATAAATACCATGTGGAGAATCCCCATTCAGATGACACCTCTGATGATACTATTTCACTATATAACTCCTATAATACCTCAATCTAAAAAGGAACATAAATTGCCCTCTTTGATACATGTCATTCTCTTGGTGGCGAAACGATGTCTGTTGAATACATGGATTACCAGTCACGTACCCTCGATAACCGATGTGTCAGATCAGCTGAAACTCTACTTATATTCGGATAGGCTTGACACTGAGAGACATAGCAGTACAAAAGTAACAAAATTTTTTGCAAAATGGAAACCATTTATTATTACTCACCTTACTTCAGATGAGATCAGAGAAACTATGTCAAGAATTCGATTCTCCAGGTGGTATCACACAGAGGATTTGAAGGGCTCATTGGGAATCTTGAAGCAAACTGATTGATGATGTTTGTTGTTATTCGGAGGGATAGCTCATTCCGGACTTCCCAGGCATGCTTTACTGAAGTGTCGTGATTATCTATGTGATTTCATTCATGATCTTTCTAAGGAACTGTCAAAATGTATTAGGCAGACAATATGTGCTTTAATGTTTTTGACCATGTTTTTTTTTCTTTCTTTATGTATAACTGTATTTTGTACTAGTTCTTTGTATGAACCTTTGATTTTTCTTCAATAAAAATGTTTAAAAAAAAAAAAAAAAAAAAAAAAACAAAAAAAAAAAAACAAGAACATTATGTTATATGTTTTCTAAAATATACTGTGTATAAATACTCCACCTGTACAAAAGTATGTGAATAACTGACCATTAAACCTATCGGCATCCCATCTTAAAATCATGGGCATTAATATGGATTTGGGTACCCATTTTTGGTTTTAACAGCCTCCACTTTTCTAGGAAGGCTTTTCACAAGATTTTGGAGCCTGGCTATGGAAATTAGCGCTCATTCAGCCAAAACAGAATTTGTGAGGTCAGGCACTGATGCTAGACGAGAAGATCGGGCTCGCAAACTGCATTCCAATTCATCCCAAATGTCTTGGATGACGTTGTGGTCAGGGACTTTACATGTACAGGCCAATTGAGTTCCTCCACACCAAACTCATCAAATCATGTATTTATGGACATTGCTTTCTGCACAGGGAAACAGTCATGTTGGAACAGAAATGGGCCTTCCCAAAACTGTTGCAACAAATGTGGAAGCAAACAAATGTCTAAAATGTCTATGTATACTGTTGCATAAAAGGGCTATTCCCAACTGAAACATTTATAGCATGTCCATGGGATATGCCATAATTGTCTAATAGATGCAGCTCCCACACATATCTCCAGAACGGGCGTCACCTGACCCCTGCCCTGCCTGTGATGTGCACAGATCTCTCCATTAATTCCTACAGGAGTTATGGAAACAACCACGTTTCCGTTAGAATACCCTTTTAAGATGACTCTTTATGGGAAATAAGTGGCCGAGCCCAAACCCTGAAAAATGGCTCCAGATCATTATCACTCCTCTACCAAATTTCAAAGTAGACATTATGGATTATAGCAGGTCACATTCTCCTTGCATCTGCTTGTGCGGCTGTTTCTGTAACTCCCATAGAAATGAATACAGAGAGATATGCACATGCGCGGCGTCCACCCCATTATCCTCCAACACCAAATTTTGTAGGAGGCACTATGCTTTGTGGTAGGTTACATTCTCCTGGCATGCACAAAACCTTAAATCTTCCATCAGACAGCCAAATAGTGAAATGTGATCAGGGGCGCATCTGAGTAATATAGATGCTTCATAGGGCGACTAGTTACAAGTTAACACGTGTGTACTGGTTTCCACCTGACATTGTGACACAGCGTAGCGTGCATGAAGTAGCGTGGCTTCTTCTACCTTGTCTCCTCCTTTCTGGTGCCTCAGAGTAGTTGCTTCATGCAATTGGTGCAGTCAGTGCACAGTGAGCACGCTGCATATTCCTCTGAACGGGGACAGCTGCGGACCTTTTCGTCACATCACCGTAGCCTATGAGCTGGCATTGCCCCTATCCCCTGCCCACACACAGCTATTTTAAATGAGGCCATAATAAATTGACATAAATTAGTTCTGGTCTAAAAGGGTTGTGCAGGATATGTGCATGATACTCGCTGCGTGTCACACAGTTGCCTCGGCAATTGTCCTGCCCTGCTTGCACTAGCGTCTCTTCGAGGCCGATGTCAGAGAACCCCTTTAATGAAAGAAAAGGGAGTTATACTGAATATTAATTAAAAACAAATATATGCAAATTTAGTATGAGCCTCATTTTAGCTTATATAAAAAGTGTAACTGGAATGAATAAACATATACACATACCTATTACTCTGTTCACAATGAGCGCTGGACTGGTGTATGTGCCATGATGCTAATATGAACAGTCTAAGGTTCTGTTCACACAGGCGTCATGGCTTTTATGTTTACAGGATATATGATAAATATGTTATATTGGCTCTGGCGGGTTTTTTATTTAACCAATTGAATATTTCAGCATATTACCCATTATAAGTCAATAGGGATGTTGCAGTTCTAATGGGTCTGTCATGTTCTGTTTGAGTTGTTCCCCCCATTAATTGTTGGCTCCAACAGGTTTTTCTTATGGAAAGGAACTAATGCAGTGTGAACATAGCTTTATTTACATGTGCTGTAGTTCTTTTCCATAAAGTTTTTATTTTTTTGATGGTCAGAATAGTGTAGCATGCTACAATAATCTATCTCTCAAATAAATGCAAACAGCAACCTGACAGACCCGATAAAACAGATCTATCATATATTCTGTACAAACAGAAGCCATAAACAGCAATGTGAACAGAGCTTTAGCATCAAGGCTTTTATTCCTAACATGTAATGGGTCTGTTAAGTTTCCATCATGTTTCCATGCTTTTTATTTTACAGCAAGTATAACAATGCAAACGATGCAAGGGGTCAAATTTATAGGGTTTGGTCTGGTGTCTGATGTGGTTTGATCTGGGGTCTGATTAATTTAGGGTGCTGGTCTGGGGTCTGAATTTATTAAGAGGTCTGGTCTAGGGTCTGATTAATTTAAGGGGTCTGGTCTAGGTTTAATTTACCATAATTTATGGGTCTGGTTTGGAATCTATATTTATTAATGGGTTTGGTCTTTTTTAGGTGATACTACATGCAGAACTATTATTGGGTGAACTACATGTGGCACTATTTTAGGGAACACTATATGTGACACTGTTATTTTTGGAGACACTAAGATTGCTATTTAAAAACGTACAGGTAGTGTTGTAGCAGCAGCAGCCATCATATTGGGGGGGGGGGGTCAGCAGGCTAGCTCTATTCAAGGCAGGGACATTGTTAAAGAGGGCAGGTGGATGAGAAGTTTGTGCTGTTATAAAGTACAAAAGTTATGAGGCGCCAAAGACATCTAGGCGGCAAGCTCTACAGAGATGAGTCGTGGCCGGGAGAAATCATCATGGTGGTCTGGGATTGATGGTGGCACTCTTGTTTGTGAAACAAATGTGCTGAGATCTGGTTCTGTATATATGTATTGAGTTTCGTTCTTGTGCTGTATATATATATACTGACCTTAGTTCTAGTACTCTAGTACTGTATTTATAAACAGTTCTTGGTTCTGGTGCTATATTTATTCATTCATCTTGGGTCTGGTACCATATTTATTTACTGAGCTTAGTTCCAGTACTGTATTCATGAACTTTGCTTGGTTCTTGTGCTGTATTTATTAATTAATTCAGCTTAATTCTGGTACTGTATTTATGAACTGTGCTTAGTTCTGGTACTGTATTTATGAATTGAACTTAGTTCTTGGGCCATATCTGTGCATGCCTATTATTAGTGAGCATAATATAGTGAGTGCAGGTTGTTAGGTATATAATGGATGAGTGCAATATAGTTTATGTAGGTAGGGATTACTTTAAAGGATGAGTATAATATAGTGAGTGCTGGTAATTTATTAGCAGGTAGGTAGTACACTGCAGAATTTATGCAGCATGTGATCGGCATTTTTAGAAATCCTTTACACTTGATCTTGTCAGGACATTGGAGGAAGACGCATGTAGGAGCGTTCCGTAGCTCTGCTCCCAAACACACTCTTCCTTCCAGAATTACCGATGCCGAACGGCACACCACTTCTCCTTGCTGTGTAAGGCCGAGCAATGAAACGGCCGAACATTGAGACGGCCGAGCACTGTAGACAGCTGAGTACTTTATACTATATACTGAGCCGGCTCTCTGCATCGGAACGGCAGAACATCATTATGCTTCCAATGCAGGCACTTTAATAACAACACCACAATGCTGCATCAATGGCCTACAGGAATATCTTATTTGACTGTGCTTATGTCCAGGAGTGCAAGCCAGAGTGCATGCTAGAGTCCATTATCACCAAGGAGCCTTGAAAGGAAAGAAATTCGGCCACTAAAACCAAGGAGGCTGAAAACGCCTTTGGAGTCCTTTGCAGCCCTCCTACGCGTCGTCGCAGTGGTAACGCATTGAGTCGCAGGGGAGTCATCACAGGGCTAGAATCGGGCTGAAATCATCTTTATCCTGTCTACCTGCACAGAATGCATTAGAGGACCCTGGAAATTGTATAACTGCAATCTCAACTGAAAAGCGGTGAGATCTAAGAATCTAAGATTTATTGTGGCTATTGTTGGGCAGATATTAAGTGTCCTGGGACAGTAATCTTACTCTGGCTCTTTTTGTTTTGACGCTCCACTTGACATTTCCAAACGTGGTCAGAGACGTCTTGGACTTGAATTGGACTTTAATTGGACTCTATACAGTTCTATATAGTCTCATATGGTTCATGTGGTTCATAATGTCCTAAAAAAATTTGTGTGACTTGTATTTGCTTCTGGTAAACTCTCCCCTAGTGGGGGGCTGCAGAAATTAGTACATTAAGGGCCAGTTATAGTAAGGTAGGGGAGGGAAGGAGTGGGGAGGAGTGGAAGAAAAAAGTGAATGGATGATTTTTTTATCATCACCCCACTTAGTTTGGAAAACGTGAACTATGAGTAAGTCAATGGGGGAACCATTGGGTGAACAAATATTGCCAACATTGCCATCACTGTCCGAGATTCTTAAAACTGTAAATAAGGTGTCTTCCCAAGTAGGTGGTAGTAGCACTCAAATTTCAATAATAAGAAATTATATAAGTATAATCAGAGAAAGATATGCAGAAGTGGAAAGTAGGGTGAGTTCTCTGGAAGATCAAGTGAGTCAGCTCAAAAAGGAAGTTAAGGGTTTGTCAGAAGGTAATAAATCTCTCAAAAATAAAATCGTTGGCATGGAGGATAGGTCCAGAAGAAGTAATAGAAGATTACTGGGCTTCCTGGAAGGGGTGGAAAAAACTGATACTGAACCTTTTGTTCAGAACTGGATAAAAGACCAATTTGGTGCTAATAATCTGACTTACACAGAGTACCAGCTAAGCCACTTCCCCATAGTACTAGGCCGAGGGCAATTATCGCAAGAATCCAGAGCTCAAAAGATATCATACTAAAGAAAGCTAGAGAACTACAGAATTTACTTTACAGTAATGCAAAAATAGCTATATATTCAGACTATTCGTATGACACACAGCTAAAGACACAGGCGTTTGGTCAAGTAAAGAAAAGACTGCAATTGGTAGAAATTAAATACCGGGATAAAGTAAATTTTTCTTCTTCTCAGGAAGAGGTTGAAAAATGGTTAGACTCAGAGGGTTTAAAATAATTGTGTACTCACTCAGGAAAAATGGGGCAGTAGAAAAGCTTGTTAGAACAGACAAGTCAACAAGGGGGGGGGCAAGACAGGTATGGATGAAAAAAGCAAAAATATATTCCTAGGTAATGAAGTTAAGTTGTATTTCTGAGGTTGACAGTAATAAATCCCAACAGGACAGTCAATCTATGTTCGTCAACTCATATGGATGAGCACAAGTATAGTGGTTTGTAATGTTAGGGGCATGGGCAAGAAATTAAATTTTTGTAATTATGGGGTACATTAAAACTCACTTTCCTTCAGTTATTTGGTTTATTGGAAACTCACTTAATAAAAGAGACTATTAGTAGATTGGGGACTAGATGGTGGGCACAACAATTTCATTCTACACACACCTCCTATTCTAGGAGTGTTAGTGTACTTATTCATACGGGCACACAGTGTAAAATATTTGATAAGAATATAGATGATGAAGGTACCGCATTTTTCAGACTATAGGACGCCGTTTTTAGCAAGAATAAATCTTGCTAAAAACTCCCTGCATCTGATAGTCGGCAGTCAAGGAACCCGGCTGCGCCAGACCCCCTGACCGCTTCCTCAATGAACCCCTTCCCAACCCATGAGGTGCCGACACATCATGGAGTGGGGGGGGTGAAATTTGGACCGGACTCACGCGCTGAGCCCGCTCGATACACTGCAGGTATCAACTGTGTTTTAGAGCTGACACGCTGCTCTAACAGCCAGGAACGGTGATTGCGCTGTTCCTGGCAGTTTAACTAGTTAAATGCCGCGGTCAATAGCGACCACAGCATTTATAGGGGTTTTCCCATGAAGGACATTTATGATATATCTATAGGATATGTCATAAATGTCAGATAGAGGCAGGTCCCACCTCTGGGACCCACACCTATCTCTAGAACGGTGCCCCGTAAACTCCGTTCTAGCTTTTTGTGCTCTCCTGGATTTTTCAATGCTTACATGGTCGCGGAAACAGCCTAACTCGCTGAGCTACGCTGTTTTTGTAACTCCCATAGAACTGAATAGTAGTTACAGAATCAGCGTAGCTCGCATGCTACGCTGCTTCTGTAACTGCCATTCACTACTATGGAAATTAGGGAAACAGTGCAGCTCAGCGAGTTAGGCTGTTTCCCTAACTCGACCATGTAAGCATTAAAAAACCCGGCAGGGCTTAGCAGAAGCATGTAGAAATGACAATATACTGCAATACATTTGTATTGCAGTGTATTGTACCAGTGACCTAATGATCGCTGATTTGAAGTCCCCTAGGGGAACTAATAAAATGTGAAAAAAAAAAGTTAGATACATTTTCAGTGTAAAAAAAAAATAATAATAATACATTTTCACCAAGCACAATGTAAAAACCAACAAAAAAAATTAAAAAAATTGGTATCGCTGCATGCGTAAAAGTCGGAAGTATTACAATATACCATAATTTAACTCGCCCAATGAAAGGTGTAAAACAAAATAATTAAAACACCAGAATAATTTTATTTTCCTTAGAGCTAAAAAAAAAAAGAAATAATAAGTGATAAAAAAATCATATGTACCTAAAAATAAAAACTACAGCTTGTCCCGCAAAAAATAAGCCCTCACACCACTCAATCGATAAAAATATATATATGTGCTGAAACAGAACTATTTTTTTTTTTAACAAATAGTTTTTTCTTTGTAAAAGTAGTAAAATATGAAATAATTTTTTCATATTTTCTGTTGTCTAAAACTTGGGTGCGTCTTATAGTCAGGGGCGTCTTTAAGTCCGAAAAATATGGTAGGTTTGTCTTCCTTCACTGTAGATGAAAGGAAACAATTGCCATTTTAGCATTTGTAGATGTTCCACCTCCGTTCTCATCCGTGGTGTTTTTGTGTGAATTTGTGTTGGGTAGAAGTGATTGTCCTGTAATGGTTATTGGGGATATGAATTGTGTACTGGATGTAGCCATGGATAGGTTTAATCCTGATAGAGGTACTAGAAATTCAGTAAAAACCCCTTTGGCCCGAGTAAGTGAAGAGTTGGGTCTGGCGGACATATGGCGGCTTAAAAACTCACAAAAACAATGTTCTTTTTGCTATAATGCCTCACACCACATAATGACATGTTGTTGTGTTGTGATTCTTTCCTTGTTAATTGGGAAAATTATTTATGATACTAGAAGTATATCGGATGATGTGCCTGTTGTTGTGTCCTTTAAGCCTGAGGCAAGGACTTACCTTTCAAGATGCATAAAAATTAACCCACATTGGTTCACTTTAATACAAAACATAGAATTAATAAAAGGACAGTTTGAAAGTATGATAGCTATTAACTGGGGTTCAGCCCCAGATCTAACGGTGTGGGAAACAATAAAGGCGTTTATTAGGGGTATACTTTTTTGGAAAACTGTCAAATTAAAATGTGAATATAGGAAGGTTGAATGGGGAAAAAAGCTAAGGGTAGAGGAATGTGGAAAAAAATATTAAACATTCAATGGAAGCTCACTTATGTGAGTTATAAAGTTCTTAGGAAGAATATAAAGAATATTGAATGATTAGGGTACAAAATAAAATGTTTTTTGGGGCAAAAAAGTTTTTGTGAATCAGGAAGACTAAATAAGATGTCAATGAATATTATAAAAAATACAAAAAAAGGTAACAATGTCTTAGCGTTGAGGAATAAGACAGGGTTAATGATCAAAGATGACTCTAAGATCAGAACGGAATTATTTGAATATTACTCAGATTTATAGAACTCAGAAGTAAAGTATAGTGAGGTACAGTTAGAGGAGTTTCTGGACTCCATTCCCTTTGACCTTTTATCATGTGCCTAGAGGAAACAATTGGACCTCCCAGTAACCTTGGATGAGATAATAGGTGCTTTAAGAAGGGTTAAGGGCAATTCAGCACCAGGTTTGGATGCGTTCCCCTTTGAGCTATTCAGAAAATATGAGGAAGAATTGCTACGAGCTCTACGAGGAACATTGTGTTCATCAGTAAAAGTAGGCAAATTGCCAATTACAATGATAGACGCAAATATTATACTGATATTAAAAATAGATAAATGCCCAGAAAAAATGGACTCATATAGACCAATTTCACTCTTAAACACCGATGCCAAACTCTTCGCAAAAGTTTTGGCAGTCAGGCTGGCAAAGATAATTATAACAGTAATCCACGATGATCTAAATGGATTTATTCTGGGAAGAACAGCTCGGCAATGCGTCCGATGAGTTTTTGGTGATATATACAGGTAACTCCGCTCCATGCTGTCTTTATATGCAGTTAAAGCACTTGACAGAGTGGAGTGGGGATAACAATGGGCAGTGATGAGAAGACTGGGGTTTGGAGAATTCTTCATTGGACTGGTTAAATTATTATAAACTGGTCCTAGAGCCAATATTCGGGTCAATGGGAAGAATTCAGAGAATTTTTTTTTTATCTGAAGAGGGGCACGAGGCAAGGTTGTCCTCTTTCTCCCATGCTATTCGCCCTGGTGATTGAACCTTTGGCCAATTTAGTTAGGGCAGATCAGTATGTTAAGCGACCCAGTGCTGGGGGGAGAGAGGACAAAATTGTTCCTTATGCAGATGACTTACTTTCATTTCTAACTGATCCAGTGGGAAAAATGGATTATGAAATAGCTAAAATTCAGAAGTTTAGTTTTTTTTCTTGGCTTGAAATAAACTGGGAGAAATCCACTGTTATCCCCTGATAAAAGGAATTTGTCATTACAAAATAAAATAAATGTGATCTATCCGGGTCAAAAATTTAGATATCTAGGAATCAAAATGTCTAAGAAGATAGAAGAGTTTGAGGCTCTTAATCTCACTCCATTAATAAAAGAGCTGAGAATAAAACAAAAGCCTGGGGTGAATTACCCATATCCAAAACTGAGAATTATTTTGATAAAAGCAGTTGCAATACCTAAATTACTCTTTCTTTTTTGGGTACGCCTAGTATGGATCCATGATAAGCATTTAAGAGAATCATTATAATATTCAACAAACTCATATGGGGGAGGAAAAAGGTTTGTATAAAACAAGACGTTTTTTGCCTTCCAAGGATAAGAGGAGGCTTGGAATTTCCTGAGGTTTGATTCTACTTTTTGGCAGCTCAATTGTTATATATCAAGAAATGCAACAAGGATAAATTCTTGCTGTGGGTCATGTCTAAGACCAAAGGTCAACCCTCTAATTTTTTTGAAGTGTTAGAATCAGGTCAATTATTATCTGGAGAACTAGCAAATGTGCCAGCAGCTCGTCATTTACACGACTGTTGGACTCTTATGGGTAAAAAGATAGGAAGAAAAGGTTTTTGCCTTTGTGGCACAATTTATATAATAAGGAGCATATTAGATGTAGTGGAGGAAGAAAAAATTAAAACATGGGAGCAACTTATAGTGGATTTTGACCTATCTTTAAAAGAACATTTTTCCTATGTTCAATTAAAACACGCCCTTGACCATTTTGACAATAAACTGCTCCTCTGTAAGAACACTATGAATGGCTTCTGTCAGTGACTACCTCACCCAAAAGTATAGGTAAATGCTCTATCTATAATCTATAAAATCTTGATAGATGTAAACTCAAAAAAATTGGAATTTAGAAGTATTGTAAAATGGGAAAAAGATCTGAGGAGTGTAAGGACGTTAAAATGGGACATCATATATGAAAACATTAGCAGAGCTTCAGTAAACAGGAACCACCAACTGATACAATTTAATATAGTTCATAGACTTTACTACATGCCGGTGTTCTTGAATAGAATTTATAAAAAATAAGTCAGCCAACTGTCCCAGATGTGGAGTAGTGGAGGCTGATTAGATGTATATTTGTTATTATTATTCGGCAGTTGTAAAATTCTGGGGATCTACAGATGTAGCCATCTTTATCTTGACTCTGATAACTTGCTGCAGTGTAATATCACACAACAAAAGCCATTGAAAAGTCATTGAAAAAGTCAAGATAAGAGATCTAGCCATTGTTTATTTAATGGTAAAGATGGCTACATCGGTATATTTAAAGAAATTTTGTATCGTCATGCGGTGGATATTTTTTTCCATCCTCAATTGGACTTACTAGGAGATGATTCTGCTTTAAACTTATCCAGGGTAAGGAAAATGGTCTATTAAAGTTATTGTTTATCGCTAAACTTTAGATTGATAGAAAATGGATCTCTAGTACTCCTATAGTTGCAGAGTTGTGGATCCATAATGTGGAAAAGATATAAAAAAATAAAATAACAGTACCTCTAAGAACCGTGTTAAAGCCTTTTGGGGAAATTGGAACTGATTCTATTTCTAGGTAATTCTGGATAATTTTGTGTAGCTTAATTCCATACCTGTCTTGTGGAGGGGAGGAGTGGGAGAGGAATGGCAGGTGGGATGGGCTTAGGGGCAGGGGAAAAAATCTTAAAATCTTCATTGTATATAAAGTGTGTATTGTAATACTTCCTTTTATAATTGTTTGTGTTCTTGTTGGGATTTCATATTGCTCTAAATTTAACAGATTTCCACAACGTGTGAACATAAAAGATATAAAAGTTGTCTTGTACGCCCCATGCCCAACCTATGATGCGGTTGGGGAATCACCATTTTACTGTTCGCCTCAGGCAGCAGAAAGTTTTTTCTAAAGCCCTGGAGATGATTAATAACTCCATAGAACATTTTTCCACTTCTTCAGTGTCCAGTGGCATTTGGCTTTGGTAATCTTAGGCTTGTATGCAGCTGCCCAATTATGGAAACCGAGTTCTTGTGCTAATGTCACTTCTAGAGGCAGTTGGAAATCTGTCATGAGTGATGAATCAGAGGAAAGGCGCCACATGCCACACGCTGCTACATTTAGCTGCCCCATTCTGTGATTTTGCATGGTCTGCCATCTTATGGTTGAGCTGTTGTTACTCCTAGATGCTTCCACTTTATAATAATAGCTTACAGCTGACCAGGGCAAATCTAGCAGATCAGAAATTCCACGAACAGAAATATAAAGGTGGCATTCCATCACAGTTCTATGTTTAGAAAAGGCACATCTCCTGGCATGTCTATTTTAGTAAATACTTGTATTGCCCATAATATAACAACTCTGGAAAACATTTTCTTAGAACACTGCATTGTGCCTTTCCTTTGTTATTCCTCCTAGAAATTTATGAATACATTGACAACTGGTTGTTACCATTACCCTTGTCAAAGGGTCATGTCCGTACATAGTCTGGCACTGACAGCACTGATTGGACAGTGTCAGTCTGTGTAGGGAAACACCCCCAACTGGTAACATCCAGTTATCAATTTAGTTATAAATGCCTAGGAGGAATAACAGAGGAACAGCGCATTGAAGAGTTTTAAGAAAAAAATGCTCCAGAATCGTTATATTATGGGGAATATAAATATTTACTAAAACAGACATGGGAAGGTGACAGGTCCTCTATAAAGACCTTTATTCACCCATGCAACGTTTCAATCCCTCAGGATCTTTCTCAAGCATGCTTGAGAAAGATCCTGAGGTTTGAAACGTTGCATGGGTGAATAAAGGTTTTTCTACATTTTGGAAGTGCTGCCTCCTTGTCCATTTTTCTGCCTGATATTGAGGACCTTGGACCAGGTTCTGAAGAGGCGTGCACCCTCCTGGTGGTTCGGTGCTGTGGTAACTCTCTACTTTTGAGGTCCTCTATAAAGTCACTGAGCTCTTCAGTACGACCCATACTTCTACCAATATTTGCATTGTGTGTGCTTGATTTTATGCAACTGGATGCAATGGGTGTGGCTAAAACACCTGAGCTCAACAACTAACCCCTTCCCGCCCAATCACGTACAGTTACGTGATTAAAACTGGTGGCTTAACGCCTTTTCACGTAACTGTACGTGATGGAGATTACATCACCGCCGTGTGACAGCTGTATGTTACAGCTGTCACCCTGAGGTATCGGCCAGGACTGGAGCTAGCATCCGATCCAACCGATTAACCCCTCACATGCTGCGTTCAATAGAGATCACAGCATGTGAGGAGTTTTTAGCCACCGGCACCCCAGCAACGTGATCGCTGGGTTGCCGGTGGCTGCAAAGGCGATCGGGGGGCTAATACTTACCTCCCGGTCTGCCAGTAACGGAATCCTCCTATGCCCCATCGTCGGCGGGGCCCAGGAGGCTTCCGGTACCATCGGCAGGGGCGTAGCTAGGGGGGAAAGCGGGGCATGTGCCCCGGGCGCAGTTCAGAGGGGGGCGCCAGCGCCCCCTCCTCCTGCACTATAATTGTACCTGTGTCGCAAGGACACAGGTACAATTAGAAGCAATGAATGACCGGGCACGTTCCGTGCCCGGCCATTCAGCGCTTTTCCACGAATGAAGCGACTGGTACCTTTTGTACCAGTGACGCTTCCGTCGATGAAAGGCGCTGACTAACTGACAGGGAAAGTCATCCTGCCCAGCCAATCATCGCCTTTCATAGACGCTGTGTTCAACCCCCTGGAGACCTGCGCAGAAGAGAGCAGGTCTCCATGGCTGCCGGATGGCGTGAGAGCGGGAATAAGGTGAGTTTGAAATTTTTTTCATTTTTTTTTTTTTTTTTTTAAATTGTAATAGAAGTGTGGCTGTATCTGCGGGGGGGACTTTGTCTACACGGGGGACTTTATCTACGGGGGGTGTCTATCTACAGGGGGACTATATCTACAGGGCTGGGCTATATACAGGGGGACTATATCTACAGGGCTGGGCTATATACAGGGGGACTATATCTACAGGGCTGGGCTATATACAGGGGGACTATATCTGCTGGGCTATATACAGGGGGACTATATCTACAGGGGGGCTATATACAGGGGGACTATATCTACAGGGCTGGGCTATATACAGGGGGACTATATCTGCTGGGCTATATACAGGGGGATTATATCTACCGGGGGACTATATCTACAGGGGGGCTATATACTGGAGTGGGCTGTCTATAGAGCACCATATACAGGGGTGGGCTATATAGTATATAGCCCCCTGTAGATATAGCCCACCCCTGTATATGGTGCTCCATAGATAGCCCACCCCAGTATATAGGCCCCGCTGTAGATATAGTCGCCCTGTATATAGCCCAGCCCTGTAGATATAGCCCAGCCCTGTAGATATAGCCCAGCCCTGTAGATATAGCCCCCTGTAGATATATTCCCCCTGTATATAGCCCACACCTGTATATAGCCCACCCCTGTAGATATAGCCCCCCTGTGTATAGCCCCCCTCTGTAGAAATAGCCTCCCTGTGTATAGCCCACCCCTGTATATATAGCCCCCCTGTGTGTATCCCAGCCCTGTAGATATAGTCCAGCCCTGTAGATATAGCCCAGCCCTGTAGATATAGCCCAGCCCTGTAGATATGGCCCCCCTGTAGATATGGTCCCCCTGTAGATATGGTCCCCCTGTAGATATGGTCCCCCTGTAGATATGGTCCCCCTGTAGATATGGTCTCCCTGTAGATATGGTCCCCCTGTAGATATGGTCCCCCTGTAGATAGCCCACCCCTGTATATAGTCCCCCTGTAGATATAGTCCCCCTGTAGATATAGCCCACACCTGTATATAGTCCCCCTGTAGATATAGCCCACCCCTGTATATAGTATCCCACAAATAGCTCCCCCCTATAGTCCTCCACAGAAAGCCCACCCCTGTATATTGCCCCCTTGTACATATAGTCCACCCCTGTATATAGTGCTCCACAGATAGCCCACCCTTGTATATAGTATATACAGGGGTGGGCTATCTGTGGAGCACTATATACAGGGGTGGACTATCTAGTGGAGCACTATATACAGGGGTGGACTATATGTACAAGGGGGGCTATATACAGGGGTGGGCTATCTGTGAAACACTATATACAGGGGTGGACTATATGTGGAGCACTATATACAGGGGTGGGCTATATCTACAGGGGGGCTACATACATGGTTGGGCTATCTGTAGAGCTCTGTATACAGGGGTGGGCTATATCTACAGGGGGCTATATACAGTGGTGGGCTATCTGTAGAGCACTATAGGGGGAGTTATTTGTGGGACACTATATACAGGGGTGGTCTATATGAGGGCACTATCTACAGGGGCTCTATGGCAGGCACTATCTACAGGGGGCTCTATGGCAGGCACTATCTACAGGGGGCACAGTATGTGTGTGGGACACGGTGTATGGTGCTATTATAATTAGAGGTGCAGTGTATGGCGCTATTATATTTAGGGGCGTAGTGTGTGGTATAATGATAACTTTATATTTATTTATAGGTGCAGAAATGTTGGAAAAGTGAGAAGCTGAAGACATGTGAGCGGCAAACTGCAGAAATGGACCGGGAGAAGTCATCATAGAGGTCTGGACCAAATGGAGAAAAATAACTAGAATCTGAGACGTCACCGGTGAGTCACTTAATGTAAATGTTCATTCTAACTCTAATCAGCACTGTAGTCACTGTATGATCTGCAGCGAGATGATGAGTGGTATGATTATGATAGGATTTATTTTTTGTGAAACGGCATCTCCCAGCATATCCTTACCATTGTTCGGGCTATGCTGGGAGCTGTAGTTTTACGCCGTACAAACCTATACGGCAGGGGTTGCACTAAATTGAGCTGTATTTGTTCTGGGGCTGTATATATGTACCTAGCTTGGTTCTGGTGTTGTGTATAGAACCATATTGCTTGTGAAATGTACAAATAATTTTATGCTCGCGTTACATAAAAATAAATGACACGTCGATCGGTAGAGAAAACAAACACGGCGAGGGGGAAGGAGATGTCGGGAAAGAGGTTGGGGGGGGGGCACCAAACTGAATCTTTGCCCTGGGTGCTGGAGAACCTAGCTACGCCTCTGCCATCGGCAAGATGGCGCTGACTCAGTTTCCGGCTCAGAAGTTGAGCCGGCGTCATCAGCATTGTGTGTCCGCTGTATGTTACAGCGGACACCCCGATCTATCGCCAGGAACCGGAGATAGCTCAGATTCCTGGCATTAACCCCTTCGATGCAGCGATCCTAGAGGTTTGTAGCAAATCGGCAGCCTTGCCATGCGATGGCAAGGCTGGCGACTGCTACTATGGCAACAGGAGCCCTAACAATGGCCTCCTGTCTGTCATTACATAAGCTGATTAGGCCCCGCCCAGAGGCGGAGCCTGATCGGCTTGCTGTCAGTGAACAACTGACAGTACTAATACATTGCACTACATAGGTAGTGCAATGTATTAGAACATCAAACTTTACAGTTGGACCTTCAAGTCCCCTACTGGGACTAAAAAAAGTGTAAAAAAAAAAAAGTGTAAAAAAAGTTAAAATAAAAGTTGTAAAACATACAATAAAAGTTTCAAGTAATAAAATAAAACACAATCGCCCTTTTTCCCTTATCAAGTCATTTATTATTGAAAAAAATAATAAGCCATACATATTTGGTATCGTGCGACCGTAACGACCTAAACTCTAAAAATATTATGGTATTTATCCAGCGCAGTGAACGCCGTAAAAAAAAAAACCTCAAAAACACTGCCATAATTACTGTTTTTTGGTCACTGTCTTCCAAAAATTGAAATAAAAAGTGATCAAAAAGTCGCATGTATCCAAAAATGGTACCTATAAAATCTATACCTCGTCTCGCAAAAAACAAACCCTCACACAGTTCCATCGACGAAAAAATGTAAAAGTAATGGCTCTCACAACATGGCGATAGAAAATATACATTCTCTTTCCAAAAGTAATTTTATTGTGCAAAATGTTATAAAAAAGTTCTATAAATTAGGTATCGCCCGAATCGTAATAAAGGTAACATGTAGTTTATTACGCATGGTGAACGCTGTATATATAAAGAAAAAAAACTAAAAAACTTTGGCAGAATTGCTGTTTGTTTGTAACCTTGCCTCCCAAAAAAGGATAACAAGTGATCAAAAAGTCGCATGTACCCAGGGGCGGATTATAATGAGGGCAATCTGGGCAAGTGCCCGGGGCCCGAGGCTGGAAGGGGGCCCAGTTCGCCCGGGTTCTCCTGTACCGGCTGTTAAATTTACAGCCAGTTAAGAGAACCGGAGTGAAGCGGGACCTTTTACCCAATTATATCGGCATCCTTAGGATGCGGATACAATTGCTTACTGCACTGGCGAGACAGGGAAATATTAGTTCCCTTCCTCTGATTCGGCGCTTTACTAATGACATAGTCGGCGCGATTAGGTCATTACGCCATTACACTGGATGGCACCCTCTTGTCTCTGACAAGTTCTGTGGTGCTGGATGAAGAAGCGGGAACAGGGACAGGTGAGAAAGTTTTTTTTTTGGTTCTGGGCAGCGTTGGGGGTAAAAGATGCAGGGGTCATTATCTACAGTGGACATTGTAAGTGGCGCTATCTACAGGGGTCATTATCTACAGAGGACATTGTAACTGGCACTAGCTACAGGGGTCATTATCTACTTAGGGCATTGTAACTGGCACAATCTACAGGGGACTTTATCTACATAGAACATTGTAACTGGCACTATCTACAGGGGACATTATCTACAGAGGGCATTGTAACTAGCACTATCTACAGGGGTCATTATCTACTTAGGGCATTGTAACTGGCACAATCTACAGGGGACATTATCTACATAGGGCATTGTAACTGGCACTATCTACAGGGGGCATTGTAACTAGCGTTATCTACGGGGGACATTATCTAAAAAGGGCATTGTAACTGGCGCTATCTACAGGGGGCATTGTGACTGTCGCTATCTACACGGGGCATTGTTAGTGTGTGTGGTGTTTTACTTAACAGTGTTTGACACAATTTAATTATAGTTCTATTATATTCAGGAGCACAGTGTATAGTACTATTATATTCAGGAGTACAGTGTATAGTACTATTATATTCAGGAGTACAGTGTATAGTACTATTATGTTCAGGAGTACAGTGTATAGTACTATTATGTTCAGGAGTACAGTGTATAGTACTATTATATTCAGGGGCACAGTTTATGATACTATTATATTTAGAAGCATAGAATGTGGCATCATGAGAAATTTAATCTTCATTTATAGGTGGATGTTGGAAAAGTGAAGAGCTGAAGAAATGGGCCGTGCCCGGAAGAAGTCTGGACCAGATGGAGAAAAAAAGAGAAAAAGAACGAAAAATAATCTGAGACCTGTGAGTCACTCAATGTAAATGTTTATTCTCCCTGTGACTGATCAGTACTGTAGTCACCGTATGATCTGCAGCGAGATGACGGATGGTAGCATTCTTTTATGTCAAATAGCAACTTCCAGCATAACCTAACCATTGTTCAGGCTATACTGGGAGCTGTTGTTTTAGGTCATACAAATGTATACAGCAGGGGTTAAACTGAATTTGCAAATGATCTCTGTACTGAACTGTATTTGTTCTGGTGCTGTATATATGTGCTGAGCTCGGTTCTGTTGCCGCATATATTTACTGAGCTTGTTTCTGGGTCTGTATATTTGTATTGATCTTGGTTCTGGGGCTGTATATATGTACTGAGCTTGGTTTTGAGCTGTATATATGTACTGAGCTTGGTTCTGGTGTGGTATATATGTACTGAGCTTCGTTCTTGTGCGGTGTATATGTACTGAGCTTGGTTCTGTTGCTGTATATATGTACTGAGCTTGGTTCTGGTGCTGTATATATGTACTGAGCTTGATGTTGGGGCTATATATTTGTATTGATCTTGGTTCTGGGGCTGTATATATGTACTGAGCTTGGTTTTGGGGCTGTATATATGTACTAGGCTTGGTTCTGAGGCTGTATTTATGTACTGAGCTTTGTTCTGGTGTGGTATATATGTACTGAGCTTGGTTCTGTTGCTGTATATGTGTACTGAGCTCAGCTCTGTTGCTGTATATATGTACTGAGCTTTGTTCTGGTGCTGTATATATGTACTGAGCTTGGTTTTAGGGCTGTATATTTGTAATGAGCTTTGTTCTGGGGCTGTATATATTTACATTCTCTTAAGGTAAAAGTAGATGTTAAAATCTACTTTTACCTTAAGAGAAGGTAAAAATATACAGTAAAAACTAAACCCAAAAAACCATGGAGGAATCCAGCTTTTTCCAATTCACCCATTATATGGTACTTTAAATGGTGCCAATAAAAACTACAACTCCTCCCACAAAAAAAATAATCCATCACACACCACTCCATTGACACAAAAATAAAAAAGTTATAAAGCTCCTGACCACTTTAGTGTCTAAAAATATTCTGATTTTTCTCTGTATTGCTCATTCTGCTTTTACAGCTAATTCAAAACAGTTCCAGATCTGTGGCCGTCTAAACAGAAATCTGCAAATATATACGGTACAGTATCTTCAGAGTTAGTGGGGGGGGGGCAGGCCCAGACTTGAAAAAGTGCCCGGGGCCCATGGTACCCTTAATCCGCCCCTGCATGTACCCCAATATGGTACCAATAAAAGCTACAGCTCGTCCTGTAAAAAAAGAGCCCTCATACCACTACGTCTATGAAAAAATAAAATAAGTTACGGCTCCAATAAGTCAGGAAAGAAAAATATCCAGTTGTGCCGGCCCGAGGGAAACATTTCTTCTGTTTCAAAAGGCGATGTATCAAGGCACTAAAATTAGGGAACCAGGAAGGGGAGAGCCCAAACATATCTGCTGGAAGCGAGGGTGCCCGTATTATACCAGGACAACACTTTCCCGGCAAAATTCCCCAAACTGCAAAGGTGCGGTGTGGACCAAAAGGGGGATAAGGAAGGACATTTATAACTGCGACACCGGCCTGTGCAGAAAGGATCGATCACAGCGTAGCACACATCTATGGATCATTTTATTATTTTTTTTTACCTTATTATTATACCACCTAACTATGCCCATGATGTACTCTGCCGAGCTCACATATGCCCCACATTATAAATGGAAAGAACAGTGATACTCCAAACAAAACTATTACCAAGCAAATTCCAGACTCCAAATGCCAAATGGCGCTCCCACCCATCTGAGCCCTACAGCATGCCCAAACAGCTGTTAACTTCCACATATATGGCATCGCCATACCCGGGAGAACCCTTTTAACAATTTTTGAGGTGTGCCTCCCCAGTGGCATAAGCTGGGCAAAACATATTTGACAATGAATTGGCATATCTAGAGAAAAATTGTAATTTGTACCTTCCGCAGCGCAATTATTTATGGAAAAGACACGTGGGGTGAAAATGCTCACTACACCCCTTAATAAATGCCTTGAGTGGTGCAGTTTCCAAAATAGGGTCACTTCTCTGGGGTTTCTTTTATTATTTCACATCAAAGCCTCTGCAATTGTGAACCAATACTTTATATGTCGCCAAATTAGGCCTCAATTTTATATGGTACTCTTTCAGTCCTGAGCCCTGTCGAATGTCCAGGCAATAGATTAGGGCCACACGTAGGGTGTTTCTAAAACCAGGAAACACCGCATAATAATTGAGAGCTGTCTTGTTATGGTGGCACAAGCTGGGCACCACATATTGGCGTATCTAAGGAAAAATTCCCATTTTCACTCTCCCACATCGTGTGCACACGAATTTCTGCAAAACACCTGTGGAGTTAACATGCTCACTACACCCCTAGATGAATACCTTGAGGGTGCTGTTTCCAAAATTGGGTCACTTCACGGGGGAATCCACTGTTTTGGTCCCACAGGGACTTTGCAAATGCAACATATTGACCAGAAACCAAATGCAGCAAAATCTTTACACCAAAAGCAAATGGCGCTCCTTCCCTTCTGAGCCCTGCCGTGTGCCCAAACAGCAGTTTATGACCATGTGTGGGGTATTGCCGTACTGCATAGAAGTTGCTTTACAAATGTTGGGGTTCTTTTTTTCCTTTATTTGTTGAGAAAATTAATAATTTGGAGCTAAAGCTACGTCTTATTGAAGAAAAAGGATTTTTTTTTTATTTTCACTGCCCAATTCTAATAAAATCTATGAAACAGCTGTGGGGTCAAAATGCTCACTACACCACTAGATGGATTCCTCAAAGGGTGTAGTTTTCTCAATGGAGTCACTTTTTTGGCGTTTTCACTGTTTTGGTCCCTAAGGGGCTTTGCAAATGCGACATGCCCTCCGCAAACCATTCCTGCTAAATTTGAGCTCCAAAAGCCAAATGGCGCTCTTTTCCTTTTAAGCCCTGCCGTGTGTCCAAACAGCCATTTATTACCACATGTGGGGTATTGTTTTACTCGGGAGAAATTGCTTTACAAATGTTGCAGTGCTTTTTCTCCTTTAGTCCTTGTGGAAATTAGAAAAAATTAGCTAAACCTACATTTTCTTTGAAAGAATGTAGATTTTCATTTTCACGGCCTACTTCCAATAATTTATGCAAAAAACCCACGGGGTCAAAATGCTCATTATACCCCTAGATAATTTCCTCAAGGGGTGTAGTTTCCCAAATGGGGTCACTTTTGGTAGATTTCCACTGTTTTGGCACCAAAAGAGCTCTTCAAACCTGACATGGTGCCTAAAATATTTTCTAATAAAAAGGAGGCCCAAAATACACTATGTGCTCCTTTGCTTCTGAGGCCAGTGCTTCAGTCCATTACCACACTAGGGCCACATGTGGGATATTTCTAAAAACTGCAAAATCTGGGCAATAAATATTGAGTTGCATTTCTCTGGTAAAAACTTCTGTGTTACAAAAAAAATAGATTAAAAATGAATTTCTGCAAAAAAAAAAATGAAATTTTAAAATTTCACCTCTACGTTGATTTAATTCCTGTGAAACGTTTAAAGGGTTAAGAAACTTTCTAAATGCTGTTTTGAATAATTTGAGGGGTGAAGATTTTAAAATGCGGTGACTTTTTGGCGGTTTCTAATATATAAGGCCCTAAAAGCCGCTTCACAACTGAACTGGCCCCTGTAAAAATAGCCTTTTGAAATTTTCTTGAAAATGTGAGAAATTGCTGCTAAAGTTCTAAGCCTTGTGACATCATTGAAAAATAAAAGGACGTTCAAAAAACGATGCGGGGGGGGGGGGATGTTAATTAGCAACAATTTTGTGTGGTATAACTGCCTGTCTTACAAGCAGATACATTTACATTTAGAAAAATGCTAATTTTTGCAATTTTTCACAAAATTTTGGTGTTTTTCATTGATAAATATTGAATTTATCGACCAAATTTTTCCACTATCATAAAATCCAATGTCTCACGAGAAAACAATCTCAGAATCGCTTTGATAGGTAAAAGCATTCCGGAGTTATTACCACATAAAGCGAAATATGTCAGATTTGAAAAAATGGGTCTGGTCCTGAAGGCCAAAATGAGCTTGGTCCTGAAGGGGTTAAGAGGTGTCCCCCCCCAAATACTTTTGTCCATATAGTGTATATGATAGTATGCCTTCAATTACATAACATCTTATTTTTGCACAAAAGTAGGGGTTCACTTTAATGGATATTGTATATTCTGCAAGCAATGTATAGCATAATAAAGAAGTCATGAATGGAACCGTTCTTTTTTAACTTCCAGGGAATAAAAATTGGCACTGGTTATGTTATGGACAAACAGGTTCGTTGTGAGGCATAACTCTGATATCTGTACTGTAAGGCCATTTTTCCGCTGCAAATGTTGGTGCAGATTTGGGGCAATTACGCAACGAATCTGCATCAACGTTTGCATATTTGACAAGTAATTCAGACGTTGCAGACATCACAGCGGACTTGCCACAGATTTCAGTTTTTGCATTGCAAGGGCTGAAATCCTCAGTGAAATTCCGCTTCTTCTCCGCAATGTAATGACCATGCTGCGGAGGGAAAATTCTGCTTCGCGGCCTAATTTCCGCACAGTTCTGCAACATCTCAACTAAGTTTCCTAAAAATGTATAGAAAGAAATGTAAAAAACGGCTGCTGTAGAATTCCACTGCGGACTGCCCGCACCGGAATTCAACAGCAATTCCGCCACATCTGAATGTGCCCTAACTGTAATAAGCCGTACAATTCATCACTGTAAAGGATCTGCCTGACACAGCTTCTGTGTCGACGCCCGTGGTTACTCACTCTGCACCTGCTCCTAAGTCTGGTCGAGTGACCCCTTCTTCCACCAATCAGCCTGGGAGGCTGAGGAGTGGGAGAGCCTATCACAGCCTGGCCAGACGGAGCTAGCTCCCGCCCTCTGTCTATTTATACCTTCACTTCCTGCTCCTCCTTTGCCTGTGATTCTTTCTGTCTGTTTCCTGGCTCTGCTGCTGCTACTACTTACTACATGTCTTCTGCTTCATATTGACCCTGGCTTGACTGATTATTCTCCTGCTCTGCGTTTTGTACCTCGTCCACACCTGGTTTGACTCAGCTCGTTCACTATTCTTGTTGCTCACGGGGTTGCCGTGGGCAACAGCCCCATTTCCCTTAGCTTCTGTGTACCCTTGTCGTTTGTCTGTCGTGCACTTAGTGAGCGTAGGGACCGTCGCCCAGTTGTACACCATCCCTTAGGACAGGCCGTTGCAAGTAGACAGGGACTGAGTGGCGGGTAGATTAGGGCTCACCTGTCTGTCTCCCTACCCTGCCATTACATAATCACAGGCCCATATACCTTTTCTACCCTGGTCCCTGTCACAACTATGGACCCCCTTGAGACCCTGGCTCAGCAAATGCAGGGCCTCTCCCTACAGGTCCAAGCCCTGGTTCAGAGCGGCAACCAGCAAGATGCTACCCTGGTAGTGCCCTCCACCTCACCTCTTGAACCCCACCTCAAGTTGCCTGACCGGTACTCAGGGGACTGGAAGACTTTTTTCTCCTTTCGGGAGAGTTGTAGGCTCTATTTCCGTCTAAA
Source organism: Rhinoderma darwinii (assembly GCF_050947455.1). Lineage (NCBI taxonomy): Eukaryota > Metazoa > Chordata > Amphibia > Anura > Rhinodermatidae > Rhinoderma > Rhinoderma darwinii. The sequence goes on along the minus strand of NC_134689.1, from coordinate 285,253,859 downwards.
GCCCCACTCCTCAGGTTCCGAGAGCCAGCAAGTGGGTATAATTATGTCCCGGCTCCAGGACGGGCCCCGAGAATGGGCCTTCTCCTTGGCCCCCGACGCCCCTGAACTTTCCTCTGTTGACCTTTTATTTTCTACTCTCGGGCTCATATATGACGAGACTGACAAGACTGCCTTTGCCGAGAGTCAGCTGGTGACCTTAAGTCAGAGTAAGAGACCCGTTGAGGAGTACTGTTCGGACTTTAGGAAGTGATGCGTAGCTTCTCGGTGGAATGACCCTGCCTTGAGGTGCCAGTTTAGATTGGGTCTTTCGAACTCCCTGAAGGACCTGTTAGTTAGCTATCCCTCTTCTGACTCTCTAGATCAGGTTATGGCTTTAGTGGTACGACTTGACCGACGTCTCAGGGAACGACGACTTGAACGTTTTTGTGCCTTCTCCTCTGGCTCCCCCATGATGGCTCCCGAGGTTCCGTTGCTTCGTTCCTCCACGGAAAACTCGGATGAACCAATGCAACTCGGGGCGTCCGTGTCTCCCCAACAACGTAGAGACTTCCGCAGGAAGAATGGTCTCTGCTTCTACTGTGGGGAGGACAAGCATCAAGTGAACAACTGTCCTAGGCGTAAGAATAAGCAGCCGAAAGAACTTCCGCGCCTAAGTGATCATCGGGAAGGTCACTTGGGCGCACAGGTATTTCCCGTAAATATGAAACCTAATAAGATCTTGCTTCCCTTTCAGGTCTCTTTTGGTGGTAGGTCTGCTACCGGCAGTGCCTTCGTGGATTCAGGGTCTTCTGCTAACATTATGTCTGTGGTTTTTGCTATGTCTCTAGCTATGCCATTGATTGATTTGCCTAAACCTGTTCCGGTAGTGGGTATCGACTCCACTCCTCTTGCTAATGGTTATTTTACGCAGTATACCCCTGTTTTTGAACTCCTTGTTGGCTCCATGCATTTGGAGCAGTGCTCTGTACTGGTTATGCAGGGATTATCGTCCGATTTGGTTTTAGGCCTTCCCTGGTCGCAGTTGCATAATCCCACGTTTAACTGGAATACTGGGGATCTTACCAAATGGGGTAATGAATGCATGACGTCATGTTTTTCTGTTAATTTTATTTCTCTCCCTGAGGAGGTGAACACTCTACCTGAGTTTATTCAGGACTTCGCTGATGTTTTTTCTAAAAAGGCCTCTGAAGCGTTACCTCCTCATAGAGAATACGATTGCGCTATCGATTTGGTACCAGGAGCTAAGCTCCCTAAGGGTAGGATATTTAATCTCTCTTGTCCCGAACGTGAAGCCATGAGAGAGTATATCCAGGAATGCCTGGCCAAGGGTTTTCATTCGCCCCTCTACTTCGCCGGTAGGTGCTGGCTTCTTCTTCGTAGGGAAGAAGGATGGTGGTCTTAGGCCGTGCATTGATTACCGAAACTTGAATAAGGTCACTGTAAGGAACCAGTATCCCCTTTCTTTGATTCCTGATCTCTTCAATCAGGTTCAGGGGGCCCAATGGTTCTCTAAGTTTGATCTACGGGGGGCGTATAACCTTATGCGCATCAAAGAGTGGGATGAGTGGAAGACTGCGTTTAACACGCCCGAAGGTCATTTCGAATACCTCGTCATGTCCTTTGGGTTGTGTAATGCTCCCGCGATCTTCCAGAATTTCATAAATTAGATTTTAAGAGACTACCTGGGGGTATTTCTTGTAGTGTACCTTGATGACATCCTAGTGTTTTCCAAGGACTGGTACTCCCACATTGAGCATGTCAGGAAGGTGCTCCAGGCCCTTCGGGAAAACAAACTGTTTGCTAAAACCGAAAAATGTGTGTTTGGGGTGCAGGAGATACCTTTTTGGGGTCAAATCCTCACTCCTCATGACTTCCGCATGGACCCTGCCAAGGTTCAGGCTGTGGCGGAATGGGTCCATCCTGCCTCCCTGAAGGCATTACAGTGCTTCCTGGGTTTTGCTAATTATTACAAGAGATTTATTGCTAATTTCTCGGTCATTGCTAAGCCTCTTACGGATCTCACTCGCAAAGGGGCTGATCTCCTCCATTGGCCTCCAGAGGCGGTCCAGGCTTTTGAGATCCTTAAGAAGTGCTTTATCTCGTCCCCAGTGCTGATTCAGCCTAACCAAATGGAGCCATTTATCGTGGAGGTTGACGCCTCCGAGGTGGGAGCTGTCTTGTCCCAGGGTACCAGGTCCCTCACCCATCTCCGTCCCTGTGCCTACTTCTCCAGGACGTTCTCACCCACTGAGAGTAACTACGACATTGGCAACCGCGAACTCTTAGCCATTAAATGAGCATTTGAAGAGTGGCGCCACTTTCTGGATGGGGCTAGGCACCAAGTTACGGTTCTTACCGACCACAAGAATCTGGTTTTCCTAGAATCTGCCCGGAGACTAAACCCGAGACAAGCTCGATGGGCGTTATTTTTTACTAGATTCAACTTTTTGGTCACCTATAGGGCTGGGTCTAAAAATATTAAGGCTGATGCACTGTTGCATAGCTTCATGGCCAGCCCTCCTTCGGAGGAAGATCCTGCTTGTGTTTTGTCCCAGGTATAATAATTTCCTCTGTTGATTCTGACTCCGAAATTGCGGCTGATCAAGGTTCAGCTCTTGGGAACCTTCCTGAGAACAAGCTGTTTGTTCCCCTGCAATTTCGGCTAAGGGTACTCAGGGAAAATCATGACTCTGCACTATCTGGCCATCCAGGCATCCTGGGTACCAAGCACCTCATTGCCAGAGACTATTGGTGGCCTGTGTTGCTTAAAGACGTTAAGGCCTACGTCGCTGCTTGTGAAATTTGTGCTTGGTCCAAGACTCCCAGGTCGCGACCAGCGGGCTTACTATGCCCGTTCCCCAGAGACCTTGGACCGATATCTCCATGGATTTTATCACCGATCTGCCTCCATCTCAAGGCAAGTCGGTGGTGTGGGGGGTAGTGGACCGCTTCAGTAAGATGTGCCACTTTGTGCCCCTCAAGAAACTACCCAATGTTAAGACGTTAGCTACCTTGTTTATCAAACACATCCTGCGTCTCCATGGGGTTCCTGTCAATATTGTTTCTGACAGAGGGGTACAATTTGTTTCATTGTTTTGGAGAGCCTTCTGTAAAAAGTTGGAGATTGATCTGTCCTTCTCCTTGGCCTTCCATCCTGAAACTAATTGCCAAACTGAGAGGAGTAATCAGTCTCTAGAACAATATTTAAGATGTTTTATCTCTGACTGTCAATATGATTGGGTCTCCTTCATTTCCCTCGCTGAATTTTCCCTTAATAACCGGGTCAGTAACTCGTCAGGGGTCTCCCCCTTTTTCTGTAATTTTGGGTTCAATCCACGGTTCTCCTCCGTTTCACCTGGTGGTTCCAACAATCCTGAGGTGGATGTCGTTCATCGGGAACTGTGCACAGTCTTGGCCCAGGTTCAGAAGAACCTAGAGGTGTCCCAGAGCATACAAAAGACCCAGGCAGATAGAAGACGTTCTGCTAACCCCTTGTTTGCGGTCGGGGATCTGGTGTGGCTGTCTTCAAGAAATTTGCACCTTAAGGTCCCGTCCCAAAAATTTACTCCCAGGTATATAGGGCCGTACAAGGTCATTGAAGTCCTTAACCCTGTCTCCTTCCGACTGGAGTTACCCCCATCTTTTCGAATACACGACGTGTTTCATGCCTCCCTAATGAAACGCTGCTCCCCGTCCTTGGCTCCCTCGAGGAAACCTCCGATCCCTGTTCTCACCCCTGAAGGGGTAGAATTCGAGGTGGCCAAGATTGTGGACAGCAGGATGGTCCAAGGCTCTCTCCAGTACCTGGTCCATTGGAGAGGATACGGGCCTGAGGAGAGGACTTGGGTACCCGCCCGGGATGTTCACGCTGCAGTGTTGCTCGGAGGTTCCATCTTTGGTTCCCCTATAAGCCTGGTCCACCTAGAAAGGGTCCAGTGGCCCCTCATAAAAGGGGGGGCACTGTAATGGATCTGCCTGACACAGCTTCTGTGTCGACGCCCGTGGTTACTCACTCTGCACCTGCTCCTAAGTCTGGTCGAGTGACCCCTTCTTCCTTCAATCAGCCTGGGAGGCTGAGGAGTGTGAGAGCCTATCACAGCCTGGCCAGATGGAGCTAGCTCCCGCCCTCTGTCTATTTATACCTTCACTTCCTGCTCCTCCTTTGCCTGTGATTCTTTCAGTCTGTTTCCTGGCTCTGCTGCTGCTACTACTTACTACTTGTCTTCTGCTTCATATTGACCCTGGCTTGACTGATTATTCTCCTGCTCTGCGTTTTGTACCTCGTCCACTCCTGGTTTGACTCGGCTCGTTCACTATTCTCCTGCTCTGCGTTTTGTACCTCGTCCACTCCTGGTTTGACTCGGCTCGTTCACTATTCTTGCTGCTCACGGGGTTGCCGTGGGCAACAGCCCCATTTCCCTTAGCTTCCGTGTACCCTTGTCTGTTTGTCTGTCATGCACTTAGTGAGCGTAGGGACCGTCACCCAGTTCTACGCCGTCGCTTAGGACGGGCCGTTGCAAGTAGGCAGGGTCTGAGTGGCGGGTAGATTAGGGCTCACCTGTCTGTCTCCCTACCCCGCCATTACAATCACATGACAAGAATATTGGTTTTATCCCTTGGAAGGAAACAATGAAGGTTTCTAATAAATGACTACAAGGAGATCTTAATAACTATGAGGAATTGAAGCAGAACACATACTGGAATAACATATAATTTTGGATTATGCAATAAATAACCATTATTTGCTGAATCCATAATTACCTTTAAAAGTAAAAACTCATACAAATGGTCTGTTATAGTCACCATATTAAATGCCAAACAAAACCTGAGGGTCACAAATTGAAATGACAGTCAGGACTCATCAAGCAAAGGATATAGCCTTAGGGCATGTGTTAAACTTTTATGGGGAAGAATTAGAATACATTATAAACAATACATAAAGAATAATTATCTGGTATATGTAATTAAAGTCTTTTTATTTAGAGACGTTTCTTAACCCCTTCCCGCACCTGGACGTAACTGTACGTCCAGGTGAGCAGTAACTTCGCGCACCTGGGCGTACAGTTACGTCCGCGCTTTAACAGTTAACCGCCGCGCGGCGCTACACCGCAGCGGCGGTTAACTGTGCAGGGTGTCAGCCCTGCTCTCCCCGTTGCCGATCAGCGGCCTGTCGCCGCTGAAATCGGCAATTAACCCCTTCGCTGCGGTGGTCGATTGCGATCACCACATCGAAGAGGTTTACAGCGGATCGGCAGCCCCCCACATGTATTTGCGGGGGCTGGCGATCCTTATCATGGCAACCAGAGGCCAGACAATGACCTCCGGGTTGCCATGTACGGAAGCCTCGGAGGATCAGCCTCCGGCCGGTCCTCCGATGCTTCCTGTCAGTGTGACGGTTACGTCACAATGACAGTTAGAACACATTACACTACGTGTGTAGTGTAATGTATTCCAGCAGCGATCAGCGCTGCAAGTCTAAGTGTCCCCTAGTGGGACAAGTGAAAAAAGTAAAAAAAAGATAATTAAAATGTTTTTAAAAAGTGTAAAAATAAAAGTTATAAGTGACATAAACAAAGAATGCTTTTTTTCCTATAATAAGTCTGTTATTATAGGAAAAAAATTAACAAATTAAAAAAAGTACACATATTTGGTATCACCGCGTTCGTAACGACCCCAACTATAAAACTGTAATATTATTTTTCCCGCACGGTGAACACCGCAAAAAAAATAAACAAAAAACAGTGCCCGAATCACAATTTTTTGGTTACCAACCCTCCCAAAATATACAATAAAAAGTGATCAAAAAGTCGCACATACGCCAAAATGGTACCAATACAAGCTACATCCCGTCCCGCAAAAAACAAGCCCTTACAGCGCTTGTTTGACTGAAAAATAAAAACATTATGGCTCTTAGAATATGGTGACACAAAAATGTATTTATTTTATAAATAAGTGATTCTATTGCACAAACGCTGCAAAACATAAAAAAATTATATACATCTGGTATCGCCGTAATCGTATCGACCCGCAGAATAAAGTATAATGGTCATTTATTGCCCAGGGTGAAGGCCATAAAAAAACGAATAAAAAACATTGTCAGAATTGATGGTTTTTGGTCACCTTGCTTGCCCAAAAATGGAATAAAACGTGATCCCAAAAATTTCTGGTACCCCAAAATGGTACCAATGAAAACCTACAGATTGTCCCGCAAAGAATAAACCCTCACACAGCTCCGGTGGTGAAAAAATATAAAAGTTCTGGCTCCCAGAATATGGCGATGCAAAATGTGCAGAGTGTTCCAAAAGCAGATAAGATCGGGCGCCATTTATCAGTGCGACACCGGCCACACATCTGCGGATTATTATTTATTTACTGCATTATTATACCCTCTTATTATACCCTGATGTACCCCGCACAGATAACATATACCCTGATTTACCCAGCACAGATAACATGTACCCTGATGTACTCCGCACAGATAACATATGCCCCCACATTATAAACTGAAACACCAGTAAAACCCCAAACAGAACAACTACCAAGCTACATCTGCGCCCCAAAAGCCAAATGGCGTCCCTCCCTTCTGAGCCCTGCAGCGTGCCCAAACACCAGTTTACGTCCACAGATATGGCATCGCCATACCCGGGAGAACCCGGTTAATATTTTATGAGGTATTTGTCTTCAGTGGCACAAACTGGGCATAACATGTAGTGCACTAAAATGGCATATGAGTGGAAAATTGTAATTTTCACTCCGCACCATGCGCTGCGCATTAACCCCTTCGCGCACCACAACATAGCATGTCTTAGTGTGGGGGGTGATGTATGGAGCGTCTCACGTGAAAAATAAAGAATTTAAAACGACAAAATCGCTGTTTTTTTGGTCACCTTGGCTCTAGCTTAAAATGTAATAAAAAGTGCTCAAAAAGTTGTATGTACCAAAAAATGGTACCAATAAAAACGACCGCTTGTCCCTCAATAAATAAGCCCTCATACCGCTCTATTGACTGAAAAATAAAAAAGTTGTGGCTCTTGGAACGCGGGGAGAAAAAAACTAAAAAGGAAAAGTAAAAAATGGATCAGTCCAGAAAGGGTTAATTACTTTCTAATGAAAAACCATTTATGACCACACGTGGGGTATTGCCGTATTCGGGAGAAATTGATTTACAAATGTTGGGCAGCTTTTACCCCCTTTATCCTTTGTAAAATTGAAAAAAATGCAACATTTTAGTGGAAGAAATGTCGATATTCATTTTCATGGCCCAATTCTAATAAATCCTGACTTATGGGGTCTAAATGCCCACTATATCCCTAGATAGATTCTTTAAGTGGTGTAATTTCCACTTTTGGGGGGTTTCCACTGTTTTGGCCTCTCAGGGGCTTTGCAAATGCGACATGGCACCCAAAAACCATTTCAGCTAAATTTGAGCTCCAAAAGCCAAATAGCGCTCCTTGCCTTCTAAGCCCCGCTGTGGGTCCAAACAGCACTTTATTACCACATATGGCATATTTACGTAATCATGAGAAATGGTTTTACAAATGTTGGGGTGCTTTTTCGCCTTTATTCCTTGTAAAAATTAAAAATGGCTACCTTTTTTCAGAAAAAAAGTAGATTTTTACCTTTACAGAATAATTCCAATGAATTCAGCAAAACAACCGTGGGGTCAAAATGCTAACTTTACCCCTAGAAAAATTCCTTGATGAGTGTAGTTTCCAAAATGGGGTCACTTTCCGGGGGATTCCACTATTTTGTTCCCTCCAGTGCAATTCAAACGCGACATGGCACTGAAAACTATACCAGCAAAATCAGAATTTCAAAATCCAAATGGTGCTCCTTCCCTTCTGAGTCCTGCTGTGGGTCCAAACAGCAGTTTATTACCACATATGGAGTATTGCTATAATCAGGAGAAATTGCTTTACATATGTTGGGGTGTTTTTTCTCTTTTATTCCTTGAAAAAATTACAAATTTCTAAGTTTTTTCAGAACAAAAGTAGATTTTCACCTTCACAAACTAATTCAAATAAATTTAGCAAAAAAACTTTGGGTTCAAAATGCTAATTATACCCCTAGATAAATTCCCTGAGGGGTGTAGTTTCCAAAATGAGGTCACTTTTGGGGGTCTTTATTGTTTTGGCCCCACAAGACCTCTTCAAACCTGACATGGTACCTAAAATATATGCTAAAAAAAAGGAGGCCCCAAAATCCACTAGGTGCTCCTTTGCTTCTGAGGCCGGTGCTTCAGTCCATGACCGCACTAGGGCCACATGTGGGGTATTTCTAAAAACTGCAGAATCTGGGCAATAAATAATAAGTTACATTTCTCGGGTAAAACCTCCTGTGGTACAGAAAAAATGTATTACAAATGAATTTTGTAAAAAAAAAATGACATTTGTAACTTTCACCTCTACTTTGCTTTAATTCCTTTGAAACGCCTAAAGGGTTAATACACTTTCTGAATGCTGTTTTGAATACTTTGAGGGGTGCAGTTTTCAAAATGGGGTGATTTATGGGGACTTTCTAATATATAAGGCCCTCAAAGCCACTTCAGAACTGAATTGGTCCTTGTAAAAATCGCCTTTTGAAATTTTCTTGAAAATATGAGAAATCGCTGCTAAAGTTCTAAGTCTTGTAACGTCCTAGAAAAATAAAAGAATGTTCAAAAAACGACGCCAACATAAAGTAGACATATGGGTGATGTTAACTAGTAACTATTTTGTGTGGTATTACTATCGGTTTTACAAGCAGATACATTTAAATTGAGAAAAATGCTAATTTTTGCAAATTTTCTCCAAATCTTGGTGTTTTTTACAAATAAATATTGAATTTATCAACCAAATTTTTTCACTATCATAAAGTACAATATGTCACGAGAAAACAATCTCAGAATCGCTTGGATAGGTAAAAGCATTCCGGAGTTATTACCACATAAAGTGACACATGTCAGATTTGAAAAATCGGCTTCGTCCTGAAGGCCAAAACAGGCTCAGTCCTGAAGGGGTTAAGGTTAAAATGTTCCACAAAATATCCTAGTATAATGACAAGAATAAAAGATGTTATTATTTTTGGCAAGTTGTAATTTACTTGCTATGCGTTAGAACAAAACACAAAGGAAAGAGCAAAGGCTTGTTTTCATTCATTCAAAACCTGTAGCCTCACCAAAATTTAGGTTTTGACCCAAGTTGCTCAAAGCTATTCAAAGCAAATTGAAAAATACAAAAGAAATGAGATTGTGCTTTAAGTTTACATAATGTATAATTGTATTTTTAATAATTTAGAAACAATGCTTGGATAAAGTATATATAAAAACTTAGATATGTATTCTGTATTTAAAGGATATGTCTTTTAAAGCACATATTTCATAATATTTTACAGAAAATGTTCAGCTTTTCTTGCTTGGACTTTTACAAAGAAGATGCAATATGACGTCTAGATTAACACTTGTGTGGCTCTCATCTTATTCCTTAGCAGATACAGCCATGATACTGTACGTTGTGATACCCGGCTCCAGCTGGACGGATGAATCGAGATGAGTCTCACAATCCTACTGTTATGCAATTTGAGTCAAACAACTTTTTTATCCGCTTTGTAGTTACCAATGATTTTTGTCTTTGTTATTGTGACCTAATATGTCACCCAAAAGTTACAGTCTCCTTTGGTAGGACTGGGTTGTGTATATTGTGCTACTCAGCACATATCTTTGGAATCCAACTATTACAGAAATGATGCCATGCATTGCTGCTCTTCCAAAGTTATTATGTAGTTGGTCCTCAAGGGCACGTTCAGACGTGGCGGATTTGCTGCAGAATTCCGCTGCGGACAGGCCAGAGTGGAAATCCAGACTTTTTTTTCTTTGGTTTCTATTGCTTTTTAGGTAACTCAGTGTAAATGTTGTGGAAAATAACAATGCGGAAACTAGCTTGTTGTGCGGAATTTACCATCCGCAGCATGCACAGTCTGTTGTGGAGAAACAGTGGATTTTCACTGCGAAAGCAGTAGCTTTTCAAAGGCTGAAATCTACATCTACAGGGGATACTATGGTGCTATCTACATGGGCACTATCTACATGGGCACTGTGTCACTATCTACAAGGGCACTGGCACTAGGGGCAGCTAAGTGGGCATTATACTGTATTAGGACAGCTATGGGGAATTCTACTGTATGTGGGCAGCTATGGGGGCATTATGCTGTATGGTGGCAGCTTTGGGGGCATTAAGCTGGGAGCATGATACTGTGTGGGCTGAACTGGGTGTGTATGGGCCGGGATTGTTTGGGATTAGAGGCGTGGCTTAAAATAAAAACATTTTCACGACGCGCTGCGCGTGCCGCAACAGTTGTCCCATTTGTGATACTTGAAAGTGGGGAGGTATGTTACAGTAAGAAACAATCGGCTAAAACATAACCTTTACTTTTTATGGTTAAAATTGCTCACTCTCACCTCAGCGATATGTTTCAGATATCATTCAATCATCCCTTGATATGGACCCTTTTTTTTCATTAATTAGGGTATGTTTCCACACACAGTATACACTTCGGAATTTCTGCAACAGAAAATTACCAGCGGAATCTCAAAAAATGCCGGGTAAATCTGTCACAGAAAAAGTACGTTTTTGCTGCGCATATTGCTGAAGAATCATTGTGATTTTTCTGCAGTGATTTTACCTGCAGATTTAGTGTTAAACATTGATTATAGCAAAGTATACGTGCACCTGCATATTTCCAGTGTTTTACTGCCTTTCTATTGCGTAAATGATGTTCAAACCACAACAAAACAAATCTGTTGCAGAACTTATGCTCCCAATTCAAGTCTATGGGTCAAGCACGCACCATCTCTGCACAGAACCCGCAGCATAAATTGACAAATTTTCCACAGCATGTGACTGAGAGTTGCTAAATCTCATTCACTTTGCTGCTACTCTAAATACTGCAGAATTTCCGCACATAATGTTACAGAAATTCTGCAGCGTTTACGCTACATGTGAACCCGGCCTAATAGCTGTGGTCGTTCCATCCAAAGTTCAGGTAGTTCAGAGCTTGGAGTAAAGGTTTTCTGTTTTCTCAGGATGTTCTTCAAAATCAACTTGGTAATAAAAAGTATAAAAATTCCTCAGGGGACCCGGTGATTGTCCTTATCCTCAGATGCCTATTGACTACTACCTAACCGGCAGTGATACTGCCCTAAAAAGGACGCCCCCACTCACCGGGGCTTACCCTACTCTCATCTATTGTCCCTGCAATGGTTCCGACACGTTTCCCTGTATTGGATGGCCCACGGTTCATCGGGAGACTCTTTTTTTGTATTCCAGACACCTTTGTGTGTCAGATACCTACTACACAGCGCTGTAAAAGTTTGTGGCACCAGATAGTTCAGCAGCTTTGGGCGATAATATTGCAAACACACTAACAATATATATATATACAGTGAAGGAAATAAGTATTTGATACCTTGCTGATTTTGTAAGTTTGCCCACTGTCAAACACATGAACAGTCTAGAATTTTTAGGCTAGATTAATTTTACCAGTGAGAGATAGATTATATAAAAAAAAAAAAACAGAAAATCACATTGTCAAAATTATATATATTTATTTGCATTGTGCACAGAGAAATAAGTATTTGATCCCTTTGGCAAACAAGACTTAATACTTGGTGGCAAAACCCTTGTTGGCAAGCACAGCAGTCAGACGTTTTTAGTAGTTGATGATGAGGTTTGCACACATGTTAGATGGTATTTTGGCCCACTCCTCTTTGCAGATCATCTGTAAATCATTAAGATTTCGAGGCTGTCGCTTGGCAACTCGGATCTTCAGCTCCCTCCATAAGTTTTCGATGGGATTAAGGTCTGGAGACTGGCTAGAAGCACCTTAATGTGCTTCTTTTTGAGCCACTCCTTTGTTGCCTTGGCTGTATGTTTCGGGTCATTGTCGTGCTGGAAGACCCAGCCACGAGCCATTTTTAATGTCCTGGTGGAGGGAAGGAGGTTGTCACTCAGGATTTGACGGTACATGGCTCCATCCATTCTCCCATTGATGCGGTGAAGTAGTCCTGTGCCCTTAGCAGAGAAACACCCCCAAAACATAATGTTTCCACCTCCATGCTTGACAGTGGGGATAGTGTTCTTTGGGTCATAGGCAGCATTTCTCTTCTTCCAAACACGGCGAGTTGAGTTAATGCCAAAGAGCTAAATTTTAGTCTCATCTGACCACAGCACCTTCTCCCAATCACTCTCAGAATCATCCAGATGTTCATTTGCAAACTTCAGATGGGCCTGTACATGTGCCTTCTTGAGCAGGGGGACCTTGCGGGCACTGCAGAATATTAATCCATTACGGCGTAATGTGTTACCAATGGTTTTCTTGGCGACTGTGGTCCCAGCTGCCTTGAGATCATTAACAAGTTCCCCCCGTGTAGTTTTCGGCTGAGCTCTCACCTTCCTCAGGATCAAGGATACCCCACGAGGTGAGATTTTGCATGGAGCCCCAGATCGATGTCGATTAACAGTCATTTTGTATGTCTTCCATTTTCTTACTATTACACCAACAGTTGTCTCCTTCTCACCCTGGGTCTTACTTATGGTTTTGTAGCCCATTCCAGCCTTGTGCAGGTCTATGATCTTGTCCCTGACATTAGAAAGCTCTTTGGTCTTGCCCATGTTGTAGAGGTTAGAGTCAGACTGATTAATTGAGTCTGTGGACAGGAGTCTTTTATACAGATGACCATGTAAGACAGCTGTCTTTAATGCAGGCACCAAGTTGATTTGGAGCGTGTAACTGGTCTGGAGGAGGCTAAACTCTTAATGGTTGGTAAGGGATCAAATACTTATTTCTCTGTGCACAATGCAAATAAATATATATAATTTTGACTATGTGATTTTCTTTTTTTTTTTTTATATAATCTATCTCTCACTGGTAAAATTAACCTAGCCTAAAAATTCTAGACTGCTCATGACTTTGACAGTGGGCAAACTTACAAAATCTGCAAGGGATCAAATACTTATTTCCTCCACTGTATAACTTAATGGATATATACAACTTGACAGTTATGTGCCCAGGGCTTTAACCTATCCTACACACTTCCATCCCAGTGTAATAACCATTACTATTTTTGGCCCACTTCATAGTGAATAGGTTTTGCAAAGGGTAGTGTTGATACTTGGCACCCACATTGTGCAGAAAGATGTTCATATTTTAAAATAACATCTTTTATTATTATTCATGATGTCCAATTAAAAACCATAACAATAGGATAGGTTTTGAGGACATTTTGATTTAGTAGTCACCTACAATTCTATTTCTAGGAAATGTAGATAAGTGCTGAAATTAGTCCTACTTTTTTCATAGTGGTTGATTTGCAAGATATTCTTCTCTATGTTTCTGTGCGGAAAAATTGTCAAGTGAAACTTTTGCTTAACATTTTTAATGACAGCTCATTTAATTGACATTGTCTTTGCCATAGTACATTATGATTTTATGGTGTTAAATAAAGTTAAGGGCTTTAAAAATAAGGGTGCTATTGAAAAACTGACAAAATTCCCAATAAGAGAAACAGATTTTAACCATAATTAATATTCATGAGGCATGCAAATGTAACATGCACTCTTATATAAGCCTTTGTGCTTCCAACTTGTAACAGATTAAGAAGCAGAAATAGATTTTTTATTTAAAATAATAAAACATTGCTGTACTGTAGTTTCATAGATTCACACTGACTAATCTTATACTTAAACAGATTGAACTCAGCATTACCATATGGAAAAAGTGTATCATTTACAGTTTAAATATATTGTATGTTGTGTCAAAATAAGCGATTTTTGTTAAAACTTGGGCATTCAGAGGTTTCATGTGGACTTTCAATTACAAAAGTTTAGAGTAGTATTGTGGTTATGGCAGAATGAAAGTAACAGCCTGTGAGAAAAAAGAGATTAAAGGAATCATATGGTTATGACTGCTTCTATCCTAAATATATATATATATATATATATATATATATATATATATATATATATATATATATATAGCAAACAAGAAAGCAGCAGCACTCACATGGAATCAATCGATCAGGTGCCAAGCAAAACGTCCCGATCCTCGGACGTGTATTGATATATAAAGAAAGAAGATTTGCAGCACTCCAATGTGAAAAAAGTGGTGGTTTATTCAATCCAAGAACAACAGCAACGTTTCAATCCTACAATAGGATCTTTATCAAGCCTGATCAAGGCTTGATAAAGATCCTATTGTAGGATTGAAACGTTGCTGTTGTTCTTGGATTGAATAAACCACCACTTTTTTCACATTGGAGTGCTGCAAATCTTCTTTCTTTATATATATATATATATATATATATATATATATATATATATATATATATATATATATATATATATATACACACCTCATAATCATTGAATTCAGGTGTTTCATTCAGTCCCATAGCCACATAGGTATAAAATCAAGCACCTAGCCATGCAGTCGCCTTTGTAAACACTTGTGAAACAATGGGTCGTTCTAAAGAGATCAATAAATTCCAGCCTGGTACTGTAATAGGATGCCGCCATTGTAACATGTAAGTGTGTGAAATTTCTTCCCTCCTAGATCTTCCACCATCCACTATGAGTGGTATTGTTGCAAAGTGGAAGCATTTAGGAACCACAGCAACTCAGCCATGAAGTGGCAGACCAGGTAAAGGTATAGACCTTGGTTGCTGGGTGCTGAGGCGCATAGTGTATAAAAGTCTCCAATGCTCTGCTGACTCATAACAGCAGAGTTACAAACCGCCTGTGGCATTAACAACCGCATAAAATCTGTGCGCCGGAATCTTCATGGCATGGGTTTCCATGGCCGAGCATCTGCATGCAAGCCTTACTTCACTAAGCACAATGCTAAGCCTTTGATGGAGTGGTGTAAAGCACGCCACCACTAGACTCTGGAACATGGGAACATGTTCTGCGGAGCAATAAATCACACTTCTTTATCTGGCAGTCCGACAGACCAGTCTGGGTTTGGCAAAACGTTCAGCTGCAATAGCAATGCGTTAGCGTTTAGCCTGAAGAAGAAACAAGTGTGACTGATGGGGCCTATAGACAAAAAGGTACTGCTGCTCCCGGGCCGAGCAGGGCCCAAGCTTTAAGGGCTTAGGGTGGGACTTAGGAGCAGTAAGCACATAGGGGTCTAGTCTGAGGTATGAATTTTTTTGGGAGTCAGGTCTGATTAATTTAGGGGGTCTGATATGGTGTCTGAATAATTTAGGGGGTCTAGCCTGTAGGTCTGAATTATTTTAAGGATCTGGGCTGGGGTCGGAATTAATTTTGGGGTCTGGGATCTAAATTATTTCTAAGGTCTGGTGGGGACTGAATTAACTTTGGGGTCTGGTTGGTGGTCTGAATTAATTTAGCAGTCTGTTTTCGGGTTTGAATTAATTTTGCCATCTGGTCTGGGGTCTACGGAGGTGACAAGGATGCCATGTTTGAGCAGGATGCGGAGAACTCATCCAGGCGTACCGTGGTGTTGGAAGACCTACCAGCGGGACCCTGAAGCTTCAGTCAGCACTGCAACTTGGTGAGTATCTTTGCTTTGTAAGAGCAGCAGATTCATTGTAAGAATTTTTTTTATGTTGCCCAACCTACACCCCTAAAGAACCTCTGTATACCTACTGTCTCGGCCCTACCCCTCCACAGAGCCCCTGTCAGTGTTTGTTTCCCCACTTGCCGATCTTCTTCCCCTGTCTTTTTCCATTCTCCCAGTCCTTTCTTATTCCCCAAAGAACCCTGCCACTTAGTCTCTGTATCTCTCTCTTGCTCCTAACAGAGCCCCTACCCACCTATTGTCTTCACCCTGCCCCTCCACAGAACCCCTACCAGTTTGCATCTCACCCATGCCCCCTCCCGTTACTTTCAATCCCTCCTCCTGGTAATGAAGGGGGAGGTGATCCAGACTCCTCCTTGGCTGTATGTGGCCCAGAATTTCCTGATAGTGGCCCTAGACATAAAATTAGCGGGTTTGGCCATCTTTTATCCAAAGTATATGACCAGTTTTAGCCTAGTTCTGGTTTGCCTGTTCACTGTGTATCACATCCTACCAAGAGCAGATAATTTGCATAATAAACAATTTGTCAATATCACACACCATCTATCTTGTATATTTTGTTGTTTTTTTAATATTGAATGTATTTCTTCACTTTTGTGGATAAAGTGATCAGATCTATAAATTCCAGTAGGTTATTTTTCTGCTATAATCTCACAAGTCAAGAGCAAAATATTAAGCAATGACAAGAGAATTACAGTACTGTAGTACAGATTTAATGCTACTCGCAGATGCTGGTGTGCCAAAATGTACCAAATTTGGACATTTTATTTTCCATATTTTTTTTTTAATTATTATTTTTAAGAACAGAATGTCAAGAATGTCAAGATGGATGAACCATAGAATATAACTCAAAAAAACAGGTAGCAGCATCAAAGATATGTGCAAGTGGGACATCAGAGGAAGCTAGCCGTGATCCATTGAAAACATCTGGGTGACTCAGAACATAGATAGTTAATAATCTTTGTTTCTGTTTCAATGCAACTGTGCCTGAGCATGAGGACAGAAAAGGTTATGTAAAAAGAGTACATTGTATCAGTATCGGTTTACAAAGATCGGGTCAAGGTCAGACAATGCAGAGTGAAGGTGGGCTTTACACAATCTAAAAAAGTAACAATAAGCTAAAGAATGGACAAGTGATAATAAGAAGTAAATTGGGAAATCCATATCAGTAATAGGTTTTCACAGAGGAATTTGGATTGTAAAGCACAAAGCAACAAAACCAGGCTTGAACAAAATCAGGAGACAGGAGTCAGTTACATAGTTAGTACGGCTGAAAAAAGACACATGTCCATCAAGTTCAACCAAGGGAAGGGAAAAGGGAAGGAAAAATTTCTACACATAGGAGCTAATATTTTTTTGTTCTAGGAAATTATCTAACCCTTTTTTAAAGCCATCTACTGTCCCTGCTGTGACCAACTCCTGCGGTAGGCTATTCCATAAATTCACAGTTCTCACTGTAAAGAAGCCTTGTCGCCTCTGCAGCTTGAACCTTTTTTTCTCCAGACGGAGGGAGTGCCCCCTTGTTTTTTGAGGGGGTTTTACAAGGAACAGGATTTCACCATATTTTTTGTATGTGCCATTAATATATTTATATAAGTTAATCATGTCCCCCCTTAGTCTTCTTTTTTCAAGGCTAAATAGGTTTAATTCTTTCAATCTTTCCTCATAACTTAAATTCTCCATGCCCCTTATTAGCTTCGTTGCTCTTCTTTGTATTTTTTCCAACTCCAGGGCATCCTTTCTATGAACTGGAGCCCAGAACTGAACTGCATATTCTAGATGAGGCCTCACTAATGCTTTGTAAAGTGACATTATTACATCCCTGTCCCGCGAGTCCATGCCTCTTTTAATACACGACAATATCCTGCTGGCCTTTGAAGCAGCTGATTGACACTGCATGCTGTTATTGAGTTTATGATTTACAAGTACACCCAGATCCTTCTCAACAAGTGAATCCGCCAGTGTAGCGCCCCCTAGGACATATGATGCATGCAGGTTGTTGGTACCAAGATGCATAACTTTACATTTATCTACATTAAACTTCATTTGCCAAGTGGACGCCCAAACACTTAGTTTGTTTAAATCTGCCTGTAATTCATGAACATCTTCCATAGTCTGAACTATATTACATAGCTTGGTGTCATCTGCAAAAATAGAAATAGTGCTATTAATCCCTTCCTCTATATCATTAATAAATAAGTTGAATAATAGTGGTCCCAGCACTGAACCCTGGGGTACACCACTTATAACCGGGGACCATTCAGAGAAGGAATCATTGACCACAACCCTCTGGATACGGTCCTTGAGCCAATTCTCAATCCAATTACAAACTATATTTTCTAAACCTATAGTCCTTAATTTACCCATTAGGCGTCTATGGGGGACAGTGTCAAATGCCTTTGCAAAGTCTAAAAACACTAAATCCACTAAAGTTACTTCATTGTCAGAAGCTTAAGAAGGGACTGTCAGAAGTCCCCTACCCTATAGTATTGAATGACGCTAATAGACAATTGACAATAAGCTAGAAGTCTAGTTTATGGTTAAATGCCTATTAGTTGCACTTTAATCCGAAGCGACCGTATCTCTCCAGGGAAGTGGCGGCCTGCCTTGAGAGAGCAATATCCTCAAGACATATTGCTCTCCTGGGGGAAATATGGTCTGCAAGAAAATAATGTTCTGTATACAACGTGAGTATATAGGGAAGGGAACCTCCTGTCATATCTCCTTAAGTGTCAGTTCTCCTTTAGATATTAAGGAATTGAATAAATATTTTTTTATTTCTAAATATACTCATAGAATGATTTCTTTATAGGTAAGTGTTATCCTATAATAGAGCAGGAAATTCATGGTATATTAAATTCCTCAAAACTTTCTTCTCAGGCCTTTAGAAGACATAATTTGCTTGTTTGTTTGCAATGTTCTTTTGTGAACATTTGTGTCTGCTGTGCTATAAGCAGAATAGATGGCAGCTTTACAATGAGGGATTTGATCTTTGTAGCTCTCACATTCATAAGAAGGTATATTAGGGAATTATATGGCATTCCTCAAAATATAAATGTAGGTTCTTGACTGTAATATAGTTGTGAAAGTGCCATATTAACTAGGCATGTACAAGGGCTGGCTGGGCATGCAATCTGGGTTTTGGGAGTGAGGGTATTGTACTACGGGCACTAGCAGCAAAAGCTAATAATAGCCTTTTAATTTAATAACTATGGGGGCACATACAATTTTGGCAGCAAACTCAGTTTACATCGTGGAGAGTGGTTAAAATAATTTCCTGGCCTCTGCACCTGGTTAGCATATTTTTATGGGCTCTGAACCTCATATAAATCTTACAGTTATGTCACAGAATTTGGAATATGTACAGTGCAACATGATATCCCACCACAGTTCTAATAAACACAGCGATGTCCCAGGACAAGGATAATAAACACCATGATGTCATAGTACAGGTATAACAAATACAGTGGTGTCACATTACAGAGATCATAAACAGTGATATCTCTGAAAACTTATATTTAAGACAGTGATGTTATAGCACATGGGCAATAACCAATACGAATTAATAGTTCAGGAATAATAGTCACAGAGATGTTACTGCATATTAAATATGGTCATAGTGCATCACAACACTGGGATAATGAACAAAGGTATGTCACAAAATAGAAATAGCAAATACAGTGATGTCACAGTGCCTGAATATTGTCCCTATAGTACCTCCCCACACAATATAATGCCCCCAAAGTGCCCCCACATAGTATAATGCCCTCATAGTGTCCCCCCATAGTATAATGTTCCATAGTGCCTCCCCACACAGTATAATGCCCTCATAGTGCCTCCCTACTCAGTATGATGTCTGTATAGTGCATATCCGTACATTATAATGCTCCCCACATAGTATAGTGCCCAAATAGAGCTTCCCAAAACAGTATAGTGCCCTCATAGTGCCCCCCACACATCTTTTAGTATAATGCCCACATAGGGTCTCTCCATAGTATAATGCCCCCATTATGCTTCCCCCCATAATGCCCCCCCCCCCCAGTATTATGCCTCCTTAATGTTAGGAAACATCTGTCCCTTTAAGATTACCATGACTACTAGTCTAGCTTCTGGGAAGTTCTGGTTTTAGTTGTTGAGCCTATTCCACTTCTCTGTCTTTCTTCCTGTCAGATTGAAGGGTGGAGTATTTAAATCTAGGTTGGTTCTGTTTTCTTTGCTTGCAATTTTCCTGGTTTCCATGTGTTTGATCAAGCTACTGACTATACCCTTTGGAACTTGACCTCGGCTTGTCTCTGGATTAGCCTTTGTTTACTGATTTGGACTTTCTGCTCGCGGCTGGTTTTGACCTCTGCAATCCCTGATATTCACTAGCTTTGTGATTTGTTCTTTCTGTTTACCCTCGGGCTGTCTGCATTGCACCTCTTATTCAACACCGAACTCTGTTAAAACAACCTGGGTTCTATGCTGCAAAGTCGAACCTGCCTTGCAGTGGACTCTGGCGAAAACCATAGAGTAGACTTAGATTCTTTTGATCAGAGTTGTGACGGATTTGGGGTTGCGGATTTATTAGCGTGCTCATTCCTGACAGTCGCCTTTGGAGAATCGCTCACCTAGCAATTCTATAAACTTCCACCATGGGGATTGCTCAACTGGTGATTCCATAACACATAATACCTTCCCACACAGTATAATGTCCCAAAAGTGCCTCTTACACAGTATAATTTCCTCATAGTGCCTCCCCAAAGTTTACTGCCTTAATAGTGTCTCCCCACACAGTATACAGTAATGCCCCCATAGTGCCTACCCACAGTATTATATCCCCATAGTGCCTAATAAAAATAATAAAATAAATACTGACCTATCCACGTTCTGCCAACAAATGGAGAAGGTCCCTTCTGCGGGTCTGTTCCTATCTGTGCTGTGTGGCTCCGGGCAGACAGGCGCAATGACATCACTGCTACGTGATTGTCTTTGCTAAGCCGCTTCCTAAGGATGCAGACGCAGTTAAAACCAAAACATGCAGCAGACATCACAGGTGAACAGGACACCACCCAGAATCCGGGACTGTCCTGCTGGATTTAGGATGGTTGGGAAGCATGCATTTACTGAATTCGACTTTTATTCTTTTAGAGTAAATGGAATGGGCAGCACAATGTTTTATGCACTAAGCATTATATGAGACCTCAAACTGCTGTTGTCAAACTGTGTCCAAGTAATTTCTGTTGGTTATCTTTTCTGCCAGGTTCCCATGTGCCATTTTTGCCAAGTTTTTTGACAATTAGATAAGAACAAATTAAAGTAAAACCACAACATAGCTTTAGAAAGTCACACAAAATGCAAAATGCAGCTTATGTGCATAACAGATGTGATCCACTAGAAAAAAATATTACAAAAATGTTTTCATCCAAAACGCAAAAAAATGGCATATACAAATAAAACCAACGTTAAAAGGATTTTCCCATCATCGATATTTATCATGTATCCAAAGATTAGGTGATAAATATGTGATCGGTGGGGTCCGACCGCTGAGACACCCACCGATCCTGAGAAAACGCATACCTGACTATCCCTGTGTTCCCCATATGAATTGAGCGGTATTCTCGCATGCTTTGCCAACACTCCATTCAATTTCTATGGGCTCGGCTATCTCCAGCAGTTCCATAGAAAATGAATGAAGCGGTGGCCGAAGCCACAAGGCAAAGAAGTAGTAATGGGGAAATAAGTGGTGACATTACCACTCTTTCTATGTTGCTGACTCCTTTGCCTATGCAGAAAATAATTACTTTTCTGTTTTGCAGGGAGTGTGAGGGCTGCTTCTAGAGCTGTGCTAATAAGCCTCAGGTGCTGGGAACACAAACTAAGCGGCAGGCAGTCAAGCCATACCTTGAGCTATACTAAATTATGTTTTTCCAGATGTTATGATAATGAACAACTTGCAAATTGTTTATTGGGCATATTACTTGCAATTATCAACACAGAAATGTCCATCCTTTTAACCCCTTAGTGACCAGCCTATTTTAAACCTTAATGACCAAGCTATTTTTTACGTTTTTCCATCGTTGCGTTCCAAGAGCTATAACTTTTTTATTTTTGCGTCGACATAGCTGTATAAGTTCTTGTTTTTTGCGGGACAAGTTTTATTTTTTTTAATAGCACCATTTTGGGGTACATATAATTTATTGATTAACTTTCATAAACTTTTTTTTGGGTTGGAAATAGAAAAAACCCTGAAATTTTGCCATACTTTTTTGCATCCTAAATCTACGCCGTTTACCGTGTGCTATAAATAACTTTATTCAGGTTGATACGATTGCAACGATACAAAATTTGTATAGATTTTGTATGTTTTACTACTTTTACACAGTAAGTGTATGTTCACACGGCCTATTTACGGACGTAAATCGGGCGTTTTTGCCCCGAATTACGCCCGAAAATAGCACCTCAATAGCGCTGACAAACATCTGCCCATTGAAAGCAATGGGCAGACGTTTGTCTGTTCACACGAGGCGTATAGTTACACGCCGCTGTCAAATGACGGCGCGTAAATAGACGCCCGCGTCAAAGAAGTGACCTGTCACTTCTTTGGCCGTAATTGGAGCCGTTATTCATTGACTCCAATGAATAGCAGCGCTAATTACGTCCGTAATTGACGCAGCGTTCAAGCGCCTAAGGGGTATGCCCCTTAGGGTATGTTCACACGAGGGCGTCCGTAACGGCTGAAATTACGGGGATGTTTCAGCCTGAAAACATCCCCGTAATTTCAGCCGTAACAGCATGTGCAGGCGCTTGAACGCCGCGTCAATTACGGACGTAATTGGCGCTGCTATTCATTGGAATCAATGAATAACGGCTCCAATTACGGCCAAAGAAGTGACAGGTCACTTCTTTGACGCGGGCGTCTATTTACGCGCCGTCTTTTGACAGCGGCGCGTAAATTACGCCTCGTGTGAACAGACAAACGTCTGCCCATTGCTTTCAATGGGCAGATGTTTGTCAGCGCTATTGAGGCGCTATTTTCGGACGTAATTCGGGGCAAAAACGCCCGAATTACGTCCGTAAATAGGCCGTGTGAACATACCCTAAAAACACTTTTTTTTTCTAAATTATTTATTTTTGCGTCTCCATATTTGAAGAGCCATAACTTTTTAATTTTTCCGCCGATGCAGTTGTACGAAGGCTTTTTTTTGCGGGACGACTTGTAGTTTTTATTGGTACCATTTTGGAGTAGATGTGACTTTTTGATGTTAATTTTTTTAAAGGCAGGATTCCCAGAAAACAGCAATTTTTCTATTGTTTTTTATTTCATTTTTTACGGCGTTCACCGAGCGGGTTAAGTATAGTCGGGGTCGTTACGGACGCCGCGATCCCAAATATGTGTAACTTTTTTACTTTATTTTGGTTTTTTTTAATAATAAATTTGTTTAAATTAACTTTATTAAACTTTTTTGTTACTTTTTTACTAGTCCAACTAGGGGACTTTAATATGCGATCCTCCGATCGCTTTTATAATACACTGCAATACTTTTGTATTGAAGTGTATTACTGCCTGTCCGTTTAAAACGGACAGGCATCTGCTAGGCCATGCCTCTGGCATGACCTAGCAGGCATTTACTACAGGCAGACCTGGGGGCCTTTATTAGGCCCCCGGCTGCCATCGGAGAGACAGACACTCGGCGATCTTATCGCCGGGTGTCAGTGGGATAAGAGGGAGCTCCCTCCCTCTCTCCAAAACAACTCAGATGCGGCGCTCACTATTGAGCGCCATTTCTGAGGGGTTAAGTAGGTGAGATTGATACAGATATCGATCTCACCCGTTCGAGCAGGGATGCCCCCAGCTCTCAGCTACCTCTGGTAGCTGAGAGCAGCGAGATTTAACGGCTCCATGCTCTGTTTATTTATTCCGATGCAGCGCCATGAAAAGGCGTATGCATCATAATAAAGCCCATTAGTGGCCGCTGTGAAAAAGGCATATTAGCGGTCACTAATGGTTTAAAAAAAGTATCAATAGAGTAATTTCCGACCAACATGCATACAAACAGTTTACAGCAGCTTACTGTATGGTTCATGAGAGCCAAAAATAAGTATGGATATCTCTGGTGTTCCTTCCTGCATACACCCTAATATTATGCTTTGGACTATAAAAGTAAATACATGTATACACAGTAGACTGTCAATCACTGTCTTGAAAGCAGAAGGGGTGCAGAGAGAAGTGAAGGGAAGTGCTCCTCTCATGAATATGCCAGACCCATTACTATTGAGTCCGGTGTAATCCTTCATTGCTCCTATTAGCCAAACGGCACAAATATTTTTTTTGCCATTTTGGCAAATAGGAGCATGGACCTGTAGTTATAAAATGCTCTCCTTACTTAGGGCAGCATATTAAATTGACAGATTCGCTTTAAGGCAAACCATTTCTGATATGCCAGAATTAAGAAAACTACAGATGAAGCAGAAGAACTTTTAAATACAGTAAATGTGAGTTTTTTAACCATAGCTCATTTTTAGATGCAACTTAATGTGCTGATGACTTTCTTAAAATATCACTATAGGGTGTAGAACTCATTTTTTACATTTGATACAGAGCTCTAAATCCCTTGCATAGATATGTGTGGGATTCATAATGACTGGCGTTTCAAACCCCAGTCTTAGGCCCCATGAACACGACCGTAATTACGGGTCCATAGACTTCTATTGGCAACGGGTACTTTCCCGTTTGCGTACGAGAAGGTGCCCGCCCGGGCCGTTGAAAAATATAGAACATGTCCTATTTTAGGCAGTAATGACGGCACGGGCAGGCCCATAGAAGTGTGCACCCTTAATTACGGGAGCGTTGCTAGGCAACGTCAGGGGATTTCAATTTTTGAATAAAGAGAAGCAGAGAAAATATCGTCTGAGCGATCATGTGACATAATTTTCAGCCCCCTTTTATTACGGGTCCGTAAATATGGGTGGAATGCAGATGACAACGGACCCATATAAATACGGGTTAAATATGGGTTAAAAATGTGTGACAAAGGACCCGTATTTATGGCCAGTATTTACGGGAGGGAAAAAATAGGCCCCATGCACACGACCGTATTTTCTTCCATATTTTCATCCATCCCAAAATGCTGTCCGTAAATACGGATCCGTAGGCATCCGTATTTCACCCGTATATACAGAAGGGTGTCTGTACATACGGTCCGTATTGTATCCGTATTCCATCTGTATATACGAATCTGTAAAAAAAGGAGGAAGGATGCAAATTATGTCATCATCATGTTGCATAGCAACGCTTTCGAAAATACGGCTGGTATATGGATGCACATCTGTATACCGTCCGTATTTACGGAAGCTCCCATAGACTTCTATGGGAGAGTCCTTTCTGTAATTACTGACAAGAATAGGACAGGTTCTATAATTTTTTCAGCGCGGACATACGGTCGTGTAGAGCATGATTCGCCTCATTTATTATTAGGCACATGCATCTTAATAAATTAGTTGCATCTTTGGCCATTTGAGGGTCAAATTTACACCAGCTGTAAAATGGCGTAGATTTGTGATCATCATTTTCTGGCATCAATTCTAGTAAATGTGTCAGGCTAAGCTCCGCTAAGCTTTATCTGCTTTTTAGAAAAGTTTCAATGTTATACGCAAATTGCTGCTTTTGTACCGCTTGTGTCTTTTGTATGCCAATAAACTGGCATTGGATAAATAACAAATTTCCCCAATAGAGTTAAAAAATAAAATTCTGTCTGCCTGCATTCACTACTAGAGGGAGCTTAGGAGCCTAATGCATACTGCTACATTAATTTGTATAAATGTAGCTAGTAAACTACTAAGCTTCCTCTGGTGGTGGATGTTGCTAGATCAAATGTCATAAAATTTTTGGGAATAATTGTAGAACTACTTGCAGTGTATAAAATGTTCTTCTATGGTTTGAAGGCTGAATTATGATTGCCTTGTGGTTAGAATAAACAGCTCTTTTTGTAAAGATTGCAACACAAAGACTGTAGAGAGCGGGTTGTTAAAGAAATGTGATTGATCATCTTTGTTCCTTGCCTTTTATAAACATATTCGATGCTGTAGCTTTACCTGTCACAAGTTTTTTATGTGACAAAGTAGCACCATAGGAAAAATGTCCTAGTAGCTCTTTGGTAGGTGTGTGACATCTCATTCAGTAAAAGGAAGAAAAGGAATTTCCGTTTTCTTAGGCAGGGATGAACTATTTTACTAGAGTTAAATATAACTGCAATATACTGTTTGACTCTGAGGCTACTTCTAAACATTTAACAGTTTATACTTTGAATATGTTCATAACCAGTTTACCAGTTTTACTGTCTACTGTAGGGATCAGCAACATTGTTTGTAAGGCGCGCCGATAAGACAAAAATCAACAATGAAGTACTTAGCGTGCCATGCAAAATGAAAGTCATATAAGACAAACTGTTACCACGTATGTGATGTAAACAAATTAATCCTACATCTTAGTGTGCCCTTGTCTCTGACTTTCTTTGCAAAGATGATCCATCTGTAGTGCATACAAGGCTACTGAACACCAGCCTGGGGGGTGCACATAGGACAAATTGTCGCTACTGAACACCAAATTGTGGGTGCTGCACACAAGAGATAGAGCAACTACTGAACACCAGTTTGGGTTGCACATATGAGAGACCGCCTCCAGTACACACCAGATTTGGGTGGTGCACATAGGAGAGACCATGGCCATTGAACACTAGCTTGGGGGGTTCACATAGGAGACAGCGCTGCCAATTTTTGCTTTTACTGAGCGGTTACTGAACTCTGCCCTTGCGGTGCTAATCACCAGGAGAGAGAAGCGCTTCATTATGCACTTGAGGATACTAAACACCTTTGAGAGAGAGTGGTGCTGCATTGTGTGCTTGCCAAGTGTTCAGCAGTGACAAACACAATGAAGCACTGATCTCTCTCCTGGTGGTAAGTGCCACCAAGTGCATAATAAGGCACCATTCCCTCTCCCCGAGTTCAGCACCGCCAAGCAAACAACGACACTGGACACCGAGAGAGGGAACTGTGCCAGCAAACTATGCTCCATGTGCTGGCTGTGGCACTGGTGCCACAGGTTGCTAATCCCTGGTCTACTGTCTTCATACTCTGTGTTGCTCACTTTTGTTTACCACTCTGGTTATAGATACGTGAATTGACTGTATAACTGCAGAGCTGTCAACTGTTTTACTGGCGGTCACTCTGGGAAACCTATTTTTAGCCTTCCTCACTCAGTCAACCGGGATATATTTCAGTTTTCATCCGGTGTCCAAAGAGAAAGGCTAAAAGTAGGGCACAGTAAAAAAAATACATCAGAGGAAGGTTAAAAATAGGGTGCAGGTGCAGCAAAAGCAGTCTGTATACTTTTTTTGTTAGGCTCCGGGCACCACTGCACTGAATCCTGGTGCTGTCTATTGTCAGAAGAACGTAGTGTGTGGTTGCGCACTCAATGTCCTGATGTTGGACGGCGTCAGGACCCAGTGATGCGGAGCCGGCAGCGAGGAGGGTAGGTACAGTTTGGTTTGGGCTCTAAATATTCTTTTTTGTCTAGTCTGGGGTCTGAATTAAGTTAGGGATCTGGTCTGGGGTCTGAAAGTAATATTGGGGAACTGGTGTCTGAATATATTTAGAGGTCTGATCTGGGGTCTAAAAATATTTAGGCGTGTGGTCTGAGGTCTGAATATATTTAGGGGGTCTGGTCTGAATATATTTAGGGGGTCTGGTCTGGGCTCTGAATATATTTTGGGGGTCTGGTCTGGGGTCTGATATTAATATAGGGGTCTGATATTACTATGAGGGCCTGAATATATTGATTGATGCCCTTTAAAAAAAAAACACGCCCACTAAAGGCCATCAGCCCCCCTCACAGTAAAATGAACATCAGCCCCCTCCAGTAAAGTGACCATCAGCCTGACCATCAGCCTCAGCCCCACCAGTAAAGTGACCATCAGCCTGACCATCAGCCTCAGCCCCCCCTAATAAAGAGACCATCAGCCCTACCCCCAGTAAAGTGACCATCAGCCCCCAACTCACAATAAAATGATCCTCAGCCCCCCCCAGTAAAGAGACCATCAGCCCCTCCAGTAAAGTGACCATCAGCCTCAGCCCCCCCAGTAAAGTGACCATCAGCCCCCTCCACTAAAGTGACCGTCAGCCCACTCCAGTAAAGTGACCATCAGCCCCCTCCAGTAAAGTGACCACCGGCCCCCACCAGTAAAGTGACCACCAGCCCCCCACTCAGTAAAATGACCATCAGCCCCCTCCAATAAAGTGTCCATCAGCCTCCCACTCACACTAAAATGACCATCAGCCTGACCATCAGCCTCAGCCCCATCCAGTAAAGTGACCATCAGCCCCCTACAGTAAAGTGACCATCAATCTCCCACACAGTAAAATGATCATCAGCCCCCCCCCCAGTAAAGAGACTATAAGCCTCCCACTCACAGTAAAATGACCATCAGCCCCCCCAGTAAAGAGACCATAAGCCCCCTCCAGTAAAGTGACTATCAGCCTCAGCCTCCCCCGCCAGTAAAATGACCATCAGCCCCCTCCAGTAAGGTGACCATCAGCCCCCTCCAGTAAAGTGACCATCAGCCTCCCACTCACAGTAAAATGACCATCAGCCTTCCACTCACAGTAAAATGACCATCAGACCCCCAGTAAAGTGACCATCAGCCCCCCACTCACAGTAAAATGATCATCAGCCCCCTCCAGTAAAGTGGCCATCAGCCTCCCACTCACAGTAAAGAAACCATCAGCCCCCCAGTAAAGAGACCATCAGCCCCCAGTAAAGAGACTGAAGCCCACCCAGTAAAGAGACCATCAGCCTCAGTCCCCCCCCCCCTGTAAAATGACAATTTGCCCCTCTAGTAAAGTGACCATCACAGACAGAATGTGTGCTTACGGGGAAGGAATAAATAAGGAGGTATAAGAGGAGATAACTACAACTCCAAGCATGTCCAGGCTGTTATGTTATATCAGGTAACATTTACAGGAAGGGGGTATAAGAGGAGAGAACTACAACTTCAAGCATGTCCAGGCTGTTATGTGATATCAGAGAACATTTACAGGGAGGGGGTATAAGAGGAAAGAACTACAACTTCCAGCATTCCCCTGGCTCCAGTTCTCACACAATTGCTATCAAACTATATAACAAATACTTACTCTGCCCAGCGTTAATGGCTCCTCTCCCTCCGTCAGGCTCTTCTAGTGGGAAGTGGTGGGCGGTACTTGTAGCAGATGTGTGCGCGTCACGTCTGCTACATGCACAGTTGGAGTAAGGGTATGTTCACACGCACTGTTTTCAGACGTAATTCGGTCATTTTACGCCTCGAATTACGCCTGAAAAAACGGCTCCATTACGCCTACAAACATCTGCCCATTGCTTGCAATGGGTTTTACGATGTTCTGTTCAGACGAGGTGTAATTTTACACCTCGCTGTCAAAAGACAGCGCGTAATAAGAAGCCCACGTCAAAGAAGTGCATGTCACTTCTTGGGACTTTTTGGAGCCGTTTTTCATTGACTCCATTACAAAAGAGCTCCAAAAACGTCCTGAAAACAGCTCCATAATTTCAGACGTATTTTGCTACTGCGTGTGAACATACCCTAAATGTCGGGGTCGGAAATTGTAGGTACCCCAGTTGGGACAAAGCACAACCCTATGTTCACACGCAAACTCAAAAACTTCTGAAAATACGGAGCTGTTTTCAGAGAGAGCAGCCTCTGATATTCAGGCGTTTTTGAAGCTGAAAATGCATTTTTGAAGCTTTTAATTTGGAGCTTCTTTTGAGGCTTCTTTTGAGGCGTTTTTTGAGGCGTTTTTCATAGTGTTCACGGTATGTGCACACGCTAGCTGACATTTACGGCTGAAATGACAGACTGTTTTCAGAAGAAAACAGCTGCCTCGTTTCAGCCGTAAATGCTGCTCCTCGTAATATACGAGGCTTCTTTGACGCCTGTAATCTTGAGCTGTTCTTCATTGACTTCAATGAAGAATGACTCAAATTACGTTGCAAAGAAGTGCCCTGCACTTCTTTGCCGAGGCAGTCAATTTACGCGTCGTCATTTGACAGCTGTCAAACGACGACGCGTAAATTACAGGTCGTCTGCACAATACGTCGGCAAACCCATTCAAATGAATGGGCAGATGTTTGCCAACGTATTGTAGCCCTATTTTCAGGCGTAAAACGAGGCATAATACGCCTCGTTTACACCTGAAAATAGGTTGTGTGAACCCAGCCTTAAAGTAAAATCAGCTCCAAAAAGCGCCTATGTTCACACAGAGTTTTTTGCAGGCGGAATTTCTGCCTCAAAATTGCGTTTGGAAGTTTGAGGCAGATTTTCCTCTCCCTGCACGCTGATTTTCGCGGCGTTTTTCGCGGCGTTTTTCGCCCGCGGCCATTGAGCGCCGTGGGCATAAAACGCAGCGAAATACGCTTTCTCCGCCTCCCATTGAAGTCAATGGGAGGCATTTTCGGGCCATTTTTGACGAATTTTGCGGCGCGGTTTCCGCGTCAAAAAGCTTGTAAAAAAACTTTGTGTAAACATAGCCTAAGAAGTGACATGCTACTTCTTTTTAAGGAGCGTCTTTTTACGATTCAATTTTTAAAACAGATGCGTAACAAGATGCCCAGTATGAACTTAAGGCGGGGTTCACACGAGCACAATAACGTCCGTAATGGACGGACGTATTTCGGCCGGAAGTCCCGGACCGAACTCAGTGCAGGGAGCCGGGCTCCTAGCATCATAGTTATGTACGATGCTAGGAGTCCCTGCCTCTCTGCAGGACAACTGTCCCGTACTGTAATCATGTTTTCAGTACGGGACAGTAGTTCCACGGAGAGGCAGGGACTCCTAGCGTCGTACATAAATACGATGCTAGGAGCCCGGCTCCCTGCACTGAGTTCGGTCCGGGACTTCCGGCCGAAATACGTCCGTCCATTACGGACGTTAATGTGCTCGTGTGAACCCAGCCTAATGCTGTTTTTCCCATTGATTTCAATGGGCAGATGTTTGTAGGAGTTCAGCTTCCGTTTTTACAGGCGTTTTTCGAGGCGTAAACTCCCTAAAATATGCCTGAAAACACTGCGTGTGAACATACCCTAAAGCCCTCTTCACATTGAGTTTTTTGACACGTTTTTTGACGCGGAAACCGCGTCAAAAAACGGCCGAAAATGCCTCCCATTGATTCAATGGGAGGCGGACGCGTTTTTTACCGCAAGCGGTAAAAAGAAGCATCATATTACGCCTCAAATTACGTCTGAAAAAACGGCTCCAATACATAAGCAAACATCTGCCCAATACTTTCAATGGGCTTTACGATGTACTGTGCCGACGACCTGTCATTTTACGCGTCGCTGTCAAAAGACGGCGCGTAAAATTACAGCCTCGTCAAAAGAAGTGCAGGACACTTCTTGGGACGTAATTGGAGCCGTTTTTCATTGACTCCAATGAAGAACAGCTCCAAATTCCGTCCGTAAAAATTACGTCTAAAATTCAGGAGTTGTTTTCTCCTGAAAACAGCTCCGTAATTTCAGACGTAATTGCAGTTATCGTGTGCACATACCCTTAGGGTCTGAATTTTCAGTCCGCAGCATGCATTGACTGTTGCGGAGAAGAAGCGGAATTTCACTGCATATTTCAGGCTTTGCAATGTAAAAACTGAAATCTGGGGCAAGTCCGCTGTGTTTTCTGCAACGTCTGAATTACCTGTCAAATATGCAAATGTTGGTGCAGATTCGTTGCGTAATTGCCCCAAATCTGCACCAACATTTGCTGCGGAAAAATACTGCCACGTCTGAATGTGCCCTTATAGTAACTCTCGCCCTAACCAAATTACCCTAAAATTGACATGTAATATATCAAAATTTACGGTAGACAATTAGCTGAACGTAAAAAAGCATATTTTTTTTACTATTATTTTCAAACTATAAGCCTAAAAATTCTAAAACAGCACCTATAGGGTGTGCATTAAAATGATGAAAAATAAATCTGCATTATATATGAAAAAAAGTTGCAAAAATCACGTAGCTAGCCCAGCAAATTAAAAACTTATAGCAGTTTAACTAATGAGTGCTAAAAATGGCTAAACAGTGTCTGGTCCTGAAGGCTCAAAATAGGCCGGTCCTGAACCGATTCATATGCTACTTAAAATTTTCTACAACATAAAAATCCATTTGGTTAGAATTTTAAAGGCAAGCGTTATTCCTAATAAGACAGAAGGTGAATTTTGCTGTATACTTGAATCACTAAATCACCTATATAGCACTGAACAGATTGAATAACTAAAGTATAATGTGCTAATGTAAAATATCAACAAAATGCATTGAGTATTTCAACAATAACATGTCTTTTCCTTTAACATATTCTTTGTGAAATTGTAAATTCCGTTCAGAAGATTAGCCCTAAGGCATACAATATGTTCAGTATTCAAGTAAGGAAATTAACTTGAGATGAGTAGAATTAGAGATATACCATATGCCTCGAATGTGAAATGTGGATGACAAACTTATGCACGCCTAAAGTTAACCTGTTTGCAATTCAATGTGAGACTGTGGAGATGGAAATAAATTTGTAAATCAGTGTTTAAGCAGCTTTTAAAAACAGCACAATACAAATGATAGCAACAAGGACTTATTCGTTTTTTTAAAAAAAAAGCATTATAAAAGGGAAAATGCGATAATACTAAAATTATATGTACCCTGGCCCAGGGCGGTAGCTAAAGGTTGACGGGCACTGGTTACAAAACTTCGGCTTAGGCCCGTCCATAACTTTCAGCTGCTGCTGGGTCTTCTCCTAAGTGACCCATTGATGCAGCACTAGCAGCCAGGGGTTTTGCTAGTATCTTAAAAGATATGAGGCAAAAGCCCCAAGACATGCTTTTCTAACACTGCACGCTTAGATTTAGCATGGTATGGTAGTATGGTAGTATGGCTCTAAAAAATGCAGTAACCAAATAATGGTCATATACCATTCTACGCAGTGAAAATTGAATACAGTACAGTTACATCCAGTGACTCACAGGTGACGTCTTCTCTGATTGGATACAATGTATATATGAGATCAGATTCATAAATAAGATACATATCAAATGACAACCTCCAGTGTAATGTATGTAAAAAGCACCAATTAATGATGTCGCAACACAATGATTATACAGAACCTGCCTTATCTGTACTTTATAAGGTGGAGGAACTCTTCTGAGTGTAATACTATTGATAATTTACAGTACATTATACTAATAATCTCCCCCAAACCTTGAAAATCATGAGTTCCAGACCATGTGGAGAGGTGGCAGCACTAAGGTGGTAACTTTCCATAGATCATCACAGTATAACAGCCAACATATGGTGACCTTTTAGTAGATACAGGTGGCAGCAAAATGGGCACATCCTTTTAACAGTTGCTTAGCCTTAAGATTGTTATATGGCTGCAGTGTAATACACACTTCATACAAGTCACATCTCCTTAATTAAATTCAGCCTTGTATGTAATATAGAAGTGGCATGGAAAACGTGTTCCCTGCTATACTATTTCCTAGCTTATAGCAAGTGTCAGGGTTCATACATTTGCATGTATTTCCATATTGGCACTGTGCCTCTGACACTCAACCCCAGCAGGCAGACCTTTAGCTCCCTAGCGCCATGGCATCTATGCCTACTGATATCTAGATCCAGTCCCGGGTCTACAGTACTCCTGCTACACTCTCTCTGTACTCCGCGCTTTACAAATAATTGAAGCATCCATTCTCCGTGCTGTTCACAGCTCAGTCACCTCCCTGGGTTTCAGTTCTCAAGATGTGGTGCGCCTGGGAGATTTGCCAGCTGCGAAGAGCTGGCAAGTCTAAATGTAGTTTATACTGAGGTTTGTCTATATAGGCAGCATACCAAGTGAAGGTGGGCACTGACTGGTATAGACACTTTGGGGTAAGTTGGGATATGCTACACTTAAGTTTTTTATGCTCTCCCTTCTACGCAACGTGCGGCAGCATGTACATCCTGAAGCCTCCTCCTCTGTCACCTCCACTCCAGCACCTCAAAGTACAAAAGAGGAGAAGACAGGGGAGAAGGAATCAGGATGCACAAGCTATTGCATGCCACTCTGCGCAAAAGGGAGAACATAGAGAAGTCAGTTTACAGTCAGCCCTTGTGTGGTGAGGGAGGCCTAAGGGCTCCATGGCTTAGGGTTACATTTGCAACTGAGACCGATGCGACCCCCTAGAGCTATGCCACTGTCCTGGTCATCAGCATACGTTTTAAGATCACAAGCTTAACTTAGAGAGAGAGAAGAAAGAGAAAAAAAAGAGAAAGGGAGAAAAAGAGAAAAAAAAGAGAAAAAGAGAGAGAGAAAAAAAAGAGAGAGAAAACAATAGAGAAAAGAGAAAAAGAGAGAGAGAGAGAGGTATACTTTATGCACTTATGAATTATATTTTTCTATACAGTATATCGATGTATTATATATTATTGCATATGATGGGTATGTTTTATATGTTTATACACTTTTTATATTTATACAATTATGACTTGTATGTTAATACATCAATTTATTGTACACTGTATGTCCTTCCTATATATACTTGGCACCTTGCACTTTGTAATTGCTTGAGAAAGGTTCAAATGTGAACCGAAACGTAGCGCACTTTGTGGTGAATAAACCAACATCTCTCCATCAATATTAGCACAGCAACATATATATAAATATATATATATATATATATATATATATATATATTTATATATATATAATCCCAAAAAAATGAAGAGGCAGCACTCCGAGGCTTGACAAAGATCCCATAGAGACGGATCGAAACGTTGCCTGCCAGGGGTGAATAAACACACCACTTTTTTTCACCAATTTCCTTGGAGTGCTGCCTCTTCATTTTTTGGGGATTTCATTAACAAGGGTTCCTAGCCTCAACCTAGGAGGCCTGCACCCACTGCTGTTGCTGTGCTGCTTTATTCTTTTTCTCATTATATATATATATATATAAATATATATATATATATATATATATATATATATATATATATATATACATACACTGTGTTTGTATATCTATATATATATATATATATATATATATATATATACACACAAAAGTCCAAATACAATGTCAGCACACAGCCTTGTAAATCGTAGGTGGGTGCCGACCTGCCCAGGTCAGGGCTAACAGACCTGCTGTAGTAGAATCCAAAAATCAGGCAGCACTCCAAGGTATAAGCAAAGTAGAAAAAGGTGCTTTATTGGTCCATATACACACGACGTTTCAGCTCAACACAGGAGCCTTTCTCAAGTTAAAGGCTCCTGTGTTGAGCTGAAACGTCGTGTGTATATGGACCAATAAAGCACCTTTTTCTACTTTGCTTATGCCTTGGAGTGCTGCCTGATTTTTGGATTCTATATATATATATATATATACCAGTAGAAAGACGGCAGCACTCTGTTTCAAAGTACGAGATCAAGAAATGAAGGGTGCCAGCTGATAGTCCCGATCCAAAGACCATACATACAGGGCCGCCATCAGGAATTTCAGGGCCCCCTACAGCTAAATTTTCTGGGCCCCCCTACCATGGCACCGCCTGTTAACGGTACTCCGTCCAGCACTATATTATGGTACCCAGGGCCGCCATCAGGGGGGGTATTATGGGTACTGATGTGAGAGGCCCGGCCAAACCTAAATGAAAGGGGGGCCCGGCAACTGCCGCGACTTGCCTTTGGTAGAAAAAAAACAGGCCCCTGCAATGGGGCTTGTTTTTTTCACCAAAAGAATGTCGTGAGCTGCGGGCCCCCCTTTCAATTAGGTTTGGCCGGGCCTCTCACATCAGTACCCATAATACCCCCCCTGATGGCGGCCCTGGGTAGCATGGGGGTCGTCAAACACTGCCGCCCATGCGACCGATCGCGCACACCCGCAAACTCCCGCGCATGCGCACCCGCCTGGAACTGCGCACCGAATTTTGAGGCAGATTTTGACCTGCCCACACTATCTTGCCGCGTTTTTTGCCCGCGGCGATTGATGATAGACAAAAAACGCAGCGAAAAATGCGCAACAGAGGAGCAGCGATCCCACAGAATACATTGACATGCTGCGGCTTAAAAAGCCAAAAGCCACACTGCAGGTCCATTATTTTTGCAGCGTGTGAATGAGATTTGTTCAAATCTCATCCACTCTGCTGCGACTGTGATACGCTGCGGATTATCCACAATAAAATGTGTTGCATAAAATCCGCAGCGTTCATGCCTAGTGTGTTCCTACCCTAAGGCCGGATTTACACGAGCGTGTGCTTTTTGCGTGCGCAAAAACGTGGCGTTCTGCGCATGCAAAAGGTCCATAACAGCTCCGTGTGTCAGCAGCGTATGATGCGTGGCTGCGTGATTTTCGCGCAGCCGCCATCATTATGACACTCTGTTTGTAGCTCGTGGTGCTTTTCTGTTTTCATTCATAGTTTATACCGCTGCGGAAGTGCTGGGCGGGATTTGCACGCACCCATTGACTTCAATGGGTGCGTGATGCGCGAACAATGCACAAATATAGGACATGTCGTGAGTTTTACGCAGCGGACACACGCTGCGTGAAAATCACTGACAGTCTGCACGGCCCTGTAGAGTAACATAGGTCCGTGCGAGGCGCGTGAAAATCACACACGTTGCACGGACGTATTACACGTTCGTCTGAATAAGCCCTAACAATAAGGCCCAGTTCACAGAGTTTTTGGGCCTTGATATTGACTCGGACACTGCGTCAGAATCAGCACCAAAAAACTTCCAAAACCGCCTCCCATTGATTTAATCTGAAATCAATGAGAGTAAGTCGCAGAAAAAAGAAAAAGCAGCACGTCCTTTCTTGCCGCGGTTCCGCCTCTGACCTCCCATCGAAATAAATGGGAGGCAGAAAATGCATTTTTCCCTGCGTTTTTTGTCTGCTGTCCTCAATCGCAGCGGGCAAAAAACGCAGCAAAAAACGCAGCAAGATAGTGTGGGCAGGTCAAAATCTGCCTCAAAATCTGCCTCAAAATTCTTTAAGGAATATTGAGGCAGATTTTTTCAGCCTGCAAAATACTCTGTGTGAACAGGGCCATACTTAAACATCACTTTCACACACTTTACTCACCATGTCAGAAGAGCTGCTCCCACTCCAGTCCTCTTCAGGCGATGTCTTCGGTCCAGACGTCGTCCTTCACCTCCAGGCTCCAGAAAATGGCGGGGATCGTAGAACTGCCGCCGCGCAAGAACTAGACTCCTCCCCCTCTCCTTACGCAGCTACGCTCTGGAGAAGGAGGAGGAGGCGGAGTCGGACGAGGAGGCGGACGAGGAGGAGGACGAGGAGGCGGAGTCGGAGGCGGAGTCGGAGGAGGACAAGGAGGAGGACAAGGAGGACGAGGAGGCGGAGGAGGACAAGGAGGAGGCCAGCAGGTAAGTAACCGTGCGCCGCTGTCCCTGTGTGGCTGTCCTTCCCCGTCGATGTACTTGATTTGCTCCCTCCCGGCGGCGCGCCTGTTCTTTCGCACGTGGGCGCGCGCTTGCGATCGTGCGCGCTTGCGGTCGTGCGCGCTAGTACGCGCGCAAGCGGTGGTGTTTCGCGGCGCGGCGGCGGTGATGAGAGGGGGGCCCGCAGCTCGGGGGCCCGCAGCAGCTCACGACATTGTTTTGGTGAAAAGAACAGGCCCCATTGCAGGGGCTTGTTTTTTTCTACCAAAAGCAAGTCGCGGCAGTTGCCGGGCCCCCCTTTCAATTAAGTTTGGCCGGGCCCCCTACAGTACTACCCCTAATACCCCCCTGATGGCGGCCCTGCATACATATATCCTATAAGAAAATTCAGCAGCACTCCGGAGTGCTGCTGAATTTTCTTTTTCGATATATATATATATATATATATATATATACAATGAAGGAAATAAGTATTTGATCCCCTGCTGATTTTGTAAGTTTGCCCACAAAGTCACGAACAGTCTAGAATTTTTAGGCTAGGTTAATTTTACCAGTGAGAGATAGATTATATATATATTAAAAAAAAAGAAAATCACATAGTCCAAATTATATATATTTATTTGCATTGTGCACAGAGAAATAAGTATTTGATCCCCTACCAACCATTAAGAGTTCAGCCTCCTACAGACCAGTTACACGCTCCAAATCAACTTGGTGCCTGCATTAAAGACAGCTGTCTTAAATGGTCACCTGTATAAAAGACTCCTGTCCACAGACTCAATTAATCAGTCTGACTCTAACCTCTACAACATGGGCAAGACCAAAGAGCTTTCTAAGGATGTCAGGGACAAGATCATAGACCTGCACAAGACTGGAATGGGCTACAAAACCATAAGTAAGACGCTGAGTGAGAAGGAGACAAATGTTGGTGCAATAGTAAGAAAATGGAAGACATACAAAATGACTGTCAATCGACATCGATCTGGGGCTCCATGCAAAATCTCACCTCGTGGGGTATCCTTGATCCTGAGGAAGGTGAGAGCTCAGCCGAAAACTACACAGGGGGAACTTGTTAATGATCTCAAGGCAGCTGGGACCACAGACACCAAGAAAACCATTGGTAACACATTACGCCGTAATGGATTAAAATCCTGCAGTGCCCACAAGGTCCCCCTGCTCAAGAAGGCACATGTACAGGCCTGTCTGAAGTTTGCAAATGAACATCTGGATGATTCGGAGAGTGATTGGGAGAAGGTGCTGTGGTCAGATGAGACTAAAATTGAGCTCTTTGGCATTAACTCTACTCGCCGTGTTTGGAGGAAGAGAAATGCTGCCTATGACCCAAAGAACACCGTCCCCACTGTCAAGCATAGAGGTGGAAACATTATGTTTTGGGGGTGTTTCTCTGCTAAGGGCACAGGACTACTTCACCGCATCAATGGGAGAATGGATGGAGCCATGTACCGTCAAATCCTGAGTGACAACCTCCTTCCCTGAACCAGGACATTAAAAATGGCTCGTGGCTGGGTCTTCCAGCATGACAATGACCCGAAACATACAGCCAAGGCAACAAAGGAGTGGCTCAAAAAGAAGCACATTAAGGTCATGGAGTGGCCTAGCCAGTCTCCAGACTTTAATCCCATCGAAAACTTATGGAGGGAGCTGAAGATCTGAGTTACCAAGTGACAGCCTCGAAATCTTAAGGATTTACAGATGATCTGCAAAGAGGAGTGGGCCAAAATTCCATCTAACATGTGTGCAAACCTTATCATCAACTACAAAAAACGTCTGACTGCTGTGCTTGCCAACAAGGGTTTTTTCCACCAAGTATTAAGTCTTGTTTGCCAAAGGGATCAAATACTTATTTCTCTGTGCACAATGCAAATAAATATATATAATTTTGACTATGTGATTTTCTGTTTTTTTTTTTTTTATATAATCTATCTCTCACTGGTAAAATTAACCTAGCCTAAAAATTCTAGACTGTTCATGTCTTTGACAGTGGGCAAACTTACAAAATCAGCAAGGGATCAAATACTTATTTCCTTCACTGTAGCTAATGCTGTGTAAGTCTCCCTTGTGTTACAAAACAACTCTGACTTAACGAGGCATGGATTCCGCAAGACCTCTGAGGGTGTCCTGTGGTATCTGGCACCGAGACATCAGCAGCAGATTCTTTAAGTCCTGTAAGTTGTGAGGTGAGGCCTCCATGGATTGGACATATTTTTCCAGCACGTCCCACAGATGTTCAATCAGATTTAGATCTGGGGAATTTGGAGGCCAACTCAACACCTTGAACTCTTTGTCATGTTCCTCAACCCATTTCTGGATAATTATTGCAGTGTGGCAGGGCACATTATCCTGCTGAAAGAGGGCACTGCCATTAGTGAATATTGTTGCCATGAAGGGGAGTACTTGATCTGCAACAATGTTTAGGTACAGAAATGTCTTTCCTTGCGTTTCCTTATATACTATATGGACAAAAGTAATTAATCATAAATTCAGGTGTCAGCAATTTGTGTACGGTAATGTAGCTCTTCTGTGGGCTACCTTTTGCTGCTCACAAGCATCGCTGAGTCTTGGCCACCCATGACTCTGTCGCTGGTTCACCTTTTGTCCTTTCTTGAACTACTTTTGGTAGGTACTAACCACAGCATACCAGGAACACCTCACAGAGAGAGAAAGGGAGTAAGACAGTAGGGAAATGGTTTCTCCTTTGACCAAATAGTAAATTGCTAGCTGTACATGAAGTTTCTTTCTTCCAGCAGAGAGCAATGATATGTTGTTGTGGCTTTCTCTCTAGAACTGATGAATGCTACTTAAAGGATTATAAAGACATAAATCACTCCTATCATAGACCATACCTTCCTATACATCCAACTATAACCTTAAAGGGGTTGCACAGTTTAAAAAAAAAACATGGGTGCTTACTTCTAAATACAGTGCCACACCTGCCTCACAATGGGTTTTGTCTGCTATTGTATGTCGGCTCCATTGAAGTGAATGGGGCTGATCTGCAATACCACACACAGTCTGTGATGAGGTGTGGCGCTGCTTTTGATCATACAGCCATATTTCCTAATCCTATACAACCCATTTAAAGAGTATTTCTGTCTTATAATGTTATGATATATCACTAGCATATGCCATTAAATTATGATCGGTCGGACCTTTGGGATCCCCACCAATCCAGTACAGTGGCGCTCCTCTCCACAAATTCAACACTTCTATATTCAGCTTAATGTTGTTACAGTCTCTGTGGTGGAAATCTGCTGGACTGCCAACTGCACTGATAAACAATGGACTATATTCCATAAAAATATAATATCAGCTACCCCCTCTAGTTTGTAAATTAAAGTGGTATTCCCATCTTATAAAGTGATGGTATATCTGTAGGATATGCCATCACTTTATGATCGATGGGGTTCCAACCTCTGGGACGTCCACGATCCTGAAAATGGATGCAGTGCTGATTTAGTGCTACATACCTTTAACTATTTTTCCCTGCACAGCGGTGCTCTGGCCACCTGCTGTGCATGGAACTACTGTACGGCCCCCAATTTAGCGATGCGCCTCCTTCTTTATATTTTGTACATCGGTGCTCCCGGCCACCAGACTATGTAAGGAAATCTTAGAAGGGCACGCAGCACTAAATTAGCTCTAAATTAGGGCTGCGGCCCCTTCATTTTCAGAATTGCAGGGGTCCCTCGGCTGATGACGTCGTCTCTTCAGACTTTAAAAGCACATAAACATGTCACTTAATTAACATAAATTAATGCAGTTTAAAATGATAGATTAAAATGCTTTTCAAATGCACAATCCTAGAGCTGAGATTCAGATTAGTTTACAACCATTATCTATTATATGTATGATTTATAAATTATTTACCATTAACGATGTCTGTATAAGATGTTATTAGAACTACGGGGCTATAAAGACATCATGACAAACAAGCACAATGACATTCGACACTGGTGCTTTAACAAATAATTCAACCAAAGGTAGAATTTCTTCTGAGTGACATTTGTCAATGTGAATGAGTTTGCAGGGTAACATTGCCAATACTAATGACTAGATTTCAGAATGTCTCATTTTGTTAATGTTAGTAATTTTGGCGTCTTATTTTTGGAGGATGCTTTTGTGCTGCGCATTTAATGTTTCTCTTCACGTAAAATTCTATTATGAAAATGCAAATGGAAAGTTTATTATTGTTAATTGTGCTCATTTCTATTTTTGACAGATGTTCAATATGTAATAATGAGCTGCTGCTTTTCCAGGCACATTTCTGTTTTAGACAGAAATGAAAAGGCCAATATGAGGAAAGCAGCCAAGGCTGAATTCAAGGGAGACTTTTTTTTATATATATGTAAATTCTAGAATCCAAAATGCAACATTTGAATTGTATAACTAATCAAGCAAAACATGTCAACAGAAAGCACAAAGAGAGACTAGAGCCAGTTCTATAGCCCAGGGGTTCAATATTTACCACTTTGTTTACCATCCAAGCTATTTTCTTTAATCAGCCGGGCACATGGCCCTTTTAATTCGCAGGAGGCACCGTCACCATGACAACAATTGCAGACTCAACAGGGCAAGTCAATTTTTCAAGAACATGGAACTTGGGTTCCGATTTCTAAGTTATGTTATTGTTTCATCAGTGTCCACTGTGTTTATTCAATAACTGAAGGAATTAGGGAAACGACTAATAAAGAGGCAATAATAAAATACAAGGTAAAATGAAAAATGAATCAAACTATTATACAGAAAAATGGCTAATCACAGTGTATTGCTGTTGGCAGATGGATGCACAGCAGGTTTTGTAGTGTGATGGGACATCACATCCTATCATCACAGTGTAAAGTTATGCAGGCTGACAGGGAAGGGGATTCATGTTTCGGAGCAGGTACCTTCTATCCATTAGCTGGTTCTTAATGCATACAGAAAAAAATGCTCTCCATCTCCGTGAGGAATTAATTGATAACTTGCATCTTTTTATGACTTGACTGTTACTGGACCATCCTACAACGGAACAAGGGACCAAATACACATATTTCTACCTCACACTGGGATTAAAGATTTTACCCTATGAATAAATAATGTCATTGCAGATGTCTGGAATACATTAAGGAAAAGTACTCTGATATTTACTGAGGGTGCACACTGATGAACTTGCTGAACAGACGTTTCCACTTTATGTTAACCTTGACACATAAATTAGTGCAGTCCAGTGCTTTCCTATAAAAGACTTTGAGAAAAGTGTGCTCGATATATCTTTATAAATGTCACAGTTTGTGGGTATGTGGACCCACTAGGCCGCACTGCCGTAGCAGGGAGGCAGCTGGCCAAATAACAGGGAACCCCAGCAATACAAAGTCCCGCACAAGAGTACCTGTATAGTCCAGACAGTGGCCGCAGCTGTGGCACGGATGGAGGTGGGTGCAGCAGGTAACGCCAGACGTGGCGGATGACAACAGGTGCCGCAGATTGCGCCAGACGTGGTGAATCCCTCTGGACGTGGCAGATGACACAGGACGTGGTGGATGACAGCAGGTGCCACAGGTTGCGCCAGACGTGGTGAATCCCTCTGGACGTGGCAGATAACACAGGACGTGGCGGATGACACAGGACGTGGCAAACAGCAGCAGGTGCAGTAGACACGACTCCAACTAGTAGGCACAAGAACACACCACGGGATACAGGAACAGGTAACAGGGACCATTTGCAAGACAGACTTAGGATAAACTAACAACGCTCAGGCAAGGATCAGATGGGCTGGGGCCTTCTTATAGGCCAGGAAATCATGTGTATTAATGATGATGATTTCTTTCATGTGCGCGCGCTGGCCCTTTAAGAGCGGGCACGAGCGTGCGCGCCCATCCTACGAGACACAGCGGACTGGAGCGGAAGTGAGCTGACGTCTCCTGGGAAGCAGATTGGGACCAGCGCTCAAAGGTCCATGTCTACGGGCGTCAGGAGGTGAGTAGATCCGACGGCCCGCGGTCATGGATGCTACAATAAACATGGGTCAACTGCTTATTTTAAACAGTTGGAAATCAATCCACCCTAAAATAAAGGCATCAAGATTCTATAATGAAGACATTACAGTATATACAAGCACATTTTACATCATTCTCTGTATTGTTGTTCATATTTCTCACTGCCCATTCATTCTAGCACACTAAGCCAAGTTCAGTGATTACTTTCCAATACTGTATTTCACTTAGGGAATTACTATTCATCTATTATAGGGGGGTTTTCCGGTTTCATGTTCATAGAAAAGAGGACAGGAGTTGGATCATTGAAAGTGTCTGTGTGGACATGCTATTTGTAGTACGTGAACTATGCAACTTCTGGCCGGGCGGCAATAATTCTAGAAACCAGAGAGGCGGTGAATTTCTGTAGGAGTTCTATTAGGACTCTGGCTTAACTGCCAAAATGTCAATACTTTTTTTAAACCGGAAAACCCCTTTAACCTCTTGATGACCAAGCTTGCTTGGACCTTAATTACCAAGCCAGATTTGTCAAATCTTGTATGTCTGACTTTATCAGAGAATGATGCGCTGCCTGGGCACACGGCAGGACCAAAAAGGAAGAGAGTACCCAGAGGCTTTCAGGACACAGATTTTGCTTGAAAATGTTTTGGCGAGGCTTTGAGCTGCCAGAACGATATAAACGACATATAAACTACCACATTTAAAAAAAACTAGACCCCTTAAGGTATTTATGTAGGGGTGTAGTGAGTCCTTTAACCCCACAGTTTTTTGCTAAATTTAATGCAAAGCAGGTGGAAAAAGAAAAGTTAATTTTTTCATAATAAAACTATCATTTTAAAGACCAATTTCTTTGTAAAGTGAACATGAGAATGAAGAAACACATCCTAAAAATTATCACCCTGTTTCTCCTGTTTTAAAAAATTCCCCCATTGTGGCGCTAATGCACTGTCTGGACACATGGCAGGGCCCAAAAGGAAGGGAGCACCTGGAGGCTTTCAGGACACATATTTTGCGGGAAAATGTTTTAGGCCCACTGCACATTTGGAGAGGCTTTGAGCTGCCAGAACGATAGCAACTCCTATAAACATCCCCATTTAGAAAACTAGACCCCTTAACCCCTTCAGGACCGAGCTAATTTTGTCCTTCAGGACCAGCCCCATTTTTTCAAATCTGACATGTGTTACTTTATGTGGTAAAAACTCTGGAATGCTTTTACCTAGCTAAGCGATTCTGAGATTGTTTTCTCGTGACATATTGTACTTTATCTTAGTGAAAAAATTTGGTCGATAAATTCAATATTTATTTGTGAAAAACACCAATATTTAGAGAAAATTTGCGAAAATTTGCATTTTTCTAAATTTAAATGTATCTGCTTGTAAAGCAGATAGTAATACCACACAAAATAGCTACTATTTCACATATCCCATATGTCTACTTTATGTTTGCATCATTTTTTGAATGTCCTTTTATTTTCTAGGACTGAAAACTGCACCCCTCAAAGTATTCAAAACAGCATTCAGAAAATGTTTTAACCCTTTTAACCATTTCACAGTATTTAAAACAATGTAGGGGTGAAATGTACAAATTTCATATTTTTTGCCAAAATTAATTTGTAATACATTTTTTTCTGTAACACAGAAGGTTTTACCCAAGAAACGCAACTCAATATTTATTGCCCAGATTCTGCAGTTTTTATAAATATTCCACATGTGGCCCTAGTGCGCTACTGGACTGAAGCAAAGGCCTCAGTAGCAAAAGAGCACCTAGGGGATTTTGGGGCCTCCTTTTTGTAGAATATATTTTAGGCACCATGTCCAGATTGAAGAGGTCTTGTGGAGCCAAAACAGTGGAAACCCCCCAAAAGTGACCCCATTTTGGAAACTACACCCCTCAAGGAATTTATCTAGGGGTATAGTTAGCATTTTGACCAAACAGTTTTTTTGCTAAATTTAATGGAATTAGTCTGTGAAGATAAAAATAT
This sequence comes from Rhinoderma darwinii, assembly GCF_050947455.1. Classification (NCBI taxonomy): domain Eukaryota; kingdom Metazoa; phylum Chordata; class Amphibia; order Anura; family Rhinodermatidae; genus Rhinoderma; species Rhinoderma darwinii. The sequence continues at coordinate 285,208,878 of NC_134689.1, read as the reverse complement.
ACTTTTTTTCTGAAAAAACATTGAGTTTTCTAATTTTTACAAGGAATAAAGGAGAAAAAGCACCCCAACATTTGTAAAGTGATTTCTAACGATTACGGCAATACCCCATATGTGGTAATAAACGGCTGTTTAGACCCATGGCAGTGCTCAGAGGTGAAGGAGCGCCATTTGGATTTTGGAGCACAGATTTTGCTGGAATGGTTTTCGGGGCATTGTCGCTTTTACAATGCACTGGAGGGACTAAAATAGTAGAAACTCCCAAAAGTGACCCCATTTTGGAAACTACACCCCTCAAGGAATTTTTCTAGGGGAATAGTTAGCATTTTGACCTCACAGGTTTTTTGCTGAATTTATTGGAATTAGTCTGTGAAAATGAAAATCTACTTTGTTTCTGAAAAAAACATAGAATTTTCTCATTTTTACAAGGAATAAAGGAGAAAAAGCACCAGAACATTTGTAAAGCAATTTCTCCCGATTACGGCAATACCCCATATGTGGTAATAAACGGCTGTTTAGACCCACGCCAGAGCTCAGAAGCGAAGAAACGACATTTGGATTTTGGAGCGCAGATTTTGCTGGAATGGTTTTCGGTGCCATGTCGCGTTTGCAACGCACTGGAGGGACCAATACAGTAGAAACTCCCAAAAGTTACCCCATTTTGGAAGCTACACCCCTAAAGGAATTTTTCTAGGGGTATAGTTAGCATTTTGACACCACAGGTTTTTTTGCTGTATTGATTGGAATTAGTCTGTGAAGATGAAAATTTTCTCATTTTTACATGGAGTAAAGGAGAAAAAGCAACCCTACATTTGTAAAGCAATTTCTCCCGATTATGGCAATACCCCATATTTTGTAATAAACGGCTGTTTAGACCCACGGCAGGGCTCAGAAGGGAGTGCCATTTGGAGCGCAGATATTGTTGGAATGGTTTTCGGTGCCATGTCGTGTTTTCAATGCCCTGGAGGGACCAAAACAGTAGAAACCCCCAAAAGTGACCCCATTTTGGAAACGACACCCCTCAAGAATAACATTTTTTTTTTTCACAAACGCGGCATTTCTAGGACATATTTTTCCAAAATACTACATGAAACTGATGAAACACACCCCACCATTTATTACCTAGTTTCTCCTGTGTCAGGAAATACCTCCACTTAGGCCGTAATCTGCTGCATGCCCACACAGTGTGACCCCAAAGCAAAGAAGCACCCTTTGGCTTTTCTGAACATAATTTTAGCTTGAATGACTTGATAGGCCCCACTCCATGCCTGTAAAGGATTTGAGCTGGCAGAACGATCTGACACCCCTAGAAGTGACCCCATTTTGAAAACTGCACCCCCTAAGGTATTCACCTAGTGGTTTAATGAGTGTTTGTACCGCTAGGTTTTCATAGCCGGAATCATGGTATTTAGGTGGTAATTTTTTTTAACAAATCTATTATTTTTGGGGCATGGTTGCCTTCCACAGCATATTATCCCGTAGAAGTGCAATTTCCAGTGTATGTAACTATGTCATGCTAAAAAGCAGATGACCAACAAATGTGTCAGCCGTAGCTGTTAACAACAGTTAAAGCAGGGCGAATTTAAATTAGAACTGTATTGGACTGAAGGGCAATATATTTGAGAAATTGAGGAAAAAAATTAGAACTTGAGCATGTTCCCAGGATGAAAGAACAGGGCTTTATAATGTCACTTCTTTTTTTTAAAGTGACTGGTCATACATCGCTTTAGCCCCATCAATCTCTATGTCAGAGACGAACGTGCCAAGGGACGTTGGCACACCATTACAGGTCCCTGCCCGTCAAAGTAGGAACCGTAATTTGCGCAAAACAATCAATCACCTTCAGAATATATAAAAGGGCAGTGTCCAACACCATCTTTATGGACAGTAAAGGATCACTAATCCCCTAAGATATTGTCAGTTTTTCTGGAAGTATTTTCGGGTTTAACAGGTTGTGTAAAAGCCTGAACAACAAAAAAGTCCATAACGTATTGATCAGGAACAGCTCGTAAATTGAGTAACCCCCAAATATAAAGAACTATGCCCATATCACCAAACAGTTTATAAGAATTAATATAATAGCTTTATATGGCAGGACATAGTTATAATAATAGGCAAACTCAGTAAAATTATAAAAAAAATATGTATTGAAGGAATATTACATTTATATGAAATGATGCTGTCAAATAAAAAAAATAATTTTTATCTCAAGTATGCTATTTCAGTGATTCCAACAGACCTTATTTTTAAAACTCTACCCTTCAAGGTATTCATCTAGGGGTATAGTGAGAAATTTGTTAGGGGTTTTTCAAAAATATTTTAAATTTGTGTGACTAATTATAACGTGAAACCACGTAGGTATTCATTTAGGGGCATAGTAAGAAGTTTGTTAGGGGTTTTTGAAAAATATTTTAATTTGGTGTGACTAATTATAATGTGAAACTACTTTAGGTATTCATCTAGGGGTGTAGTAAGAATTTTTCATTTTGTTTGGGCTTCTTTTAAATTTTTGTAAGTGCGCAAAAATATATGATATAAAATTACTCAGCTTCAAAAATCTATTTAGAATGACCAATTTGTAAAATAAACGGGTATATAAATAAAATAATCTAAAACTCAGTGGAGGTATGGTAAATTTGATGCATAGGCCTGGCTTTGTGGGACATGTCTCACACTGGTGGATAGTGTCTTTCCTAATGCCTTTTTTGGAACACACCCGACATCTTTACTGAAGTCTTGTTTTCTTCTCAGTGGGGGGATTTACTGAGGGAAAGTGCTGGCCTGGAATTATACGGCAACTGTAATCTCCCGAAGAAGTGCCCTCCCCTTCTGGGTTGTTAAATATAAGGGCCTTGATTATTGTCTCCTGAAATTGGAGAAATGTGTTTCTATTGCCTGCGTATCTGGACACCACAAATGCGTTATACATTGCCATTTGGGTGATGTGGACTTCCAGCTTCTTGTACCAGGTCTTACTTTTCCACATGGCACTATACGGCTTTATGACCTGATCAGATAGATCCACCCCACCCATAAAGAGGTTATAATCCAGTACGCAGGCAGGCTTGGAAGTTGTGATGCTGGAGCCACGAGCTTGAACATTGATGCTGCTATCCTTATGTATGCTTGATAGAATGTGGACATCTTTCTTGTCCCTATATTTCACTAGCAACATGTTGTCACTGCACATTGCTTTGCTTTCTCCTTTTGGAAATGTCTGGCCTAGGAGGGTTTTGGGGAGGCCCTAAGAATTTTTTTTGATCGTGCCACAGGCCACTGTCGCTCTTGCCCAAAGGCACTTTTGGAGAGGGATGCTATTATAGAAATTGTCTATATAGACATTATATCTGTTAAGGATCTGCCAGGCTCAGCTTCTGTGTCTACGCCCATAGGTAATCAGTCTGCACCTGCTTCTATGTCTGTGAGACTGACTCCATCTTCCACCACTCAGGATGGCAGGCTTAGGAGTGGGAGAGCCTATCACAGCCTGGCCAGACGGAGCTAGCTCCCGCCCTCTGTCTATTTATACCTGCCTTTCCTGTTCCTCCTTGCTTGTGATTCTTCTCGTTTGGTTTTCTGGCCCTGCTGCAGCTTCCTGAACTATATGACCCTGCTTCATATTGACCCTGGCTTACTGACTACTCTTCTGCTCTGCGTTTGGTACCTCGTACACTCCTGGTTTGACTCGGCTTGTTCACTACTCTCCTGCTCTGCATTTGGTACCTCGTACACTCCTGCTTTGACTCGGCTCGTTCACCTCTCTTGTTACTCAAGGTGTTGCCGTGGGCAACTGCCCCTTTTCCCTTGCTTCTGTGTAACATTGTCTGTTTGTCTGTCGTGCACTTATTGAGCGTAGGGACCGTCGCCCAGTTGTACCCCGTCTTAGGGCATGCATTGACTACCGTAACTTGAATAAGGTCACTGTAAGGAACCAGTATCCCCTTCCTTTGATTCCTGATCTCTTTAATCAGGTTCAGGGGGCCCAATGGTTCTCTAAGTTTGATCTACGGGGAGTGTATAACCTTATCCGCATCAAAGAGGGGGATGAGTGGAAGACTGCGTTTAACACGCCCGAAGGTCATTTCGAATACCTCGTCATGCCCTTTGGGTTGTGTAATGCTCCCGCGGTCTTCCAGAATTTCATAAATGAGATTTTAAGAGATTACCCAGGAGTATTTCTTGTAGTGTACCTTGATGACATACTTGTGTTTTCCAAGGACTGGTCCTCCCACATTGAGCATGTCAGGAAGGTGCTCCAGGTCCTTCGGGAAAACAAACTGTTTGCGAAGACCGAAAAATGTGTGTTTGGGGTGCAGGAGATACCATTTTTGGATCAAATCCTCACTCCTCATAAATTCCGCATGGACCCCGCCAAGGTCCAGGCTGTGGCGGAATGGGTCCAACCTGCCTCCCTGAAGGCGTTACAGTGCTTCTTGGGGTTCGCTAATTATTACAGGAGATTTATTGCTAACTTCTCGGTCATCGCTAAGCCTCTTACGGATCTCACTCGCAAGGGTGCTGATCTCCTCCGCTGGCCTCCTGAGGCTGTCCAGGCTTTTGAGGTCCTTAGGAAGTGCTATATCTCGGCCCCTGAGCTGGTTCAGCCCAACCAAATGGAGCCATTTATCGTGGAGGTTGACGCGTCCGAGGTAGGAGTGGGGGCTGTCTTGTCCCAGGGTACCAGATCCCTCACCCATCTCCGTCCCTGTGCCTACTTCTCCAGGAAGCTTTCGCCCACTGAGAGTAACTATGATATTGGCAACCGCGAACTCTTAGCCATTAAATGGGCATTTGAAGAGTGGCGCCACTTCCTGGAGGGGGCTAGGCACCAGGTAACGGTCCTTACCGACCACAAGAATCTGGTTTTCCTAGAATCTGCCCGGAGGCTAAACCCGAGACAAGCTTGATGGGCGTTATTTTTTACCAGATTCAACTTTTTGGTTACCTATAGGGCTGGGTCTAAAAATATTAAGGCTGATGCACTGTCGCGTAGCTTCATGGCCAGCCCTCCTTCGGAGGAAGATCCTGCTTGTATTTTGCCTCCAGGTATAATCATTTCCTCTATTGATTCTGATTTAGTCTTTGAAATTGCTGCTGATCAAGGTTCAGCTCCCGGGAACCTTCCTGAGAACAAGCTGTTTGTTCCCCTGCAATTCCGGCTAAGGGTACTTAGGGAAAATCATGACTCCGCACTATCTGGTCATCCAGGCATCCTGGGTACCAAGCACCTCATTGCCAGAAACTATTGGTGGCCTGGGTTGCCTAAAGACGTTAAGGCCTACTTCGCCGCTTGTGAGGTTTGTGCTAGGTCCAAGACTCCCAGGTCCCGACCAGCGGGCATACTACGTTCTTTGCCCATTCCCCAGAGAACTTGGACCCATATCTCCATGGATTTTATCACCGATTTGCCTCCATCTCAAGTCAAGTCGGTGTTCTGGGTTGTAGTAGACCACTTCAGTAAGTTGTGCCACTTTGTGCCCCTCAAGAAACTACCCAATGCTAAGACGTTAGCTACCTTGTTTGTCAAACACATCCTGCGTCTTCATGGGGTCCCTGTCAATATTGTTTCTGACAGAGGGGTACAATTTGTTTCTTTGTTTTCCAGAGTCTTCTGTAAAAAGTTGGAGATTGATCTGTCCTTCTCCTCTGCCTTCCATCCTGAAACTAATGGCCAAACTGAGAGGACTAATCAGTCTCTAGAACAATATTTAAGGTGTTTTATCTCTGACTGTCAATATGATTGGGTCTCATTCATTCCCCTCGCCGAATTTTCCCTTAATAACCGGGTCAGTAACTCGTCAGGGGTCTCCCCCTTTTTCTGTAATTTTGGGTTTAATCCACGGGTCTCCTCCGTTTCACCTGGTAGTTCCAACAATCCCGAGGTAGAGGTCGTTCATCGGGAACTGTGCACAGTCTGGGCCCAGGTTCAGGAAAACCTAGAGGCGTCCCAGAGCATACAAAAAAACTCAGGCTGATAGAAGACGTTCTTCTAAACCCTTGTTTATGGTCGGGGATCTGGTGTGGCTATCGTCAAAGAACTTGCGCCTTAAAGTCCCGTCCAAGAAGTTTGCTCCCCGGTTTATAGGGCCGTACAAGGTCATTGAAGTCCTCAATCCTGTCTCCTTCCGACTGGAGTTGACCCCATCTTTTTGAGTACACGACGTGTTTCATGCCTCCCTCCTTAAACGCTGCTCCCCGTCCTTGGATCCCTCGAGGAAACCTCCTGTCCCCGTTCTCACCCCTGAGGGGGTAGAATTCGAGGTGGCCAAGATTGTGGACAGCAAGATGCTCCAAGGCTCCCTCCAGTACCTGGTCCATTGGAGAGGATACGGGCCTGAGGAGAGGATTTCGGTACCCGCCTGGGATGTTCACGCTAGGGTATTGGTCAGGAGGTTCCACCTTCGTTTCCCCAATAAACCAGGTCCATCTAGAAAGGGTCCGGTGGCCCCTCATAAAAGGGGGGGTACTGTTAAGGATCTGCCAGGCTCAGCTTCTGTGTCTACGCCCATAGGTAATCAGTCTGCACCTGCTTTTATGTCTGTGAGACTGACTCCATCTTCCACCACTCAGGATGACAGGCTTAGGAGTGGGAGAGCCTATCACAGCCTGGTCAGACGGAGCTAGCTCCCGCCCTCTGTCTATTTATACCTGCCTTTCCTCATCCTCCTTGCTTGTGATTCTTCTCGTTTGGTTTTCTGGCCCTGCTGCAGCTTCCTGAACTATTTGACCCTGCTTCATATTGACCCTGGCTTACTGACTGCTCTTCTGCTCTGCGTTTGGTACCTCGTACACTCCTGGTTTGACTCGGCTTGTTCACTACTCTCCTGCTCTGCGTTTGGTACCTCCTACACTCCTGGTTTGACTCGGCTCGTTCACCTCTCTTGTTACTCACAGTGTTGCCGTGGGCAACTGCCCCTTTTCCCTTGCTTCTGTGTACCCTTGTCTGTTTGTCTGTCGTGCACTTATTGAGCGTAGGTACCGTCGCCCAGTTGTACCCCGTCGCCTAGGGCGGGTCGTTGCAAGTAGGCAGGGACTGAGTGGCGGGTAGATTAGGGCTACCCCCATCATTACAATATCCCTGGCCAAGTAGAGGGTGTATAAGATCCCACACAATTTTTCCGCTGACACTCTAAGTGAAGGGGGACACTCTGGGGGATCAATTTTGGAATCCTTTCCCTCATAAATCTGGAAACAATGTGTGTACCCGGTGGAACTTTCGCAGATCTTATACAGCTTTATTCCATACCCGGCCCTTTTATTTGGGAGGTATTGACAGAAGTAGAGCCTTCCCTTAAAACTGACAAGAGACTCGTCGACCACAATATTTTTACCTGGGGTGTAAATTTGGGCACATTTTTAATTAAAATGATTGATGACATGCCTTATTTTAAATAAACGGTCATAATTTGGATCATCGGGGGGGTGGGTATTATCTGCGTAATGCAGAAATTTGAGGATGGCCTCAAATCTTTTTATGGTCATAATGGTGCCATAAAGGGGGGTATTATATAGGGCATCAGATGACCAGTAGTCCCTAATGCTGGGTTTCTTTATGAGGCCCATATTCAGTAACAGGCCCCAAAATTTGCAAAGCTCCTCTGAGTTTGTGGGGGTCCAAATTTGGCCTTTGGCATAGTAGGATGTGGGATGGTGGGCGAGAAATTGTGAATTTATCTGTTTGACCATTAAATTTATATATTCAGCGGAGAAAAATTATTTTAAAAAAATCGAACTGTCCGAACCCCGTGGTCTCCACTTGGATTCCCGAGGATGCGGTGTAGTCGGGAACCTGGGGGGCATAACTTGTAGCAGGCATCCATTTCGCATCACTGTCGGTGGGCTGGTCAGAGCCAGCAATTTTTTTGCGCTGCTGGGGGCTCATCAGTCTCGCTAGACGAAGATGATCTCATCATGAACTGTATCCGAGCACAGCATAGCGTATGCCTCCTCTGGGCTATAAAATTTCTGTGCCATATTGCAGTAATGTACATGTGTTTATCGTAACCATAAAACGTAACTGTCCCTAAGAAAAAATATATTTTTTTTTAGAATTTTTTTTTATATATATGTTTTTGTATTTTTATTTTATTTTTATTAACTGGAAACAAACTGGCGCTCTCAAAAAATTAGGAGCGGGATGGAACTGACTGGATCACTGCGTAAAACTGTCACTGTATGTCAGTGAATGGTGGCGATCTGTGTGGATCGGACTGGACACTGACACAGATCAATGTTCTCTCACTGGACAGTGAGGGGGCGATCTGGGGGTATTAACGGTATCGCCTAAAGTAATATGGCGCAGTAATTTCACTGGGGTAATGGGTGGGCGATTTGGGGTTTGTTTTATAACTACTGGGACAGGAGAGATCTGAGTCGATCTGGGAGGATCTGGGGTGATTTGGGGAGATCTAGAATAGATCTTTATTCACTTTTTATCTCTGACAGGGCTTCACACACCGACTCTCACAAGCTCTCTGAAAGAAATGAGCTTGTCAGAGCCGGTGATGAGAAGAATCCTGTGCCTTTTGTTTACATATGCTGTGGTTGGTCATTCAGTTTTGAATGACCAATCACAGCCATCGACGTCACAGGACCGCTTTGATTGGTCCTGTGCCGGAGAGCAGTAAGTGTTTGTTGCTACTCGCCACCGCGATCTGCCCGTTATCACCATGTCAAATGACATGGTGACAGTTTATTGTTGGGACGTTACTGCACGTGAGAATGCGGGAAAGCACCGCCGATTGTCACGTACAGTAACGTGATTGGGCAGGAAGGGATTAAGGTATTTATCTAGGGGTGTAGTGAGTATTTTTACCCTACAGTTTTTTTCTAAATTGAATGCAAATCAGGTGAAAAAACAATTCACTTTTTTCATAAAAGTATCATTTTAAAGACCGATTTCTTTGTAAAGCGGACATGAGAATGAAGAAACACACCCCAAAATCTATCACCCTGTTTCTCCTGTTTTCAAAAATATGTGGCTGGGCCGAAAACAGAGGGAGCACCCAGAGGCTTTCAGGGCACAACTGAATAAATTCTAGGCCCCATATCATGCATTTAGAGGTATTGAGCTGCCTGAACAAAATAAAAACACACAGAAATTACCCCATTTTAAAAACTAGACCCCTAAATGTATTCATCTAGTGGTGTAGTGAGCATCCTGACCAAATTTTTTTTAAAGGAGGTAATTATGGGTATTATTTCAGACACTATGGGTATATAAGGTTATTTTGTTAGAAATATGGCACATTCTTAAATTTATGCGGCATACGTACAAAAGAGATGTGAAGCCGTGTATTCATAACGGATGCATGTCGCTATATACGTATTTGCCTGTACTTATGACTATGTCTTGCTAAAGAAGCAGTTGTCCCTCATCTGTGCTATTATGATGTCATTGTGGAAAGAATTCTGTCCTAATATAAAATCAGTCAGAGAGGAAAAAATAAACTGTACTGGAGTGACGGGCAATATCTTTAAACAAATGGAGGAAAATGAATCCATCTATGTGGCAAACTCGAGTCTGTTCACAGGATAGAAGAACTACTGCAGGGCTGTCATGACAAGCTTTTTGTTTTTTCAGCGACTGGTTGTACAACGTCTCTTTAGCTCCATAAATGCCTATAGGAGGGACTAACGTGCCAAGTGACGCGGTACACCATAACCGATCACTAATCCCCAAAATGATGTCAGTATTTCCAGAAAAATTGTTGGGTGAGCTACATCCAGTAAACACTGTAACAAAGCACATGGTGTATTGATAAGGAACAGCTCGATTATTAGAGATCCTCCAAAAAAATATATATATATATATATCATGCCCGTACCACGGTACAGAAATAGGGATGTAACAGCTGTATGAGGCAGGCAGAGTAATAAGAAAAAGGAAATACATCCTCAATTTATTCTTGTAATCATTTCTAAAATGCACGACTTCCACTAATTTGCGGGTGGCATGGGGCAAACTTGTTGCATTTATCTACTAATAAATGCAATGCCCACCTTTATTTTTTATTTCAAGAACACTTGTGGGGTCAATGGTCTGAATAGACAGATGTGGGCTCCTGCACAATAAACTGTATTAATTTGTAAGTGATCAAGTCCTAGATTTAATTGTCAAGAATTGTATAAAAAATCATAAGGGGTAAAATTAGTTTTACAGTCTGAAATAAATAGACTTTACTACCTCCCCATGGGAAACCCTTCCTGCCTTGGAAAGCCCAGAAATAAAAAATATCAATAAATGAAATTGACTCCCCAAAAAGAATCCCCCACCCCACCCTTTTTGGTGTTCAGTAAATTATATATAAAATTAATAATTAGAAATGGTGTGATAGGTCTCAAAACAGGGAAAGTTGCACAGGCCTGGATTTGAAGGGCACATGGGGCAGTAAAACCGGGTATCCCTCCTCCTTCCATGTTTACTGCACATCCGGCATCTCTTGTTCTCAGTTGCAGGGACGGGGTAAAGGATGTGGCACTCAGTTAGCCTTTAGACATCCTCTGACTCAAAGGATTCTCCAGGTGTGGGGGAGTCAAACAGGAGGTGCTCTATAATTTTTTTCCTGCTACTGCAGGAAACTGAGCATTCCCTGGGTCTTGTAGAGCACATAACTATTATATGTAGCCATCTGGATGAGGTAGATCACTGCCTTTTTATACCTGGCCCTAGTTTTGCGTTTGACTAGGGATGGATGTAGGACCTGGTCAGATAGATCGACTCCCCCCATTAACTTATTGTAGACCACTACGCAGACCGCTTTCCACTTATCAGAGGTAGCTCCCCTCTCTCTCACTGCCACTGTGGCGTCCTCATGCATGGTGGTGAACATGTACACCTCATTTTTGTCACTCCACTTGACAGCAAGTAACAGGTCACTTGCAAATGAGAGTGACACACCCCTTGTTATTCGCCTGGGCACCAGTTGTTGAGGGAAGCCAGCTCTATTTTTACGTAACGTCCCACAGGCCCCTGTACTAGCAGCATGGAGGGACTTATACAGGTGGACACTGGTATAATAATTGAAGGTGTGCACATGGTAGCCTTTCTGTAGGATTTTCCCACTAATGCCAATATCCTCTGGGCAGCCTGGGGGATTAAGGTGGCGGTCCCTGCCCTCATAAATAAAAAAGCCACAGGTGTAGCCCGTTATGTTCTCGCACACCTTATAAAGTTTTACACGGTGTCGGGC